>NC_142795.1:37219543-37527112 GCF_049724085.1 Artemia sp. Qi Xiang Cuo
AGCCCGAATGATGGAAATCCACTAGCTCAGTATTGGGGTCCCAGTCCACCAGCCTGAACGGTGGAAGTTCACGAGCTCAGAATTGGGGTCTTAGTCCACCAGCCGGAAGGGTGGAAAGCCACGTGATCAATAGTGGGGTCTCCGCCTCAAATCCTTATTGATGGACAGTCTCTTTTTAAGTTAGGTTAGGTTAAATTATCATGAGCTCGCAGGATAAGTTAACCTAACTTTTTCTGGCGCGTCTGGTTATGTTAGGCTATATTAAGTTAGTTTAGGTTAAGTTAGGTTAGGTTAGCCCATGTACGCTTCACTTAAGTTAGCTTAGGTTAGGTGAGAGACAGGCAAAAAGTTAGGTGTATGATTAGGTTAGGTTATGTTAGATTAAGTTAGGTTAGGTTAAGTTAGGTTAGGCTAGGTTAGCCTACGTACGCGCGCGTACGTAGGCTAACCTAGCCTAACCTAACTTAACCTAACCTAACTTAATCTAACCTAACCTAACCTAATCATACACCTAACTTTTTGCCTGTCTCTCACCTAACCTAAGCTAACCTAAGTGAAGCGTACGTGGGCTAACCTAACCTAACTTAACCTAACCTAACTTAATCTAGCCTAACCTAACCATACTCGCCGGAAAAGGTTAGGTTAAATTATCATGAGCGCTCATGATAAGTTAACCTAACCTAACTTAAACAGTGAATTTCCACCATTCAGAATGGTGGACTGAGACCCCAATATTGAGCTCGTGGATTTTCACCATTCAGGCTGGTGGACTAAGACCCCAATTCTGAGCTAGTGAATTTCCACCGTTCAGGCTGGTGGACTGGGACCCCAATACTGAGCTAGTGGATTTCCACCATTCGGGCTGGTGGACTAAGACCCCAATTTTCCAACTCTTGCATTTCATGACAGAAATTCAAAATGAACTTCGAAAAATCAAGAGAATGTAACTGTGAGAAGGCAAAGCACCACAAGTCACTACTGAAATATTCCAACTCTTGCATTTCACGACAGAAATTCAAAATGAAATTTGAAAAATTAAGACAATGTAACTGTGATATGGTAAGTGTGTAAGTTTTTGTGTGTGTGTAAGTTTTGGCGTATGTAGTGTGTGTAAGTTTTCGTATGTATGTGTGTAAGATTTTTGTGTGTGTGAGTAAGTTTTTTGTGTGTGTGTGTAAGTTTTTGTGTGTGTAAGATTTTGTGTGCATGTAAGTTTTTGTGTGCATGTAAGTTTTTGCGTGTGGTGTAAGTTTTTGTGTGTGTGTGTGTAAGTTTTTGTGTGTCTTAGCTTTTGTGTGTGTTAGTTTTGACGTGTATGTGTGTAAGTTTTCGTGTGTGTGTGTGTAATTTTTCGTGTTAATGTAAGTTTTAATTTTCATGTTTTAGTGTGTGTTTGTAGGTGTGTTTGTGTAAGTTTTTTTTTTATTGTAAGTTTTTGTGTGTGTGTAATTTATTGTGCGTTCGTTTAATAGAGAGTGTGTTTGTAATTTTTTGTATACTTGTATAATTTTTTGTGCATGTTATTGTGTGAATGTGTGTTTAAATGTTTGTGTGTGTGTGTATGTTTTTGTTTGTCTGAGATCGTGAGTCTGATTGTAAGTTTTTGTGTGTTTGTAAGTTTGTGTGTGTTTGTGTGTGTGTGTAAGTTTTTGTGTGTGTGTGTGTATGTGTGTGTGTATGTGTGTGTGTGTGTAAGTTTTTGTGTGTTTAAGTCTTGGCGTGTGTGTGTGTGTTTTCGTGTGTGTAAGTTTTGTGTGTGTGTGTGTGTGTTTGTAAGTTTTTGTGAGTGTGTGTGCGAGTTTTTGTTGTGTTCATGTGTAAGTTTTAGTGTGTGTGTGTGTGTGTGTGTGTGTGTGTGTGTGTGTGTGTGAATTTTTGTGTGTGCGTTAGTTTTGTGTGTGTGTGTGTGTGAGTTTTCGTGTGTGTGTAAGTTTGTGTGTATGTGTGTGTGTGTTAGTTTTAGTGTGGTTGTAAGTTTCTATCTGCATGTAAGTTATCGTGTGCATGTGTAAGTTTTTGTGTGTGTGTGTGTGTGTGTGTGTAGGTTTTTGTGTGTGTGTATTTTTTTGAGTGTTTTTGTATTTGTTCGTTTGTTTGTGTGTGTTTGTGTTTGTGTGTGTGTGTGTGTGTGTGTGTGTAAGTTTTTGTGTGCATGTAAGTTTTCGTGTGCATGTGTGTGTGTGTGTGTGTGTTAGTTTGTGTGTGTGTGTGTGTGTGTAAGTTTTTGTGTGTGTGTAAGTTTTGGCGTGTGTGTGTAAGTGTTCGTGTGTGTGTGTGTGTAAGTTTTTGTGTGTGTGTGTGTAAGTTTTGTGTGTGTGTGTGTAAGTTTTCGTGTGTGTGTGTAAGTTTTCTGTGTGTGTGTGTAAGATTTTGTGTGTGTGTGTAAGTTGTTGTGTGCATGTATTTTTTTATGTGCATTTAATTTGTATTGTTCATTTTTATTTTTTGTGTGTTTATGTGTGTGTGTGTGTGTGTGTGCGTTTGAGTGATATTATTTTTGATTGAGTTTGTGTGTGTGTGTATGTGTTTTAGAGTTAGTGGATTTGTTTTATATTGTTAATGATAAATTTTAAATTTACGGTTTTGTGTGAATGTAAGTTTTTGCGTGTGGGTGTAAGTTTTTGCGTGTGGGTGTAAGTTTTGTGTGTGTGTGTGTGTGTGTAAGTTTTTGTGTGCGTCAGCCTTTGTGTGTGTGTAATTTTTGACGTGTGTGTGTGTAAGTTTTAGTGTTTTTGTGTGTGTGTAAGTTTGTGAGTGAATGTAAGTTTTCGTGTTATTGTGTGAGCTTTTTTGTGTGTGTGTGTGTGTGTGTGTAAGTTTTTGTGTGTGTGTAAGTTTTTGTGTGTGTTTGTAATTTTTTGTGGGTGTGTGTAAGTTTTGTGTGTGTGTGTGTAAGTTTTTGTGTGCATGTAAGTTTTTGTGTGGATGTAAGTTTTTGAGTGTGGGTGTAAGTTTTTGTGTGTGTGTGTAAGTTTTTGTGTGTCTAAGCTTTTGTGTGTGGGTGTAAGTTTTTGTGTGTGTTTGTAAGTTTATGTGTGTTTGTGTGTGTGTGTGTAGTGTTTGTGTGTGTGTGTGTGTGTGTGTGTGTAAGTTTTTGTGTGTGTATGTTTTGGGGTGTGTGTGTGTGTTTTCGTGTGTTTTTGTGTATTTTTTGTGTGTGTGTGTGTGTTTGTATTTTTGTTTTCGTGTGTGTGTGTGTTTTTGTTTTGGTCATGTTTTTGTTTTTGTGTGTGTGTGTGTGTGTGTGTAGGTTTTTGTGTGTGTGAGTTTTGGCGTGTGTGTGTAAGTTTTCGTGTGTGTGTGTGTGTGTGTGTGTGTTTGTGTGTGTGTGTGTGTGTGTATGTGTTATTTTTTGTGTGAATGTAAGTTTTTATGTTCATGTAAGTTTTCGTTTGAATGTGTAAGTTTTTTTTTTTGTGTGTTTGTGTAAGTTTTTCTGTGTGTTTAAGTTTTTGCGTGTGTGTGTAAGTTTTCGCGTGTGTGTGTGTGTTAGTTTTGTGTGTGTGTGTGTGTGTGTGTAAGTTTTTGTGTGCATGTAAGTTTTTGTGTGCATGTAAGTTTTCGTGTGCATGTGTAAGTTTTGTGTGTGTGTGTGTGTAAGTTTTTTTGTTTGTGTAAGTTTTTGAGTGGGTGTGTTTTTTTTAGTGTGTGTTTTTTTGTTTTAATGTGTGTGTGTAATTTTTTTTGTGTGTGTTTGTTATTTTTCGTGTGTGTGTGTTAGTTTTCGTGTGTGTGTGTGTAATTTTTTGTGTGTGCGTGTAAGAGTTTGTGAGGGTGTGTAAGTTTTTGTGTGAATGTAAGTTTTTTATGTGAATGTAAGTTTTCGTGTGCATGTGTAAGTTTTTTGTGTGTGTGTGTGTGTGTGTGTGTGTGAGAAATATTTAGTGTGTGTGTGTAAGTTATTTTGTGTTTGTCAGTATGATTGCATTTGTGTAAGTGATAGTGGGTGTGTGTAATTTTTTGTATGAATGTAAGTTTTTGTGTGCATGTAAGTTTTTGCGTGTGGGTGTAAGTTTTTGTGTGAGTGTAAGTTTTGGCGTGTGTGTGTAAGTTTTAGTGTGTGTGTGTAAGTTTTCGTGTGTGTGTGTGTAAGTTTTTGTGTGTGCATGTAAGTTTTTGAGAGTGTGTGTAAGTTTTTGTGTGAATGTAAGTTTTTATGTGCATGTAAGTTTTCGTGTGCATGTGTAAGTTTTTGTGTGTGTGTGTGTGTAAGTTTTTGTGTGTGTGTAAGTTTTGGCGTGTGTGTGTGTGTAAGTTTTCGTGTGTGTGCGTTAGTTTTGGTGTGTGTGTGTGTGTATGTGTGTGTTTGTGTGTGTATGTTGTTGTGAGTGTGTGTTATTTTGTGTGTGTGCGTATGTTTTCGTGTGTGTGTGTAAGTTTGTTTGTGTGTGTGTGTAAGTTTTTGAGTGTGTGTGTAAGTTTTTGTGTGTGTTTGTGTGTGTAAGTGTTTGTGTGTGTGTAAGTTTTGGCGAGTGTGTGTTTAAGTTTGTGCGTGTGTGTGTAAGTTTTTGTGTGTGTGTGTGTGTGTAAGTTTTTGTGTGTCTAAGATTTTTTGTGTTTAAGTTTTTAAGTGTGTGTGTAAGTTTTAGTGTGTGTTTGTATAAGTTTTTGTGTGAATGTAAGTTTTAGTGTGAATGTGTTAGTTTTTGTGTGTGTGTGTGTGTGTGTGTAAGTTTTTGTGTGTGTGTGTAAGTTTTGGCGTGTGTGTGTAAGTTTTCGTGTGTGTGTGTGTAAGTTTTTGTGTGCATGTAAGTTTTAGTGTGCATGTGTAAGTTTGTGTGTGTGTGTGTATGTGTAAGTTTTTGTGTGTGTGTGTGTAAGTTTTGTGATGTGTGTGTGTAAGTTTTGGCGTGTCTGTGTAAGTTTTCATGTGTGTGTGTGTGTAAGTTTTTGTTTGTGTGTGTAAGATTTTGTGCTTGTGTGTTAGTTTTTGTGTGTGTTTATGTTTTTGTTTTCATGTAAGTTTTTGTGTGCATGTAAGTTTTTGCGTGCGGGTGTCAGTTTTTGTGTGTGTTTGTGTATGTTTTTGTGTGTGTCAGCTTTTGTGTGTGAATGTATGTTTTTTGTGTGTGTGTGTAAGTTTGTGTGTGTGTTTGTGTGTGTGTGTGTAAGTTTTTGTGTGTGTTAGTTTTTTGTGTGTGTGTGTGTATAAGTTTGTGTGTGTGTGTAAGTTTCTGTGTGTGTTATTTTTGGCGTGTGTGTGTTTGTTTTCGTGTGTGTGTGTGTGTAAGTTTTGTGTGTGTGTGTGTGTGTGTGTAAGTTTTTGTGCGTGTGTGTGTTAGTTTTTTTTGTGTTCATGTGTAAGTTTTTTTTTGTGTTTGTGTGTGTGTGTGTGTAAGTTTTTGTGTGTGTGTAAGTTTTGGCGTGTGTGTGTGAGTTTTTCGTGTGTGTGTGTGTGTAAGTTTTGTGTGTGTGTGTGTGTATAAGTTTTTGTGTGCATGTATGTTTTTGTGTGCATGTAAGTTTTCGTGTGCATGTGTAAGTTTTTGTGTGTGTGTGTAAGTTTTTGTGTGTGTGTGTGTTTAAGTTTTTGAGTGTGTGTGTAAGTTTTAGTGTGTGTGTGTAAGTTTTTGTGTGTGTGTGTGTAAGTTTTTGTGTGTGTATGTGTAAGTTTTTGTGTGTGTGTAAGTTTTTGTGTGCATGTATGGGGACCGGGGGAGGGCCTTTGGGACCCAGGGAGGGCGTTTGGGAATCCGGGGCCCTTGAGGATTGGGTGGTCTTTTGGGAGCCCAGTGGACCTTTGGGGACCGGGGGAGGACCTTTGGGGGCCCGGGGGACCATTGGGAGGCGGTTGGCCCTTTGGGAGCCCGGGGGACCTTTGAGGACCAGAGGAGGACCTTTGGGGGTCTGAGGAGGGCGTTTGGGGGATAATATTTCGAAATTTTTACTTTTTAGTTTACTTTTTGCGGCGCATTCCTGCAGCGCATTCCTGCGGCACATTCCTGCGGCGCCTCCCTGCGGCGCATCCCCTGCGGCGCTTCCCCCGACCCGCGGCGCATCCCTGCGGCGCATCCCTGCGGCGCATCCCTGCGGCGCATCCCCCCGACACGCGCGCATCCCCTGCGGCGCATCCCCTTGCGGCGCATTCCTGGCCCGCGGCACTTCTCGGACCCGGGGGACCTTTGAGGACCGGGAGGAGGGCCTCTGGGGTCCGGGGTGCCCTTTGGGGGTCCGGGGACCCTTTGAGGACCAGAGGAGGGCCTTTGAGGGTCTGAGGAGGGCATTTGAGGAGCTGGGGCTCTTTGGGAGCTTGGGGGACCTTTGAGTACCGGGGGCTTCCTTCGGGGTTGGGGTGGGGGATCGGAACCCTTTGGGGTTGGGGTAGAGGACCTCACAACACTGTTCAAATGGAACTTGTGTATTATAACGACCACAGAGTTTCACCCTCAAATTCTCTTCTAAAACCTTTCCTAAAATCTTCTTTCAAAATGTCTCTAACTGTTTCGCCGAAATAGTTCCATAGCCTGTCTAAAAGGGTTTCGCCCAAATAATCCCTAAACGTAATTTCAGCGTGTTCTTTTTGTTTTTGGCATCTCTGCGCTAATGCATTTCAAATTAATAAGAAACCTGATTCCCGCGCTAAAATAATTCATCGCTAAGATGTTTCTTGGAGAATTGTTTCCATGGCCTTTGGTTATTAATATCCTTTGGAGTTCGAACAAAAGAGTTGTTTCCGAGGCAATGACATTAATGACTTGGATCTATTCCTGGAGAATCGTTTCTAGGCGAAAATTTTTAAAGTCTGACAGATGATGTCATTGGTTGATTGATCTGTCAAGAAAGGGGAATTAATTTGTTGTTTCTAAGGGGAATTATTGATTCACGATAGGTGAATTGAGGTCGACAGCACAGGTGTTCCAAGGTCGATGTTGTTGTTGTTGTAAGTGCACGCTCTCAGCGAATGTCAAGGTCGATGTTGTTGTTGTTGACACACTTTGATCGACCTTGGAAATTTAGGTCATTGACCCCATTAACCACGTGTTCTCCCTAATGACTCTATGCCCATATATGGTGTACTGTCCGCGCTGGTACCCCCATCTCTACTGATATCAAATTACGTAAATCAGAAATTGAATATAGTAATCAGACGCGCTAACTAGTTTCGGGAGGGAAGAAGTTGGGAACGGGAGTAATAGCCATTTTATCGAATGAATTACTAAAACATCCACAAGTAGCAAGAACGGATATTCTCAACGTGGGGCAAAGGCCCCGTCATTGGGGCACGGCAATATTTTGGTGGATCATGTGCAGGACGTGCATCTTTCGGCTGACCATACTCTAGAGCCTTAATTTTGAAAATAAAAATCAATGTAAATGACACCAAATTCATATGTATTTAAAGAGCAAAAAAGATAATAGTGCTGCAATGACGTCATGCATTGTATAAAAAGTGATTATACAGAATTTTTTTTTATAATTAGTATACTATATTAATATTATACTAGTATAATATTCATATATTATACTAGTATATACTATAATAGTATATACTATACTATGTTTTTTTTTCTTGCCAAGTAATTACCTCTAAAACATTATATTAAAAAGATAGTATGAAATATATATAGAGGACAATGCGAAAAAACATACCAAGTTAATGGCGATTTAAGCTTCCTTCAGATGATTACGCGTAAAATTTTGGATAACAAAATTTAAATGTTACGAGGGGGTATCAGAATTTAAAAAATTCCTAGGTGGGACATGTTTGGAACCTGGTCTAGAAGTTAAATCCATCATGGTCACCCGATCGAGACCTTAGTACAGAATTTCTTGAAAGTTACCTTCAGGCAGTTAGACCTACATTTTTAGATTTTAACATTATAGCCCAAACCTTGACGAACTACTAAGCAAACAAAAAAAAGTCCTGAATCCAATTTTTATTGGCACAGCGAATAATATGGGAGTGGGCACTTGCTCCCCTGGGAAATACCGCCTGGAAAATACCCCACTAGAAATAATCCCTGTGGAAAATATCCCTCTGGAAAACTCCTACCCGGAAATACCCCCTCCCCCCGTGGAAAATATCTCCCTGTAAAAAAACCTCGGAAAATGCCCCCCCCCCAAGAAATACCCCCCCCCCCCGAAAATAGCCCCCGCAGCTGGTTGGTTTCCAAAATCACTTTCGACCTATAAAAAAATGGACCAGAAGCCTCAATTTCTGATCTAATGAACATCTTCCGAAGTTTCTGCAGCCATGAGGTTGTGGTGTGGATGAGGATGTGGCAGTCCTCCTCCTATAAGGAATAAATTCTGCTCGTTTTGGGGTTCAAAGTTACTCTTTACTTTCATAATAGCAGCGTAGACCAGAAATATTCCCAGAGTAGAAAGACTTCGGGAGTTTTCGGACAGAAATCCCTATCTAGAACCTCCAGTTCCTTTTTTCTGCCTGTTTTCCCTATCCAGTAGGTTTAATTCCTTCTTTTCTAACGGCAAATCCTATCCAGCAGGACCAATTCCTTTTTCCCGACCCCAGTCCTATGGAGAAGCTACAGTTCCTTTCTTTCCAACCCTCTCTAGGAGATGTCATTTTGACATCTCCTAGTCAAATTTGACTAGGAGTTAGTCAAATTTGAGAGTCCAACTTTTAAGATTAATAAGGGGCGTCAAATTATCGTTTCTCCAAAGTTTGTTTTCTGATATGCAGTATATGTATTCCATTAACCTAAGAGGCAGAGTCTAGCCGAAATGTGACCTGATTCTAAGCCCCATGCATCGAAATTTGGCTAGGAGATATGTTTATTCAAAGATGTTCTAGTGAGCCCCACATAGAATTCAAACTTCCCACACCAAAATAGGCAGGTTGAATCGTGGGTTGAAGCTCGCTTGGAAACAAGGCGGCATTCCATTACAGAATAAACAATGACACCACACAATGAATTTTTTCCCTTGGAAAACTTAGTTAAGTACGTATCCTAGACGCATTTTATGTTTATTTTCAACTTTTTTTTTATTAATAATTTTTTTTCAAGAGATTTATGCTTTATCGTGGGATATAAGAATATCGATTCTGTTAATAGAAGAGCTTTAGTAAAGGTTTTATCCTTGTATGGTATACCAGACAAATACATTAAAGTGATTAATGCTATGTACGAGAATAACACTGCTGTGGTTAAGGTAGGAAATGAGGTTAGCAGCTCGTTTTGTATTGAATCAGGAATTAAGCAGGGTTGTGCTCTATCCCCCTTTTTATGGATCAATTTGATGGACTTTGTGTTAAGGAGCACAGGAAAGGCAATGGGAGACCACGGAATTAAATGGGGAGGAAAAAGTCTCCTGGACTTAGATTATGCTGATGATTTAAGCATCCCAGATGAAAGTCTGAGCAAAATGACATGTTTTAGAGATTTTGCGAGTTCAGGGTACTAGAATAGGTTTGAAAATTAATGTTAAAAATAACAAGTCACTAATTCTAGGAATAAGAGAAGATGGAAAGGTGATCTTGGATAACGAAAAGTTCGATCAACTGGAAAGCTTCACTCACCCCGGCAGTATTATTAGTAAAGACAATGGTAGCAGCTGGGCTCCTAAAAGTAGAGGAGGGAAGAATCAGAGTGTCTTATCACAGTTAAAAAAAAGTTTGGAAGGACGTAAGGATGAGTACACAAACCAAGATTAGAATATTAGAAGCTGGGGTAAAGATAGTTGGTATATATAACCCTGAAGCATGGACGCTCTGAAAAGCGGATGAAGATTTGCTAGATGTTTTCCAGAGAAATTGCTTAAGGATTGTTCTTGGTACCCGGCTGACTGACCGTATTTCAAGCAATAGGCTATACGAAAAATGTAATTCAATACCGCTCTCTAGGGCTATAATGAAAGAAAGGTTGTGATGGCTAGGGCAAGTTGTGAGGATGAAGGATGACAGATTGCCGAAGATTGTTATTTTCGGCCAACCGTCTAGGGCTAAACGGAAAGCAGGTCGTCCTGGTCTGGGGTGGAAGGACGTCATAAAGAAAGATTTAAGGGAAATGGGAACTTCCTGGGAGTGTGTATAGAGGGAGGCTTTGAATAGATTGGGATGGAGGATGACCGTGCCTAGCTGTGTTGGCATTAGGTGGCTTGGTGCTGCGGTGAGTTGTTAGTAGTAGTAGTATACGAATATGTTGCCAAAGATACCATCCTATGCTGGGTGCTTCGAGGGAGCACTTTAAAGGGACCCCGCCCCTTCGACCAGGCTCAATGAGAGCTGGGATGGTTTGGCATTAAAATGGACGCTTTGAGGTATCTCTCTATCTCCCTAACTGCAAAAAACCAGAAAACCCCATTGTAGAAGTTTAAGTGCCTTTTTAAGTTTTGTAATTTGTCCATTGCTTACAAATAGTATTTGTTATTAGGAACCGTACGGATATTTTTCGCGGTTTTTTTTTCTGCAGGGAGGGGGGTGATTGTATGGGAGAATTTTCAGTTGGGAGAAAATTTTGGGTAGAATTTTCATTCAGCAGGATCAAATTGTCTAGTAAGATTTTCCTGTGGAAAATGTAGGTAATGTCCGCAAGGGTGCTTCAAGGTAACAGTTCCCTTCTTATTGCACACAAATATTTCTAGTGTTTATTTTAATTCTTTATTTAAGTGAAGTGATTTGCTTCATAATGCAGTGGCCTGTTATTAAGGACGGGTGGTTGATCTTTGTGCAGGGAGGGGGTAAGATACCAACCGAGTTCGTTAGTCGACGGGGGGGTACCAGCGCGGACGGGGCTCCTTAAATGGGCATAGAATACTGACGGGACTCCATATATGGGCATAGACTCCCTAGGGAGAATGATTGCGTAATCGGTCAATGACCTAAATTGATTGCGTAATCAAAGTGTGTCAACAACAACAACATCGACCTTGACATTCGCTGAGAGCGTGCACTTACAACAACAACAACATTGACCTTGGAACACCTGTGCTGTCGACCTCAATTCACCTATCGTGAATCAGTAATTCCCCTTAGAAACAACAAATTAATTCCCCTTTCTTGACAGATCAATCAACCAATGACATCATCTGTCAGACTTTATAAATTTTCGCCTAGAAACGATTCTCCAGGAATAGATCCAAGTCATTAATGTCATTGCCTCGGAAACAACTCTTTTGGTCGAACTCCAAAGGATATTAATAACCAAAGGCCATGGAAACAATTCTCCAAGAAACATCTTAGCGATGAATTATTTTAGCGCGGGAATCAGGTTTCTTATTTATTTGAAATGCATTAGCGCAGATATGCCAAAAACAAAAAGAACACTCTGAAATTACGTTTAGGGATTATTTGGGCGAAACAGTTTTAGACAGGCTATGGAACTATTTCGGCGAAACAGTTAGAGACATTTTGAAAGAAGATTTTAGGAATGGTTTTAGAAGAGAATTTGAGGGTGAAACTTTGTGGTCGTTATAATACACAAGTTCCATTTGAACAGCGTTGTGAGGTCCTCTACCCCAACCCCAAAGGGTTCCGATCCCCCACCCCAATCCCGAAGGAAGCCCCCGGTACTCAAAGGTCCCCCAAGCTCCCAAAGAGCCCCAGCCCCCCAAACGCCCTCCTCAGACCCTCAAAGGCCCTCCTCTGGTCCTCACAGGACCCCCGGACCACCAAAGGCCCTCCCCCGGCCCCCAAAGGTCCCCCGGACCAGAGAAGCGCCGCCGGGAATGCGCCGTGGGCCAGAAAAGCACCGCAGGATGCGCCGCAGGGATGCACCGCAGGAAAGCGCCGCGGGGGATGTTCCACAGGGAGGCACCGCAGGAAAGCTCCGCAGGATGCGCCGCAGGGATGCGCCGCGGGGAGGCACCGCAGGAAAGCGCCGCAGGATGCGCCGCAGGGACGCGCCGCAAAAAGTAAACTAAAAAGTAAAAATTTCGAAATGTTATCCCCCAAACGCCCTCCTCAGACCCCCAAAGGCCCTCCCCTGGTCCTCAAAGGTCCCCCGGGCTCCCAAAGGGCCAACCAGCCCCCAAGGGTCCCCCGGGCCGCCAAAGGCCCTCCCCCGGTCCCCAAAGGTCCACTGGGCTCCCAAAAGACCACCCAATCCTCAAGGGCCCCGGATCCCCAAACGCCCTCCCTGGGCCCCAAAGGCCCTCCCCCGGTACCCATACATGCACACAAAAACTTACAAACACACAAAAACTTACACACACACACGAAAAAATACACACACACACGAAAACTTACACACACACACTACAACTAACACACACACGCGCAAAAACTTACACACACACACAAAAACTTACACACACACACACAAAAACATACACAAGCATGCGAAAACTTACATTCACACAAAAACTTAAATGCACACAAAAAATCACACACACAAGCACAAAAAAAAAATACACACACACACACACGAAAAAACAAACACACACACAAAAACAAACACACACACAAAAACTTACACACACACACACAAAAACTTAAAAAAGAAAAAAAAAAAAACTCACACACACACACACAAAAACATACACACACACACACACACAAACAAACACAAACTTACACACACACACACTAAAACTTACACACACACGCCAAAACTTACACACACAAAAACTTAAACACACACACACACACACACACAACTTATACACACACACACACACAAAAAACTAACACACACAAAAAATAACACACACACACACACACAAACTTAAACACACACACAAAAACTTACATCAACACACAAAGGCTTACACACACAAAAACTTACACACACACACACACAAAAACTTAGACCCACACGCAAAAACTTACATGCACACAAAAACTTACATGCACACAAAAACTTACACACACACAAAAACTTACAAACACACACAAAAACTTAAAAATTCACACGAAAACTTATGTTTACTCAAAAACTAAAATTCACACAAAAACTTACACACAAGCACAAAAACATACACACACAAAAAAAAACTTACACACACACACGAAAACTTACACACACACACACGAAAAATTACACACACACACACGAAAACTTACACACACACACATGAAAACTTACACACACACACAAAAACTTACACACACACACACACACACAAAAACTTACACACACACACACACACACAAACAAAAACTAACACATGCACACTAAAAATTACAAGCAAACAAAAACTAACATGCACACAAAAACTTACACACACACACACACACACACACACAAAACTACACACACACACACAAACACTAAAACTTACACACACACGCTAAAACTCAAACACACAAAAAAACTAACGCACACACACAAACACACACGAACAAAATTAAACAATTACACTAAAACTAACAATCAGACAAAAAATAACCTTCACACAAAAAATTACACACACACACACAAAACTCACTCACCCAAACACATGAACAAATACACACACACGCCAAAACTTACACACACACAAAAACTAACACACACACAAACACACACACACACACACACACACACACACACACACACACACACACACACACACAAAAAACTAACACAAAAACACAAAAAAAACACACACACACACTCAAAAAAACAAACACACACACACACACACAAACAAAAATTACACACACACACACGAAAAAATACAAAAACACGAAAAAAATTAAGCACAAAAAAAATTACACACACACACACACACACACACACAAACAAACATAAACAAAAACAAAAACAAAAATTACACACAAACACACACAAACTTCCTTTATTACCTCTGCAATACGGATAAAAATGAAGAATTCATACACATTTTCAACTAGCTAAGGGTAAGTGTTTTAAATATGAACCATTCTGTTGCGAAAACACACAAATGTTAGAAAAAATACAAAATAATCCTTTATTAAATCTGCAAAAAGTATAAAAATTAATAATTCATACTCATTTTCAACTAGCTAAGGGTTAGTGTTTTAAATAAGAGCCATTCTGTTTCTAAAACACACAAAAGTTATAAAAAATACAAAATATTCCTTTATTACCTCTGCAGAACGGCTAAAAATGAAGAATTCATACACATTTTGAACTAGCTAAGGGTAAGTGTTTTAAATATTACACATTCTGTTGCGAAAACACACAAAAGTTAGAAAAAATACAAAATAATCCTTTATTACCTCTGCAAAACGGCTAAAAATGAAGAATTCATACACATTTTCAACTAGCTAAGGGTAAGTGTTTTAAATATGAGCCATTCTGTTGCGAAAACACACAAAAGTTAGAAAAAATACAAAATGTTCCTTTATTACCTCTGCAAAACGGATAAAAATGAAGAATTCATACACATTTTCAACTAGCTAAGGGTAAGTGTTTTAAATATGAGCCATTCTGTTGAGAAAACACACAAAAGTGATAAAAAATACAATATATTACGTTATTAACTCTTCAATACGACTAAAAATGAAGTATTCATACACATTTTCAACAAGCTAAGGGTAAATGTTTTAAATATGAGCCATTCTGTTGCGTAAACACACAAAAGTTAGAAAAAATGCAAAATGTTCCTTTATTACCTCTGCAATACGGCTAAAAATGAAGAATTCATACACATGTTCAACTAGCTAAGGGTAAGTGTTTTAAATATGAGCCATTCTGTTGCGAAAACACACAAAAGTTAGAAAAAATACAGAATATTCCTTTATTACCTCTGAAAAACGGCTAAAAATGAAGAATTCATACACATTTTCAACTAGCTAAGGGTAAGTGTTTTAAATATGAGCCATTCTGTTGCGAAAACACACAAAAGCTAGAAAAAATACAAAATCATCCTTTATTACCTCTGCAAAACGGCTAAAAATGTAGAATTCATACACATTTTCAACTAGCTAAGGGTAAATGTTTTAAATATGAGCCATTCTATTGCGAAAACACAAAAGTTAGAAAAAATGCAAAATGTTCCTGTATTATCTCTTCAAAACGGCTAAAAATTAAGAATTCATACACATTTTCAACTAGCTAAAGGGTAAATGTTTTAAATATGAGCCATTCTATTGCGAAAAAACACAAAAGTTAGAAAAAATGCAAAATGTTCCTTTATTACCTCTGCAATACGGCTAAAAATGAAGAATTCATACACATTTTCAACTAGCTAAGGGTAAGTGTTTTAAATATGAGCCATTCTGTTGCGAAAAAACACAAAATTGAGAAAAAAAAATAATTAGTAAATTAGGTCAAATGAACATAGTCAAAATATGTATACTAAATAAAAAAATTCAAATAGATAAGGGTAAGTGTTTTTAATATGAGCCATACTGTTGCCAAAACACACAAAAGTTAGAAAAAATGAAAAATGTTCCTTTTTTACCTCTGCATTATGGCTAAAAATGAAAAATTCATACACATTTTCAACTATCTAATGGGTAAGTTTTTTAAAATTTTGCAATAATATTTCTTAAAAAAAAAAAATTTAGAAAAAATGAAAAATAGTAATGTAGTAACTATGAAAAAATTGTAAATATGTATTTTTAATTAAATATATCATAGTTAGATTTTTTAGTTATTTTACTATTATAAATAATGTTTCTAATTACCAAAAAAGTTAGAAATATTACAAACTAGTCATTTACTACCTCTGCAAAACGGCTAAAAATGAAGTATTTATACATATTTTCAACTAGCTAAGGGTAAGTGTTTTAAATATGAGCCATTCTGTTGCGAAAACACACAAAAGTTAGAAAAAATACAAAATATTCCTTTATTACCTCTGCAAAACGTCTAAAAATGAAGAATTCATACCCATTTTCAACGAGCTAAGGGTAAGTGTTTTAAATATGAGCCATTCTGTTGCCAAAACGCACAAAAGTTAGAAAAAATACAAAATATTCCTTTATTACCACTGCAAAATGGTTAAAAATGAAGAATTCATACACATTTTCAGTACCAAGTCCTGACCCCCTAATTGAAGGATATGAATTAGAACCATGGGAACGTAATTTCGTCGTATTTTGATTATTTTCGTTAGAAAAAACACTGAAAAACCATATTAAGAGCTATATTTATGAGTCTTTCACTGAAAATTCCTTTTTCATACCAAGTCCTGACCCCCCTAATTGAAGGATATGAATTAGAACCATAGGAACGTAATTTCATCGTATTTTGCATTTCCCACAAAAGGACACTTTTCGAGTAGAAGTAAAGAGCTACCAGACTAAACCAAAGATATGATGAAATAATAACGAATAATTGTTCAAACTTAAATTTTCTGTATTACGGGAATAGTTTATTTTCGAACCATTATATCTACCAAAGGTTCAATACCTGAGTTAAGCTAAGAGGTTTCAATTTCAGGAAAAATTTGTCATATTTTGCTTATTTTCGTTGGAAAACACACTGAAAAGACATATTATTGAACTCACATCAAACATTGCCGGGCTTGCATTTGAAGAACCTTCCATTATTTTCTATCTTGAGACAGACAAAAAGTTAGGTGTATGGTTAGGTTAGGTTAGATTATGTTAGGTTAATTAGCGGCAGCCTCTTTTGTTAAGGTTTTTTATTTTTTGGGGCTGGCCTCCTCAACAAAAAGTTAGGTGTATGGTTAGGTTAGGTTAGATTATGTTAGGTTAGGTTAGACTAGCTTAGCCTACGTACGGCCCCCCCCCCACCCCCGGGGGCCCCGGGGACGGCCAGCCTACCACGGGTGGGGCCCCCCCCACCAAGGTTAGGTTACCTAACATTTCAAGGTGCCCCCCCCCCCACCCCGGGGCCACGGGACCAAAAGCCTGACACGGGTAGGACCCTCACCACCAAGGTCAGGTTAGGTTAGATTAGGTTAAGTTACCTAACATTTCTAGGTTAACTTACATCAGGTTAGGCGCGCCAACATTTCTAGGTTAACATTTCTAGGTTAACTACATCAGGTTAAGTGGCGCGCCACTTAACCTGATGTAAGTTAACCTAGAAATGTTAGGTAACTTAACCTAATCTAACCTAACCTGACCTTGGTGGTGAGGGTCCTACCCGTGTCAGGCTTTCGGTCCAGTGGCCCCGGGGTTGGGGGGGGTCACCTTGAATTGTTAGGTAACCTAACCTTGGTGGTGGGGGTCCCACCCGTGGTAGGCTTTCAGTCCCCGTGGCCCCCGGGGGTGGGGGGCCGTACGTAGGCTAAGCTAGTCTAACCTAAATTAACCTAACCTAACCTAACATAATCTAACCTAACCTAACCATACACCTAACTTTTTGTTGAGGGGGCGGGAGCCCCCAAAATAAAAAACCTTAACAAAAGAGGCTGCCGTTAATTAACCTAACCTAACATAATCTAACCTAACCATACACCTAACTTTTTGTCTGTCTCTAACCTAATTCAAGGGATTTCAAGAGCGAGGGTTGAGGTGGTGGGGGGCGTACGTAGGCTAAGCTAGTCTAACCTAAATTAACCTAACCTAACATAATCTAACCTAACCTAACCATACACCTAACTTTTTGTCTGTCTCTAACCTAATTCAAGGGATTTCAAGAGCGAAGGTTGAGGCAGTGGGGGAGCTTCACACCTAAGAACTTTTCTTTCTCGTACGTAGGCTAAGCTAGTCTACCCTAAATTAACCTAACCTAACATAATCTAACCTAGCCTAACCATACACCTAACTTTTTGTCTGTTTCTAACCTAATCTAATCTAACCTAAGTGATGCGTACGTAGGTAAATATTTAAATATGTTGAAAATACGTTCCTAGAAATTTTCACGCCCCCTCCTGTGAATTGAGTGCTAGTCACTTTAATTCCCAATCAAATTAGTCCTTTTCGATGTTTCTGTGACGAGTCCTTCTGTGAGTACTTAGAAAATATAAAATGATATATCCAGGATATTCTTAAACCTGATTCCCCCTCCCCTCGCGTCATTTAAGTTGTAATAGCTCTGATTTTGGGCCATATTTCAAAATATCTTTTATCAATTTTTCTTCTTTTTTCTTTCTGATTATACCAGAAGTGTGAAATCATAGAGTTGATCAATCTTTGATAGTTTTACAGAAATTCTCACTTCCCATTGATGCTCTCCTATGTCCAAAACGAAATCGAACGTAACAATTAATTAATCTGCATTGAAGATGTCTCGTTTGACACAATTAGTCTATGCGATGTAAGAAGTATTGTTTTGAAACCATTCTCCGCGAGTGAAAAGTGGCAATTCTAGTGAGTGTTAATTGATATATAGAAAGGTAATTATTGTTCTAAATCAACAGTTTGCACGATTTCGTAACTAAATAACCGTTAGGTTAGTATATTTAAGAGCTTTGAAAAGCTTTAAAAGTCAGTATATGCTGAAATAGAGGACAAGATAGAAAATAATGGAAGGTTCTTCAAATGGAAGCCCGACAATGTTTGATGTGAGTTCAATAATATGTCTTTTCAGTGTGTTTTCCAACGAAAATAAGCAAAATATGAAAAATTTTTCCTGAAATTGAAACCTCTTAGTTTAACTCAGGTATTGAACCTTTGGTAGATATAATGGTTCGAAAATAAACTATTCCCGTAATACAGAAAATTTAAGTTTGAACAATTATTCGTTATTATTTCATCATATCTTTGGTTTAGTCTGGTAGCTCTTTACTTCTACTCGAAAAGTTTCCTCTTGTGGGAAATGCAAAATACGATGAAATTACGTTCCCATGGTTCTAATTCATATCCTTCAATTAGGGGGGTCAGGACTTGGTATTAAAAAGTATTTTTCACTTAAAGACTCGTCTATTGATCTATTTATATTGTTATTCATTTTTGTTTATATCTTATATATTCAAAATACGACGAAATTACGTTCCCATGTTTCTAATTTATATCCTTCAATTAGGGGTGTCAGGACTTGGTACTGGAAATGGGTATGAATTCTTCATTTTTAACCATTTTGCAGAGTCAATAAAGGAATATTTTGTATTTTTTCTAAATTTTGTGTGTTTTCGCAACAGAATGGCTAATATTTAAAACACTTAACCTTAGATAGTTTAAAATGTGTATGA
The DNA here is from genome assembly GCF_049724085.1 of Artemia sp. Qi Xiang Cuo. Classification (NCBI taxonomy): domain Eukaryota; kingdom Metazoa; phylum Arthropoda; class Branchiopoda; order Anostraca; family Artemiidae; genus Artemia; species Artemia sp. Qi Xiang Cuo. Next base: position 37,238,459 of record NC_142795.1, read on the forward strand.
ATTCTTCAATTTTAGACGTATTTAAGATTTAATAAAGTACCATTTTGCATTTTTTCTAACTTTTGTGTGTTTTCGCAATAGAATGGCTCATATTTAAGACATTGAAACTTTAGCTTTTATATTTTTTGTATGAATTCGTGAGTTTGAGCAGTATTTCTTATGTCAAATAGGTACATTTTGCATTTTTTCTAACTTTTGTGTGTTTACACAATATAATGGCACATATTTAAAACATTTACCCTTTAGCTAGTTGAATATGTGTATGAATTCTTCATTTTTAGCCGTATTGCAGAGGTAATAAAGGAATATTTTGTATTTTTTCTAACTTTTGTGTGTTTTCGTAACAGAATGGCTCATATTTAAAACACTTACCCTTAGCTAGTTGAAAATGTGTATGAATTCTTCATTTTTAGCCGTATTGCAGAGTTAATAAAGGAACATTTTGCATTTTTTCTAACTTTTTAGTGGTTACGCAATATAATGTATCATAAATAAATATTGTTAACTTTAGATTTAATTTAAACTTAATGTTATCTTAATTATTAGACGTTTTTATTTTTTAAAAAATTTACATTTTTCATTTTTTAAGACTTTTGTGTGTTTTAACAATAGAATGTCTATTATTTAAATCATTTACACTTAGCTATTTTAAAATCTGTCTGAATTTTTGTTTTTTAGCCGTATTGAAGAGGTAATAAAGGAGTATTTTGTATATTTTCGAGCTTATGTGTGTTTTTTGCAACAGAATGGCTCATATTTAAAACACTTACCCTTAGCTAGTTGAAATTGTGTATGAATTCTTCAGTTTTATCCGTTTTGCAGAGGTAATAAAAGAATATTTTTTATTTTTTCTAACTTTTGTGTGTTTTCGCAACAGAATGTCTCATATTTAAAACACTTACCCTTAGCTATTTGAAAATGTGTATGAATTCTTCATTTTTAGCCGTTTTTCAGAGGTAATAAATGAATATTTTGTATTTTTTCTAACTTTTGTGTGTTTTCGCAACAGAATGGATCTTAATTAAAACACTTACCCTTAGCTAGTTGAAAATGTGTATGAATTCTTCATATTTAACCGTTTTGTAGAGGTAATAAAGGAATATTTTGTATTTTTTCTAACTTTTGTGTGTTTTCGCAACAGAATGGCTCATATTTAAAACATTTACCCTTAGCTAGTTGAAAATGTGTATGAATTCTTCGTTTTTAGCCGTATTGCAGAGGTAATAAAGGAATAGTTTGCATTTTTATAAATTTTGTGTGTTTAAGCAACAGTATGGGTAAGATTTAAAACATTTACCCTTAGCTAGTTGAAAATGTGTATGAATTCTTCATTTTTAGCCGTATTGCAGAGGTAATAAAGGAATATTTTGTATTTTTTCTAACTTTTGTGTGTTTTCGCAACAGAATGGCTAATATTTAAAACACTTACCCTTAGCTAGTTGAAAATGTGTATGAATTCTTCATTTTTAGGCGTTTTGCAGAGGTAATAAAGGATTATTTTTTATTTTTTCTAACTTTTGTGTGTTTTCGCAACAGTATGGCTCATATTTCAAACAATTACCCTTCGATAGTTGAAATTGTGTATAAATTCTTAATTTTTAGCCTTATTTCAGATCTAATACATTATCATGTTGTTTTTTTTCTACAAGTTGTTTGTTTTCACAACAGAATGGTTCATATCTAAAACACTTACACTTAGCTAGTTGAAAATGTGTATGAATTCTTCGTTTTTATCCGTGTTGAAGAGGTAATAAAGGAATTTTGTGTGTGTTTGTGTGTAATTTTTTTGTGTGTGTGTGTGTTTGTGTGTGTGTGTGTGTGTGTGTGTGTACGTTTGTTTGGGTGTTATATTTTTCGAGTGTTTGTGAGTTTTCTTGTGTGTTTGTGTTTGTTTTGTGTGTGTTTGTGTGTGTGTGTGTTTGTTAGTTTTTGTGCGTGTGTGTGTGTGTTTTTTTTGTGTTCTTTTGTATTTTTTTTTTTTTTTTTGTTTTTGTTTTTTTTTTTTTGTGTGTGTAATTTTGTTTGTGTGTGTTAGTTTTTGCGTGTGTGTTTTTGTTTTCGTGTGTGTGTGTGTGTGAGTTTTGTGTGTGTGTGTGTGTGTGTGTGTAAGTTTTTGTGTGCATGTAAGTTTTTGTGTGCATGTAAGTTTTCGTGTGCTTGTGTATGTTTTTGTGTGTGTGTGTGTGTGTGTAAGTTTTTGTGTGTGTGTAAGTTTTGGCGTGTGTTTGTTATTTTTCGTGTGTTTGTGTGTTTGTTTGAGTTTTGTGTGTGTGTGTGTGTGTGTGTGTAATTGTTTTTGTGAATTTAAGTTTTTTTGTGAATGTATTTTTTCGTGTGCATGTGTAAGTTTTTTTTTTTGTGTGTGTGTGTAAGTTTTTGTGTGTGTGTGTGTGTTTAATTTTTCGAGTGTGTGTGTAAGTTTTCATGTGTGTGTGTTTAAGTTTGTGTGTGTGTGTGTGTAATTTTTCATGTGTGTGTGTGTTTGTTTTTGTGTGTGTGTGTGTAATTTTTTGTGTGTGCGTGTTAGTTTTTGTGCGTGTGTGTAAGTTTTTGTGTGAATGTAAGTTTTTGTGTGCATGTAAGTTTTCGTGTGCATGTGTAAGTTTTTGTGCGTGTGTGTAAGTTCTTGTGTGTGTGTAAGTTTTGTGTGCATGTAAGTTTTTGTGTGCATGTTAGTTTTTGCGTGTGGGTCTAAGTTTTTGTGTGTGTGTGTGTAAGTTTGGGTTTGTCTAAGCTTTTGTGTGTGTTTGTTAGTTTTGTGTGTGTGTGTTTTAGTGTTTGTGTGTGTGTGTGTGTTTGTTTTTGTTTGTGTGTTTTAGTTTTTTTTTTGTGTGTGTGTGTATAAGTTTTTGTGTGTGTGTGTGTGTTTAATTTTTTGTGTGTGTAAGTTTTTGCGTGTGTGTGTAATTTTTCGTGCGTGGGTGTTTAATTTTTTTGTTTGTGTGTTTGTGTCTGTTTTTTTGTTTTTGTGTGTTTTTGTTTTTTTTTTTTTTTTGTTCTTGTGTATGTTTTTGTGTGTGTGTGTAAGTGTTTGTGTGTGTGTGAGTTTTGGTGTGTGTGTGTGATTTTTTGTGTGTGTGTGTTTGTGTAAGTTTTGTGTGTGTGTGTGTGTGTGTAAGTTTTTGTGTGCATGTAAGTTTTTGTGTGCATGTAAGTTTTCGTGTGCATGTGTAAGTTTTTGTGTGTGTGTGTGTAAGTTTTTGTGTGTGTGTGTAAGTTTTTGCGTGTGTGTTTAAGGTTTCGTGTGTGTGTGTAAGTTTTCGTGTGTGTGTGTAAGTTTTTGTGTGTGTGTGTAAGTTTTTGTATGTGTGTAAGTTTTTGTGTGCATGTATGGGGACCGGGGGAGGGCCTTTGGGGCCCAGGGAGGGCGTTTGGGGATCCGGGGCCCTTGAGGATTGGGTGGTCTTTTGGGAGCCCAGGGGACCTTTGAGGACCGGGGGAGGGCCTTTGGCGGCCCGGGGGACCCGTTGGGGCTGGTTGGCCCTTTGGGAGCCCGGGGGACCTTTGAGGACCAGGGGAGGGCCTTTGGGGGTCTGAGGAGGGCGTTTGGGGGATAACATTTCGAAATTTTTACTTTTTAGTTTATTTTTTGCGGCGCATCCCTGCGGCGCATCCTGCGGCGCATCCCTGCTGCGCATCCTGTGGCGCATCCCTGCGGCGCATCCTGCGGTGCTTTCCTACGGTGCCTCCCTGCGGCACATCCCCTGCGGCGCTTTCCTGACCCGCGGCGCATCCCTGCGGCACATCCTGCGGTGCTTTTCTGGCCCACGGCGCATTCCCGGCGGCGCTTCTCTGGTCCGGGGGACCTTTGGGGGCCGGGGGAGGGCCTTGGGGTGGCCGGGGGCCCTTTGTGGACCAGAGGAGGGCCTTTGTGGGTCTGAGGTGGGGGTGTGGGGGGGTGGGGCTCTTGGGGAGCTGGGGGGACGTTTGAGGACCGGGGACTTCCTTCGAGGTTGGGGTGGGGGATCGGAACCCTTTGGGGTTGGGGTAGAGGACCTCACAACGCTGTTCAAATGGAACTTGTGTATTATAACGACCACAAAGTTTCACCCTCAAATTCTCTTCTAAAACCATTCCTAAAATCTTCTTTCAAAATGTCTCTAACTGTTTCGCCGAAATAGTTCCATAGCCTGTCTAAAACGGTTTCGCCCAAATAATCCCTAAACGTAATTTCAGCGTGTTCCTTTTGTTTTTGGCATCTCTGCTCTAATGCATTTCAAATTAATAAGAAACCTGATTCCCGTGCTAAAATAATTCATCGCTAAGATGTTTCTTGGAGAATTGTTTCCATGGCCTTTGGTTATTAATATCCTTTGGAGTTCGACCAAAAGAGTTGTTTCCGAGGCAATGACATTAATGACTTGGATCTATTCCTGGAGAATCGTTTCTAGGCGAAAATTTTTAAAGTCTGACAGATGATGTCATTGGTTGATTGATCTGTCAAGAAAGGGGAATTAATTTGTTGTTTCTAAGGGGAATTATTGATTCACGATAGGTGAATTGAGGTCGACAGCACAGGTGTTCCAAGGTCGATGTTGTTGTTGTTATAAGTGCACGCTCTCAGCGAATGTCAAGGTCGATGTTGTTGTTGTTGACACACTTTGATTACGCAATCAATTTAGGTCATTGACCGATTACGCAATCTTTCTCCCTAGGGATTCCATGCCCATATATGGACTCCCGTCAGTATTCTATGCCCATATAAGGAGCCCCGTCCGCGCTGGTACCCCCCCTTCTACTTTCGTTTCAATGGCCTAATTTTTTAGGGGAGGGGGGTTACAAAAAACCCTTTAAAAACGCATCAAAAATATGAAATTGATGTCTGATCCCTCTTGATTTATGTGAATATTTCTCGTCTACGCTGTTATAATGAAAATAAAGAGTAAAAATATAACCCGAAATTAGCAGAAATTATTCTGTATAGAAGGAGGACTTGCCATACCTCGTCCCCACCTCTACATTATGGTAATAGATTTTGGAGGGTGCTGATTGCATCAGAAATTGAGAGCTCCAGCCTTTTTTATAAGTCAAAACTGATTGGAGACCAACTAGGCACGAGGGGTATTATCTGAGGGGGGATTTTTAACAGTGGGGGCGTTTTCCAGAAGGGGAGGGTATTTTCTGTGGGGGATACTTTCCAGGTGGTATTTTTGGGGGGGGGGCATTATCCGCGGGGCTATGTTCAGTGGGGTGTTTTTCGGGGTTGGTACCACAGGGGGTATTTTCCGGGGGAGGGGCTATTTTCGGGTGGAGGGGTTGGGGTTTAAACGGCTAGCCCCTAATAACATATCGCCTGCCGTAGCGGAGCACTTCCAAGCGTACAGCATAAAGTGACTGCTTCATTTGGAATACTTTGACGGCTAAAATATCTTGTAACAGAAGAGATATTGAAGTAGCTTACAAAAAACGTCTGTCCTTACCAAGATAATCAGGGAGAGAGCTTAAACGATGAGCTATTATGGTTCATTGAACTTGTGTAAACTAATGTTTCAGCTACAAGGAAAACTATGATCCTTTTGAACTTCAACCTAAAAATTTGCAATTGCGAAAATTCGTTAGTCATGTTTCTAGGATTTACGAGGATAATCTAAATAAATTCTCCCTACAAAACTTAGAATATAAATTTACTCGAAGATTGTTCACCGTTAACTCTAACTTTACTCACATCAAATAGAAAAGGTTGTTTTTAAAGGCCGGGAATTAATTTATTATAGTAAAGAGCCTTAGTCATCTTGGCAAAATTTGATACAGGTTCCACGGTGGCCTAATATGCCACTAACTATTTTGCTGAAAGTTAAGATCAATTCAATTCTAGCTGCAATATTATATTTCACCCTTATATTTTCAGCTACTTTCTTTTGAGCTTTTACGCTGTAAAAAAAAGAAAAAAAAAGGAAAAAAGAGGCATAGACTATATATTTCTTGATGTTCTGTAACGTTATATCGTGGCTTCGCAAAGATGTGTAGAAAAAAGCAGGGTTATGGGAGACTAATACTAAAGCTGTGTCTGTTTACAAATACCTTGCTTACACAATAATTTTAACAAAAGTTTGGATTATATTAAACTATTATACTAGGAATGAAAATGAAATCAGTTACTGGTTACTTCCAGAAAGGTATTAAAACTATACTAATTAATTTTTAATAATATGGTGATGTAGATTTCCTTTTAAAAAAAAGTCCAGTTTTATGCTAGTAAAATTATCCCAAAATCATAGGCAGCACAATCGGGCTGCCTAAGTAAAGAACGATGTTGGAACAATATATTATTTTTTTTTTGTTCTATACCAGGGCTCCTCGTGTCGAAGGAGTTGTAGTAGAAACTTCAAAAATGGCTCAAAGTGATTGGAAGGCAACTAACAACTCCTTCCACGCCCACTGTTGCCCAAGCACATCCAATCAAAATTTCGAGATAGCCATTTTGTTCAGCGTAGTTGATTTCTAGGTAGAAATTATATTTTTGAGGAGGACACTCCATCACGGCCCTCAGGGCAAGGGTTGTAAGGTATGCCCTGGGGACATTTAAGATTTTTATTGAAAGTGTTTTCGTAGGAAATTTAAAAAAGGCTCATTCGCTTGGAAATTCAAAGGGCTATTGCCCTTTTTAATAGTCGAAAGTGATTGGAGGGCAACTTAAAACCCTCTCACGCTCAACATACCCCCCCATATCTTCAATCAACGTTATGAGGTCGCCATTTTGTTCCAAGTAGCTGAAAGTTCTGGAATAGAGGTCGTTGGGAATAACAACCCCCCCCCCACAGCCCTCAGGGCCAGGATTATAAGTCATGCCATTGGGGCATATATGTTTTTCATAGAAAGCGTTGTCGTAAAAACTTCAAAAGGGGCTGATTCGATTAGAAATTGAATTGGCTAGAGCCCTTTTTGATAGTCAAAAATGATCGGAAGGCAATTAACAGCCCTTCCCCGACCACCATTTATCCAAACACATCCAATCAAAATTTTGAGACAGCCATGTTGTTCAACGCAGTTGAAATTTCTGTAAATTAGGTCTTTGAGGATAATAACCACTTCAGAGCCCTCAGGGCAAGGGTTATAAGTTATACCCTGGGGGTATATAAAGTTTTATTGAAAACTTTGTCGTAGAAACTTGAAAAAGGGCGCATTCGATTGAAAATTCAAAGGGCTAGTGCCTTTTTAATAGTTGAAAGTGATTGGAGGGCAACTAGCCCCCCTCTGACGCCCACCTTTTCCCCAAACACATACAATAAAATTTTTTAGATAGCCATTTTGTTCAATGTAGTTGAAAGCTCTAGAAATTAGACCTTTGAGGATGATAACCCCCCTCAGATCCCTCAGGGCGAAATTTTTAATTTATGCCTTATGGACATATAAGTTTTTTTTTTATAGAAAGCTTTGTTGTAGAAACTTCAAAAAGGGCTTATTCCACTGGAAATTGAAATAGCTAGTGTAGTTTTTAATAGTCGAAAGTAATTGGAGAGCAACTAACCCCCCTCTTACGCCCACCATTTTCTCAAACACATGCAATCAAAATTTTGAGATACTCATTTTTATCAAGGTAGTTGAAACTTCTGGAAATTGTGTCTTTGAGGTTGGCAATCCCCCACAGCCCTCAGGGGAAGGGTTTTAAGTCATGCACTGGGGGCATATGAGGTTTTTATAGAAAGCGTTCTCATTAAACTTCAAAAAGGGCTCATTCGATTGAAAATTGAAAGGGCTAGTGCCCTTTTTATTAGTTAAAAGTAATTAGAGGGCAGCTATCCCCCTCTCTCGCCCACTATTTCCCCAAAACACATTCAATTAAAATTTTGAGACAGTTATTTTGTTCAACGTAGTTCAATTTTCTGGAAATTATGATTTTGAGGATAACAAATCCCCCAAACCCCTCAGAGCAAGGGTTGCAAGTTATGCCCTGTGGAGCATATAAAGTTTTCATAGAAAGCGTTTTAGTAGAAACTTCAGAAAAGGCGGCTAATTCGATTGGGAATTGAAAGGGCTAGTGCCCTTTTTAATGCTCGAAAGTGACTGGAGGGCAGCTAGCCCCCCTCTCAAACTCACCATCTCCCCAAACCCATCCAATCAAAATTTTGAGATAGCCATTTTGTTCAACGTAGATGAAAGTTCTGGAAATTAGGTCTTTCAGGATGACACACCCCCAGAGCCCTCAGGGCTAAGGTTGTAGGTTATATCCTGGGGGCATATAAGGCTTCTTATAGAAAATGTTGTTTACTATCTTTAAAAAAAAATTAATTTTTTCACTTTTATAAATTTGAGAAAACAAAAATTAATTAAGATTTAAGGAATAAAGATCAGCATATGTATAATAAATTGACAATGCACACTTTTTTCAGGAAATTCCTTTGAATTTTTTTCAGTAAAGTACAAATTATATTCTGGCTTTTAGAAACGATAGGGTTTAGAACCCTACTCATATTAATTTCTGCTCGTTCTGAGTGTGACTCATTTTAATTTCTGTTTGTTTAGGGTTTCATTTATTTATTGATATTGATTTGTGGTAGTTGTATGCTTGGTAGATTATTTGATGCTATTTTTGTTCATTTTTGGTTTAATGGAGTGCTTTACTTTTTTTTGAAAAACTTATTTTGTGCAAAACGTTTTTTTTTTGATTAATCTAAAAAATAGCCAAATGTTTACTACATTACAATCAACGAACAAAAGAAAAAAGGAAGAAAAACAAGAAGAAAAAAAAATATGTTCTAATCCATGACCTATAAAGTTTTAGTTATCTTTTATTTTACTGTTTTAAGATATAAGTCTTACCTAATTTAACAAAGCTTTCACTGAATTCGTAAATCCCGGAAAATCCTCTATTTTGAGCGTCAGCCGTTCTTGGAAGACTAGTGAACGTCAGAAAAAGGTAATGGTCTGTAGAATAGATGACTAAGTTTCGCTGCTGACCACAGTAGGTCCCAATTAAGGGAGAATCCTTACTCGGTCCGTCGAATACACTCACCGAGTCAAAAGGACAGCTGGAAATAAAATAATTATGACAGATTTTTCGTGATATTTATCTAAGTTCACATGCAATATTATCTTCAGGAAACTTAGAAAGAAGCGCTTTACCCACCGCAATAGGAATTCATTCAAAACTGTTTTTCCAGAATTGCTTATGTCATCAGACCTAGAAATCATTTCCTCTACAAATTATCTCGACATTTTAAAATATAACAAATACAGATAAAAACAGAGAGAAGCAGGGAAGGAAAAATCCCTCCTCATCAAAAGGACCCACGGTTAGGTGCTTTTCCGAATTTTTTTGATAGAAAATTGAGTTCCCCGAAATCTGCCCAAAAGTAAAACTGTATTACATTTACCAAAAAAGTGAATACATTTTACTAAAAATTTACAAACGTTTTTTTTTGGGGAGGTTCTTGAGAACACATTTTTTTTAAGGATCTTGACAAATTGCCAAGAAAAACTTCTAAAGAAAGGCTTCAATAATACATATAATTTATTTCCCCTTAATAAAAAATGCTGCTTATCCCCTCTTCTGAACTAAATACTACAGTCATGCGATTCTAATTTCATTACACATAGCAAATTTTTGTTTATACGATTTTCATAACTGCTTTCATATTAACTGAATCAACCCCCCTTCTTATTGTCTGGATAAAGCATCATGCTATATGCTAAACTTTACCCATTTCGTTATTATTTTTTTTTTTTTTAGTTTGCATTATTTGCCATTATTCACCAGTTATTTTTATAACTGGTGAGTTATTTTTATATAAATAAAAAGATAGATTTTGATCTCTGTAGTTATTAAAGTCATGAAATAAATATTCTTTCATAACTCTTTTTACAAATATTGTTATTGATAAATAAATGAAACTTAAAACGAACAGAAGTTAAAGTGAATAGCCACATCAAACGTTAGGATAGAATATACTGCTATTGATGAATAGATTAAATATAAAAACACAGAAATCAATTCAATAACACTTCAAACTAAAACTGAGCCAAATAAGAGCGGGGCCGACATTCCCACCTAAACCTTTTAAAGGCGATAGCAGCATTTCCGCTTTAATGAAATGTTTTCTATTTTGAACAGTGTGTTTTTTTTTGTGATAATTTCAACAACAAGAAGGAAGAAAATGACGATACTAATCATAATCAAAGGAAATAAGAAAACTCTTAAAATATTCGCATTTGTAGCTTTTAATTTATTTTACCGTTTTAACAAGAATTTTTTTTACCGGAACCTTAGTCCCATAGGATAAACTGAGTTTAAAAGGTTGGAGCTGTTCCGAAGCTGTTAGATGGGCTGGGGTCTGTAAAAGGGAAATCCAGCTAGCGTGACTTCACAGTGGCATTAAGTCAAAAGACATTATGTTCACGCTATCACTAATACTACAAGCAATGCTATTTTTACTACTATTACTACTACTACTACTACTGCTCCAACTACTACTTCTACTGCATCCACTTCTAAGGCTAAGAGTAGTAAGGTGAAAATATCAGGAAGTATATGAATATACAGGTTATCAATAGGGCATATTGGCAATGTCATAGCAACGCTAATTGTATCATGTTGAAACTTCTGGGACTTGATAAGGTGGATTTTCAACTGACCTAAAAACAGTATATTGGTACTACTAATACTAGTACTACTACTGCAACTACTATTACAACTATGATAAGGGTACGAAGGTGGAATTTTCAGAAAATATCGAGGGGGAGGGTGAACTGAATCACAACACACCGTCTGTATGCAGTATGTCAAAAGGGCGTATCAGTAATATCTTAAGAACGGTTTGGTGTAAAGTTGAAACTTACATGGCTTGTTATGCGGGATATTGAACTAGCCAAATGACAATATTTGCGTTATAATGCTACTGCTCCTACTCATACTACTACTACTACTACTATTAATACTACTACTACCACTACTGTTACTACTATTAGTACTGCTACTAAGGCTACTATTGTCAACTCTGATGCTACTGCTACTACTATTCATATTGGTGAAAAATTGTTCAGGCGAAAATTTTGGAGGGTATTGAAATAGTATTGAACTAAATCGAAACACACTATGCACATGCAGGTTGTCAAGAGGACATATCAGCAATGCTTCAGGAACGGTTTATGTTATTAAGTTCAAACTTTCGACGTGTGTTGAGGGGGGGGGGGGTTGAAGAAAATAAAGGTGCTATGTGCATGCTGCTACCAATGTTACTACTGCTACTACAACTATGGCTGCTACGTAAACTAATGGTATTAAGGTGCAGGTTTCAAGGAATATTTAGGCGGATGGTGAACTAATTCAAAACGAACTATTAGCAGGTAGATTGTCAAAAGGGTGACACAACAGTATCTCAAGAAAGACGAACATTATTATACAGGACCTTTAGGGTAAAGTGTGTCAGATTCTGAACTACCCAGAAGGCATTATATGTATACTATTAATACTACTTCTACGATTGCTATGACTAATAACACTAAAGGTATTAAGGTGAAAGTTTTAGGGAACCTTTAGGGAGAGTTTCAGTTAAACGAAACAAACTATATGCATGCAGGTTTTCAAAAGGGCATATAAGCAATATAATGCGCAGCGGAGCGCTATCATTGAAAGTAATAACATAGAAACTCTTAATAGAGCTAATCCGATTGGAAATTAAGACTTCAAGTGCCTTTTTTATGAATCACGAGTGATTGGAGGGCAAGCAGTCCTCTTTCAAAGCCCATTCATTTTCCAAAAGCATCCAATCAAAATTCTGAGCTAGGCATTTTGCTCAGTAGCTATGGTTCTAGGGATATTGGGTTTGTCAACACCTTACAGTTATGCAATTTGCCCATTATGCTTTAAAACTAAATGTTGCTTTAAAAATAAATCAAAAGGCACTCTGTGTATGCTGGTTGTCAATAAGAAATCTCAGCAATATCCCACGAACGACTGAGGGTGTTAAGTTGAAACTTTCAGGGCTACTACTGTTATTACTTCTGCTCCTACAGTTTAAGTAAATCAAAAGAGTCTAAGTGTATCCAGGTTGTCAAAGGGAATAGCTAACATTTTTCTGGAATGGTATTAAGTTTTATTTTTCAGGTCAACTTGAGAAGGTTTAAAACTAAATTAAACAATACTATTTGTGTCGAGATTTTCAGCATACTAACATACGAATAGCAAGTCAAACTGTAGATTCTTATAGTAAAAACCAAAGAGATTTAAAATTGTATATTCTTTATCCATGAAAAAGACAATTTCAATAAAAAATGAACAGAAATTAATTTAAAAGCTTTTTACCCAAAACAAGTTTTTCAAAGAAAAGTAAAGAGCTCCATTATAAATAAAATGAGCAGAAATAAAGTCAAATAATCTTCCAGGCGTGAAACTACCACAAATCACCATCAATAAATAAATGAAACCCAAATAGAACGGAAATTAATATAAACAACGAATCAAAATCAAAATGAGCAGAAATTAACATGAGTAGGGCTGACACTCTTCATTCCTTCTGAAGACCAGAACATTATTTGCATTTAAGACCAGAACTTAACTGGAACTAGTGAGATATGTGCGAAGAATTTATCTTTTCTTTTTTTAATCGCATTGAAACTATTCTACAGCTTTTCTACAGTTTTTCCCCAGAGAAAGATCTTTGGCACTGAACTCCTACCAACCCCCTCCCCGAAAAAACCACAGCCTCCCTGGTGTAACGGCAACATTTAGCTAAACCAAGGAGCCTATTTAAGTTCTTTTCTTTTAGCCTAAAGGGGAACATCACCTGTGGTTTTACTTAAAATCACCAAATCATAGTCAAATACCTAGCAAAATAAACACGGGCTAAATCAGAGCAGAGTTTCTTACTGTGATCCTCCGTAAAAGATGTCAAAATCTCGGAACTCCATCAGAATTCTTTGGCCTTTCTTGCCAACAAGTTGAAAGCTACAATACAAATTCTTCGGATAGACCCCCGGATATGTTGGTGTATATATTTCTCCAGTCCTCTTTACGGTCCCATTGATAACATAACTACAAGGAGATTTGACAGTTGTTCCCACTAAATATTTATCTGCAATTATAATCAGTGAAAAGTAAAATAAGTAAAATAAGTGAAAAATAAGATATAAACTACAAATTTCATTTTTTATTACAATTTTAATTTTACTTACTAATAAAAACACAACACAAACTAAATCCTCCTTAGGTAATTTCGAAGATGACACTGCCTTTCCATGACCATAAATAAAAAGTTAGAATAAGGACATATCCTTTTATTAGACAGTGAGAAAAAACAATAGAAAAATAATACTGGAAATTTCGATCATATGTACAGTAATCGTCATCAGCAGAAATAATGTATTTCTGTTAATCACTGTATATGTGATTGAAATATCCAGTACATTATTTGATTAGTTTTTTTCACTGTCCAATAAAAGAATTTATCCTTATTGTAACTATTTATTTATCAATAGTATCCCCTCAATCTATTTAACATCCTTACTCCGGAGTACCACGACAGGCCTGGGAGACACACCCCCGGAATCCCACGAAAGCCCGGGAAGACACACGCCCGGATTCCCGTGACGCCCTGTTTGAAATGGACATCAGGCGTTAGTTAAGTCATAGGGAGAAACTAAGAGACGCAGGCGTTAGCTCATTCCACGTCAGCAAGTGTTACGCCATAGGTAATGTTTACCTATGTAATTGGAGTTGAGGGTCATGCCTGAATTGATAGATTTATTGAATATGACGTAATCCTACGTGACTTGGTAGATTTATCGGGAATAACTTAATGACGGTGCACACACGGGTGTTACTTAATGGCAACGCACTCGTGGGTGTTAAGTAATGACAGCACGCACATGGGTGTTACGTAATGGCAGCGAACACGTGCGTGTTACGTAATAGCAGCGCACACGTGGGGTGTTACACGATACTTTTTGGGATTTAATTTTTAAAATTGTTGTTTTTCTTCGAGACGTTCAAGGCGGTTTTTGTTTGAAGGCGGTTTTCCTTCTTTACTTTTACGTAATGGGGAGTGTCTACAGATGACACTGTCTAAAGTGGCCTGTTTCTTCAGAGCCCATGGGGGATCCCCACTTTTAATTGGTCATGGCAGACACGCGGGGGGTGTTACATAATACTTTTCGAGATTTCATTTTCTTTCAATGCGTTTTTCTCAGAGGATCATTATACTCTAATGATCTATGTCTTAATTATAACTCGAAAGGACCATTTCCATCCAATGAAGCTGTGCCTTAACCGAGTGGACCATGAAAGGTTTTCTAATATTCTGTTTCGAGTAATACGTTCTAGGACATAAACTTTACACGCAATAAGAACCCACAAGTTCCAGTCGATTAAATGATTTCCAAGCCTTTCCGCATCAGAGCAAAAGTGTCCTCACTCCTATAGACTTTTACACTATTAAATACACCTGCCACTTTTTCACACTAATGTGATCTAGACAAGTTAAGTTACATAGCAGGTGTTATTTAGTTATGGTTTTAGATATTCCATTAGGCCTACGTAAATGTTTGCGTATTGAACTTATATTCTAGATCAATAAATCTAAAAGGACACAGACTTTTGGAAGTAACAACATTATTGATAAAAAACACTACAAAATCATGAAACCACAGAAAAAGCAGTTAAAACCACAAATGTAAAAAAACAAAGCATGAAAAGGCATATAAAGGGTAAAAACCGCTATAAAATAATGAAATTACAGAAAATCACTTCAAAACACTACAAGCAAAAGAAAAACGCGGGAAAAGACTTATAAAAGGATAAAATACAAACAGAAACATACGTGAATAAGAGATAGATGGAGGTTCTAGCAATCATTTCAGAGCGGAGGATCGATATTAGAGGTAAATTTAAGCCCTATTGAGAATTTTCTGAGAGCTCTGAGTGAAAATGTAAAGTTTATCGGAGACAAGACTATGCCCCCCCTCGAGTTGACAAGCACACATTTGAATACTACTTTCTCTTAAAATTTCAGATAATCTCGCTAGAGGCAAATTTAAGCCCTATTAAGACCTTTCAACAAAACTCTTCATTTCTTTGACTGCATGTTAGATTTCAGTAACTCGACTGTCCGAGAAATTCCTTTAACACATACACCTTAACTTTAAGCTGTAGAACATCTTAGTCCAGGCAATTCACACCACCACGGCATTACAGGGCTGGTAAATTTAAGCCCTATTGAGAGGTATTTCTGAGAGCTTTTAACGAAAATGCCGCATTTCTTTGAGTCAAGACTATGAATATTTCACATGGGCGTGACAATATTTGGCTTGTCCAACTCCTAGCAACAATTTTCAGAAGGGAGGATCGATATTAGAGGCAAATTTAACCCCTATTAAGAGGTATTTCTGAAGGGCTTTTAATCAAAATACCACATTTCTTTAAGACAGGACTACGCACCCTCAGTTGACAAGCGGGCATTTGAATAATATTTTTATTCGTATTTCGCATAATCTCGCTAGAGGTGAGTTTAAACCATATTAAGAGCTTTTAACGAAAATGCGCCGTTTCTTTGGGTCAAGACTATGCACCCCCTTCCAATTGACAAGCCCGCATTTGAATAATACTTTCTCTTCAATTTACACTTAATCTCGATAGAGATAAATTTAAGCCATATTAAGAGGTATTTCTGAGAGCTTTTAATGGAAATATTTCGTTTCTCTGAGACAAGACTATCCTCCCCCAGTTGACAAGCGCACATTTGAATAATATTTTTCTTTGTATTTCGCATAATGTCGCTAGAGGTAAATTTAAGCCCTATTAAGAGCTTTTAACGAAAATGCTCAATCTCCTTTGGGTAGGACTATGTGTCCCCCCAGTTGACAAGCACACATTTAAATAATACTTTCTCTTCAAAATTCAAATAGTCTCCTTAAAGATAAATTTCAACCATATTAAGAGGTAATTTCTGAAGGGCTTTTAATGAAAATACCACATTTCTTTGACTGCATATTAGATTTCAGTCACCCTACCGCCCGGAAAACTCATTTAACATCTCAACCTTAACTTTAACCTCTAGATCATATTACTCCAAGCAATTCACACCACCATGTCATTACGCAACTGATAAATTTAAGCCCTATTAAGAGGTATTTCCGAGGGCTTTTAGAGTAATTGCCGCATTTTTTTAGTCAATACTATGAATATTTCACATCATCGTGACGCACTATTACAGGCCCTCTGGCACTATTTTGTAGTGTTGCGTCGTGGCTTTTCTTGTCTATGTTACCTCTGTTTATGTTTCAAAGTACATTTTGGAAGTTTTTCGTTTCAAACGTGTGACTTAATATATTTTGTAGTGTTGTGTCGTGTTTTTTCTTGTCTGTGTCACCTCAGTTGATGTTTCATAGTGTATTTTGTTTTTTTTTCGTTTGAGACGTATGACTCGGGATTTTTTTAAAGTGTTGTGTCATGGTTTATCTTGTCTGTGTTACCTCTGATGAAGTTCCAATATGCATTTTGGAAGTTTTTCGGTTTGAAACGCATGACTAAGGATATTTTTGTAGTATTGTGTTGTGCTTTATCTTGTCTGTGTTACCCCTGTTAGTGTTTCAAAGTGCATTTTGGAAGTTTTTCCGCTTCAAACTTATGACTCAGGATGTTTATGTAGTATTGTGTCGTGCTTCAAATTGTCTGTGTTACCTCTATTGATGTTTTCAAAGTGCATTTTCGAAGTTTTTTCGTTTGAAACGTATGGCTAAGGATAATATTTTAGTGCTGTGTCGTAGTTTATCTTGTCTATTTCACTTCTGTTGATGTTTCAAAGTGCATTTTGGAAGTTTATTTTCTGAAGCGTATGACTTAGGATGTTTTTCTAGCGTTGTGTCGTGGTTAATCTTGTATGTCTTACCTCTGTTGATGTTTCAAAGTGCATTTTGGAAGTTTGTCGTTTAAAACGCATGACTTTGGATATTTTTGTAGTGTGGTATCTTAGTTTATCGTTTCTGTGTAACCTCTGTTGCTGTTTCAAAGCGCATTTTGGAATTTTTTCATTTAAGATGTATGACTCGGGATGTTTTTATAGTGTTGTGTAATGGTTTATCTTGTCTGCTTTACCTCTGATGATGTTTCAAAGTACCTTTAGGAAGTTTTTTGTCGTTTAAAAAGTATGACTTAGGATATTTTTGTAGTATTGTGTTGTGGTTTATACTGTTAGTGTTACCTATGCTGATGTTTCAAAGCGCATTTTGGAAGTGTTTCATTTGAAACGCATGACTTAGGATGTTTATTGTAGTATTGTGTCGTGGTTTGTCTTGTCTATGTTACCTCTGTTGATGTTTTCAAAGTGTACTTTTGAAATCGTTTGAAACGTATGACTTGGAATGTTTCTGTAGTCTTGTGTTGTGCTTTTATCTTGTCTGTGTAACCTCTATTAATTAAAAAAAAACTTTCCCAAAAGTAAGGTTTTCAAAGAAAAGTAAAGGCCATTTAAACTTAAGCTCAGCAGATACAAATACCTGTTACAATTAAAACTCAAAACGACCAGAATTACTATTAAAGAATAAATGGAACCCAAAACGAACAGAAATTAGATAAACAGTCATAGAAAAAACATAAAACAAGTTATAATGTAAATGAATAAATAGATGTTAAAGCGAGTAATACTTAGATTGAATATGAAAATCAAGCTTAAAACGAAAAAAAATATTTCGCTATTGAAGTATAAATGAAACTAAAAAGGAACAGAAATTAAATAAACAATCATTGCAAACAAGCATACAATAGATATTAATGCAAATGAATACAAAAATCTTAAAACAAGTGAAACTTAAATTGAATAAGGCTCTGAAACGTATGCTTCGGGATGTTTAGTTTTCTAATATGGGCTTTTCTGAGCTATATTTCTCAGCATATCGTTGGTATGTGTTGCCTGAGACCTATGATTTAGGGTGTTTACTTTTCTATATCAGGCCTTTCTCAGCTAGATTTTTTTTATCTTTTGTGGTTTGATTTTTCGGAAAACTTATGATTTTGCATCTTCAGTTTGTTAATTATGGCTTTTCTGAGCTAGGTATCTCAGCATATCGTATGTGTGTGTTGTCTAATACTTATGGATTGGGCATGGTCTCTGAAAATTATGATTTGGGATGTTTAGTTTGCTATTTTAGGCCTCACTGAACTAGGCTTTTTGGTCTGTCATAGGTGTGCTGTCTGAAACTTATGATCTGTTGCTCTGTGTTGTCTGAAACTTGTAATTTTCGATGTTTAGTTTGGTATTCTATGGTTTCAAACAGTTCGTGGTAACGAACTGTAAGTAAGGAGAACCCGGCTCAATAGTGACTGAAACTCTAAAAAACGGAATTTTGACACAAATAGATACATCAGCAGAAGAGAATTTTTATGCTGATTTTAAATATATAAATTTCATTGAGTTTAGGCAACCCCATCAAAAGTTACGAGCCTGAGAAAATTTGCCCTATTTTCAAAAAAAGGAGGAAACACTCCCTAAAACTCATAGATTCCCAATAAAAACCACACCATCAGGTTCAGCATACCAGAGAACCCAACTGTAGAGGTTTCAAGCTCCTATCTCCACAAAGGTGGAATTTTGTATTTTCTGCCGGAAGAAAGATCACGGATGCGTGTTTATTTCTTTGTTTTTTTTGTTTTTGTTTTTTTTCCCCCAAAGGTCATCGTATCGACTCAGTGGTCCGAGAATTTCGTTAGAGGGCTCATTCGAAAGGAAATTAAAAGTTTTAGTGCCCTTTTTAAGTAACCAAAAAAATTGGAGGACAACTAGGCCCCCTCCCACGCTCATTTTTTCCCAAAGTCACTGGATCAAAATTTTGAGATAGCCATTTTGTTCAGTATAGTTGAAACATCTAATAACTATGTCTTTGAGGATGACTTGAATCCCCACAGTCCCCAGGGGAAGGGCTGTAAGTTGTGAACTTTACCCATTGTTTATATGTAGTAGCCTATTGGTTATTGGTAAGTATACAGACGTTTTCAGGGAAGGATTTTTTCTGTGGGGGGCTCGGGGTGATTGGGTTACGGGGGAGGATATTTCCATGAAAGAATGTTTAATGGGAGAAGAGAATTTCCATGAAGGGGGTGCTGGGTTTTCCAGCATTATGTAAAAAACAATCAGAAGTTTTTTCAACTGAAAGTAAGGAGCAACATTAAAACTTGAAACGAACAGAAATTAATACGTATATAAGGGGGTTCGTCTCCTCCTCGATACCTCGCTCTTTACGCTAAGGTATTTTTAATAATTTCAAAAAAGCTTTTTTTTACTAATTAAACGGCCTTTGTGATTCAGGGGTCATTCTTAAAGAATTGGATCAAAATTTTAACTTTAGCGTAAAGAGCAAGGTATTGACGAGGGGGAAAACCCCGCATATTGCATATATGAGGAATTTCGCCTCCTAATTGGTATCTCGCTCTTTACGCTAAAGTTTTGATTTTTTAAATAATGATCTATGTAAGTAATAATTTTTTTGTGCTATTTTCCTGCCAATATTAGCATTTAATATTACCTTAAGAAGCTTCATAACTATGATTTTTATATGATAATAAACCAAAGATATTGTTTGTCTTAGGCCTTGTGGTTGTTATTAAATAAAAAAACGTTTATTAAAAACGTTAATTGTTACAATTAAAACTCAAAACGACCAGAATTACTATTAAAGAATAAATGAAACCCAAAACGAACAGAAATTAGATAAGCAATCATAGGAAAAAACATAAAGCAAGTAATAATATAAATGAATAAATAGATGTTAAAGCGAGAAATACTTAGATTGTATATGAAAATCAAGCTTAAAACGAAAAAAAAAATATTTCGCTTTTGAAATATAAATGAAACTTAAAACGAACAGAAATTAAATAAACAATCATTGCAAACAAGCATACAATAGATATTAATGTAAATGAATAAAAAGATCTTAAAACAAGTGAAACTTAAATTGAATATGCAAATAAAGCTCTGAAAAGTATGCTTCGGGATGTTTAGTTTTCTAATTTGGGCTTTTCTGAGCTATATTTCTCAGCATATCGTTGGTATGTGTTGCCTGAAACCTATGATTTAGGGTGTTTACTTTTCTATATCAGGCCTTTCTCAGCTAGATTTTTTAACCTTTTGTGATTTGATTTTTCGGAAAACTCATGATTTTGCATCTTCAGTTTGCTAATTATGGCTTTTCTGAGCTAGGTTTCTCAGTATATCGTATGTGTGTGTTGTCTAATACTTATGAATTGGGCATATTCTCTGAAAATTATGATTTGGGATGTTTAGTTTGCTATTTTAGGCCTCACTGAACTAGATTTTTCAGTCTTTCATAGGTGTGCTGTCTGAAACTTATGACCTGTTGCTCTGTGTTGTCTGAAACTTGTAATTTTCGATGTTTAGTTTGGTATTCTGTGGTTTTCAAACAGTTCGTGGTAACAAACTGTAAGAAAGGAGCAACCCGGCTCAATAGTAACTGAAACTCTAAAAAACGGAATTTTGACACAAATAGATACATCAGCAGAAGAGAATTTTTATGCTGATTTTAAATATATAAGTTTCATCAAGTTTAGGCAACCCCATCAAAAGTTACGAGCGTGAGAAAATTTGCCCTATTTTCGAAAAAAGGGGGAAACACTCCCTAAAACTCATAGGATCCCAATGAAAATCACACCATCAGGTTCAGCATACCAGAGAACCCAACTGTAGAGGTTTCAATCTCCTATCTCCACAAAGGTGGAATTTTGTATTTTCTGCCGGAAGAAAGATCACGGATGCGTGTTTATTTCTTTATTTTTTTTTGTTTTTTCCCCCAAAGGTCATCGTATCGACTCAGTGGTCGGAGAACTTCGTGAGAGGGCTCATTCGAAAGTAAATTAAAAGTTTTAGTGCCCTTTTTAAGTGACCAAAAAAATTGGAGGACAACTAGGCCCCCTCCCACGCTCTTTTTTCCCAAAGTCGCTGGATCAACATTTTGGGATATCCATTTTGTTCAGCATAGTTGAAACACCTAATAACTATGTCTTTGAGGACAACTTGATTCCCCACAGTCCCCAGGGGAAGGGCTGTAAGTTGTGAACTTTACCCATTGTTTATATATAGTAGCCTATTGGTTATTGGTAAGTATACAGACGTTTTCAGGGGAGGATTTTTTCTGTGAGGGGCTCGGGGTGATTGTGTTACGGGAGAGGATATTTCCATGAAAGAATGTTTTATGGGAGAAGAGAATTTCCATGAAGGGGGTGCTGTGTTTTCCAGCATTATTTAAAAAACAATCAGAAGTTTTTTCAACCGAAAGTAAGGAGTAACATTATAACTTGAAACGAACAGAAATCAATACGTATATGAGGGGTTCGTCCCCTCCTTGATACCTCGCTCTTTACACTAAAGTATTTTTAATAATTTCAAAAGAGCTATTTTTACTAATTAAACGACCTTTATGATTCAGGGGTTATTCTTAAAGAATTGGATCAAGATTTGAACTTTAGCGTAAAGAGCAAGGTATTGACGAGAGGGAAAACCCCGCATATTGCATATATGAGGAATTTCGCCTCCTCATTGGTATCTCGCTCTTTACGCTAAAGTTTGGATTTTGTTAAATAATGATCTATGTAAGTAATAATTTGTTTGTGTTATTTTCCGGCCAATCTTAGCATTTAATTTTACCTTAAGAAGCTTCATAACTATGATTTTTATATGATAATAAACCAAAGATATTGTATGTCTTCAGGGTGTGGTTGTTATTAAATAAAAAAAAATAAGTTTTTTCCAACTGAAAGTAAAGAATAACATTAAAACTTAAAACGAACATAAATTATTGCGCATAAATTTAAATATTTTTTTCTTTCATTCATTTCTTGAGAATTGCTCAACTTGTGACTTTCATTTTCATAAAAATAGCCTTACAAATTATTTCCGCAAATATCGCTTATTTTTTTTACCCGGGAGAATCTTTCAATGGGATAGTTTCTCGTGGGGGAAGGGAATTTTCCATGGAGGGGGATTTGGATTTCCGTACATTATTTAAAAAAGATCAATAATTAAAAAAAAACAAGTTTTTTCAACTGAAAGTGAGAAGCAACAGGAACAAAAAATATTACATATATAAGATGGGTTGTCTCTCCTCAGTAGCTCGCTCTTATGCTAAAGTTTCCTTTTTAAGTTTTAAAAGATGTTATTATTCTAATTAAACAGCCTTTGTAATCCAGGAGTCATTCTTAAACAACTGGAACAAAAATCTAACTTGGGCTATTATAAAGTTATTATTAGTTAAAAAAGTAAAATTAATATACAATTTTCGTTTTAATTATTTATGTACTGTGAGCCAAATTCAAAACCTGTATTAATTCAAAAGCGCTGAGAAATTGAATCAAAAAACAAGTTTTTTTTTTAACTGAAAGGAAGGAGCGACATTAAAACTTAAAGCGAACAGACATTATTCCGTATATGAAAGGGGCTGTTCCCTGCTCAACGCCTCGCTCTTTACGGTAAAGTTTTTTATTGTTTTATAAGATAGAGTTGTGAAAAAGAGTCATACTTTAGCGCAAAGAGTGGGGCATTGAGCAGGGAACAACCCCTTTCATATACGGAATAACTTCTGTTCCTTACAAGTTTTAATGTCACTCGATATTTTCAGTTAAAAAAACTTGTTTTTATTTAATACTTATCTGATATGTATGATTTGGGATTTCTAGTTTGCTAATTTAGGCTCTTCTGAGCTAATTTTATTAGCCTTTTGTTGGTCAAACAAATTATTTTAGTATTTCTACTGAAGACGGTTGCTGTATATGTGACCGAAATATCTGGACTTTTGTACCTTTTTTTCACTGTGTAAATAAATGGATTTATCCCCATTTGAAATTTTATTTGTTCGTCTTAGAACGGCAGTGTGGTCTAAGAAAACAACACCTAATTTAAAGGTGTTATGTCGAAAATACATCGTATATATGGGGAAATGAGACCAATCCAGTAAACATCTATAAACCCAACATTTGGTTTGCAATTAAAAGACACAGAAGGCTTTGCCACTTTCATTGGAAATTTGTTTTACATTTGGGCAAGATTAAAGAAAAAAATTTACATCAAGAACTTTGAATGAACTTTGTCAATGAACTCTCTCTGAAAATATTCTAGTAAATAATCCGGAAGGTCATTATTTTGTGAATGACCCGAAAAGCTATTTATTTTGTTGTATATAAATATGCTAGTTTCAATTTTATTATTTTAGTATTTCTACTAAAGACGGCCGCTGTATATGTGACCAAAATATCAGACTTTTGTACCTGTTTTTTCACTGTCTAAATAAATGGATTTATCCCCATTTGAAAGTTTATTTGTTCGTCTTAGAACGGCAGTGTGGTCTAAGAAAACAAAACCTAATTTAATGGTTTATGTCGAAAATACCTTTTGTAGGTGGGTGTTATCTATAAATTATGATTTGGGAGGTTTACTTTGCCAATTCCGGCTTTTCTGAGCTATGTTTCTTACACTTTTGTCAGGTTTAACTTGTCTGAAACTTATGACTTTGGATGTTTAGTTCACTAATTTGGACTTTTCTAAACTATTTATTGTAGCCTTTCGTAGGTGTGTGCTGTTTGAAGCTGATGATTTAGGATGGATAGTTTACTACCTCAGGCCTTTTTGAGCCAGGTCTCTTAAGCTGTCGTAGGTTTGTGATGTCAGAAACTTATGATTTGGGATATTTTGTTTGCTTTTTCTGGCTTTTCTGAGCTAAGTTTCTTAGACAATCGTAGGTGTGGGTAGTCTGAAACTTATTTCTTGGAATGTTAATTTTAGTATTTCGTAGTTTGACTTGTCTGAAGCTTATGATTCGCGGTGTTTGCTTTACGAATTTAAGCTTCTCTGAGTTGGGTATCTTAGGTTTCCTTAGGTGTTAGATGTCTAAAACTCATGATTTGGAATGTTTAGCATGCTATTTCGGACATTTCTGAGCTAGTATTCTGATCCTTTTGTGGGTGTGTGTTGTCTTTAACTTTTGATTTTTGGATGTTTATTTGGCTCATTTGCCAAAGCGATTCTGAACTAGGTTTCTTAGCCCTTCGCTCAAATTAGTAAACTTAACATCCCAAATCGTAAGTTTTAGACAAGTCAAACCACAAAATACCAAACTAAAAATCCCAAATTATAGGTTCCAGACCTCCTAAAAGCTTATAAACCTATTTGTCAAAGGCCCAAAAATGCAAACTTAAGATCCAAAATCATATGTTTTAGAAAAGTCATACTACGAAAGCTTACGAAACTTAGCTCATAAAACCCCTAAGTGGCAAACCAAACATCCCAAATCATAAGCTTAAGACATGATACACCTAAGAAAGCCTAAGAAACCTAGCTCAGAGAGGCCCAGAATAGCAAATTAGACATCCAAAACCACAAGTCTTAGACAACTCAAGCCAAAAAATACCAAACTAAAAATATCAAATCATAACTTCCAGACCTTCGAAAAGCTAGTAAACCTAGCTCACCAAGGCCTGAATATGCAAACTAATGTTTGCAAAGCCGAGCTCATAACACCCCAAAATTAACAAACCAAACTTCCCAAATAAAAAGCTTCAAACATCATACACCTAAGAAAGCCTAAGAAACCTGGCTCAGAGAGGCCCGAAATAGCAAATTAGACATCCCAAATCACGAGTCTTAGAAAGTCAAGCCACAAAATACTTACTTACTTATTTAGGTCTCCTGCCGGGTTCCACTTGGTGTAGAGAGTGAATTCTGCCTCATCCATCCACTTCGGTCCATTGCAAGGGTTTGCGCTTCACTCAGTCTGATATTTGCCATCACTAAGAGCTCGGATACGCTATTGGACCATCGTTTCTTTGGTCAGCCACGAGGTCGCTTCCAACCGGCTATGATAGAGCCAAAGTCGAAGATCATCTTTACGGGAAAATGCATGGGCATTCGAAGTAGATGTCCAAACCACCGTAATGTAAGCTCCGCTGCTTAGGTAAAAAAACAGGATTGCTTGGTGAGATGCAGCAGCTTCTCGCTACTCACGAACTCAACCCACCGTAGACCTTCTATCCTTCTCAGACTCTTCAACTGAAATCCATCGATTGCCATTAGGGTTGTGGCTGATGCTTGCCAAGTCTCAGCTCCACAAAGCATTACAGAATCGACGAGGGTGTTACAAATTCGAAGTTTGGTTGAACGACTGATATTCGGTTTTCGCCAAAGGTGACGGTTCAACCTGCCCATGGCAGATAACACCTTGGATATCCGTGCTTGCAGCTTGGGAAGAAGGTAGCCATCTGAAGAAAATATGGATCCCAGGTAGGTGAACCTTCGTAAAACTTCTATGCTAGTTGTTCCGTCCACACTGACTGGAGAAATGACAGCAGGAGAAGACGGGTCTATGGCCATAATTTTCGTTTTATTCCAGTTTATCTGCAATTCCACATTTGCGACATCTTCTAGTAAGATTTGAAGTGCTTCCAGCAAATGATCGATGAAGTCCACTAGGATGTCCAGGTCGTAAGGAAAATCATCATCTGAGATGACATGATTTCCAATTTTGAGGTGTGAAGTCGTCTTTGTCATAACGTTGTCTTTGACGAAATTGAAGAGCTCCGAGGCCACTGCACATTCTTGATGCACTCCTGCCGTAATTTAGAAGAATGGGCTGCCTTGGCCATTGACTTGAACACAACTCTCTGTGTCATGGTGTAAAGCATGGAAGAGTCTGCAGTATTTCTCGGGGGGGGGGGCAGTCGATACTAAAATCTTCCAAAGTGATTCTCGGTCCACTGATTCGAATGCAGCACGAAAGACAACGAAGGCGAAAAAAGCCTTCTGGTGGAATTCCGTGGCTTTTTCTATTATCTGTATAATCGTTAAAATCTACTCGATGGTGGAACGGTCCGACATAAAAGCAGCTTGTTCCGGTCACCAAATCCCACGAACTGTATTTTGACAACGATCCAGCAGGACCATTAAGAAAAGCTCTCCTGGGACTGACAGCAGACTTATTCCACGGTATTTTGAACAGTCCTTTCTAGAGCCTTTCCTTTTCCATAAGAGGAAGATGACACCTTTCCACCAATCTTCAGGAATGATCTTAGTTTGCAAAATTGTGGAGAACAGAGTGTGGAGAAACAGGTACATTTTAGGACCAGCATATTTCAGCAGTTCAGAGTTTAAGCCGCATTATGGGCATACAGACTCACTCCTGTTAAAAGTTAAAACCGATAATAAGTGGCACGATTTGGGAAATGTTACATACATTAGCTTTCGAATGGACTATGCCAACTGGGATGAGTCCGTTTATCCGGAGCTAGTGAAGCGCCAGGCCCCAAATAAATTGTCGCAGGTAAAATCCGAGACGGGGAGTGACTTGGTATCCAAATGTGTGTTTCCATGTCAGAAGGTGTACTGTGTGGAAACGCACAATGAGGTTACCAGACAAGTCTGCAAGGGGGTGCCTTCACACTATGTAAAGGTAAATTTCAACATGAGTCTTTATAAGAACTGTGTATAAAATAATTTAGTTCCAAGAGCAAAAGTCATGGTGATTCACTCTTTAAAATATAAAAACTATAAAGGTCGAGTCCAAAAAAATACCATGTCCACCATATCGGACAAAGCTTATGTACGTGTGGACGGTGTGAGGGTACTACCACACGGTCACTATATTACTTCAGATCCAGTTGATTCTGTATATTATAGAAAACAACACGGTCTGCAGAAAGGCCTATAGCTGGCGGGAGGAGGAATGGGGGCTGTTTTTCCGTGAGTGGAGGGAGGAGGGTCATTCTTTTCTGTCTCCAGCTCAGCAGTGTGTATTTTTCTTACATGTTTATATACTAATATATTTTATATTTACAATTTTTGTATTTATTATTTTTGTTACGCAAAGTGCTTTCATTTTTACATGTTTATATTCATATATTTTATTTTTATTTTATTTTTGTTGTGCAAAGCGGTATTTTTAAGAGTTTTTCATGCTGCCGCCCCCACCGCCACGGCACCTTTCTGGTCCGGGCCCTCCGAGCGGGAGACCCATTTTTTAAGTGCCTTTTAAAATGTTCAACTGCCATTGTAAATATGTTCAAGTACTTGCAAAGCCCAAGTGTTTTCCACTGCCATTGTAAAAATGTTTAAAAATATTTGTAGTGTATTTTATTATTAATTAAAGAAGCCAGGTATATTCGATCTCTTTGTCTATCTATTCAACAGATTGAGGTTAGGTTTGTTTAGTTGTATTTTGACATTAGAGGAGTATGTATCAATTTTAAACACCATTCAGATCATTTCTTTGCGGACCATCAATGTCTGGTAAAACAACACTACTAACCCATTCGGGACTGACGGGATTTACAGGTCCCAGCAGAATAAAAGCTGGATTTGGCACCTCAAATTAAAAATAACAAGATATTATAGATGCTGTCGGATACTCCTTTCAGAAACGATTATACTAATACGTCATTCACTTGTAAAAATTGGATACAAATCGCACAACACGGTCAATAACTTTTTCATGCATACTAAAGTTACTCACAAAAATATCTTATTTTGCAATTAAGCGTTTTGGTTTTTCTGATATAGGTAGGTAAACACGATTATTTTTCCTAAGTTAATAAACACTGATTTATAGTTTGAGTTACATGCAATTGGGTCACTTTTCGCAAGTTTGGGATAACAAAACTATTTTTCTCTGGGACCCTGAGGTCCCTTCAGTCAGTAACAGTACTTGTTGAGTTAAGTATGTTTTTAATCTGTTTTTCCAAAATTAGTGACATAAGATCTTTTAAAACTAGCTAATATATAGCAACGTGTCTGAGCACTAGTAGATCGGTCAGAGAGGAACGCATCATGCCTTTGTCTGTCCCCTTAGATTTTTAAGCTTATCTTTCTTGTATCTTCTTGGAAAAATTACCTTTCTTGGCATTCCATTAAAATCAAGAACAACCAACAAAAGGCTTCACCTAGATTTTGGAAATATATTGAGCCCCTTTCTCCTCCTCAATTTTCATGAGTCTGCGGTTTTGCAGGAGAGTCCTTTGCTTTGAAAGTCTTATTTTTTATTTTGTAGTTCATTAATGTTGTTTTTAATAACTTTTATGTCTTTATTATTATTTGTCTATATTATTTTTTTACTGCTGCAATTTTTATATTTATTAATTATTTCTTAATTTTTAATGTTTAGATATATTTACATATTACTATTTATACAGTTTTATTTTTTTTTATTATTATTATCTCTCTATATATTTCTCTATTTAATGAATGTCATTTATTGATCTTATTTCTTAAAACTACTCCTACTACTAACAATTAACCGCAGCAGAAAGCCGCCTGAGGCCAACACAGCTAAGCACACTCCTCTTTAATCCCAATCTATTCAAAGCCTACCTTTTTACACACTCCCATGAAGTTCCCATTTCCTTTAAATGTTTCTTTATGACGTCCTCCCATCCCAGACGAGGACGACCTGCTTTCCGTTTAGCCCTAGACGGTTGGCAGAAAAGAACAATCTTAAAAGTAATTTCTTAACAGTAATTTATAATATCATTCATTACCTTAATTGTTGTGTACATTATTACAAAGGTTTCATGGCTTTTACAAGAGAGACTAGTAGACCCTGTATGCATCCCTTGTGTTAAGTTACAGAATACTTTTTATCAGAACATAAAGAAGAAAATAACCCCAGGAGATCTTTCAACTTTACTAGACGAGTTGCCCTCTGACTATGACTCTGACACAGAATTGAGTCAGATTGCGACCTCTCCGATGATCAAGGCGTCTTACTTGAGTCTGGCATCAGCATTGAAGTGATGGATGCAGTTAAAATACCAGAAAATGACAGGAAGTTATTAGACCAAACAGGAAGTTATTTGATCAGATAGTTGAACAAACGCACTTGTACTCCCACCAAAAGATAAATTAATTAGCTTCTGCCAAGTTCTTTAAACCCTTAACCGTAAGTAACTCTTGGGTTTCCTAGGCATCAACATAATCATGTCATACCATACAGTCCCAGACATGAAAATGTACTGGGAGAGCTCTGACAATGTGCAGGCCTCAGCTATATGTAAGAACATGACTAGAGACATATTCTTCCAAATTCGACGATTAATTCAACTCAGTGACAACCATACAATACCCGAAGATTGTAAGGACAAGCTATTCAATATTCGACCGTTTATTGAAAAACGGAACATACAGTTCTCAGGTGCTTGGAATGAGGCAGAGGCTCTCTCAATTGATGAGAGTATGATATTATTTAAGGGTAGATCCCGTATGAAGCAATATAACAGTTGGAAACTCATAAAGGAAGGATATAAATTCTAATCCACTGCTTGTATGTCTGGCTACATTTACAGATTTGAAATCTGACAAGGAAAGAAAAAGGAAGCGTCCGTACAGGCGCAATTGGGATTGGGAGGGAGAGTAGTTTTCGAATTAACTGCTCTCCTCGTGTCCAAACACCTTGTGTTGTATTTTGACAACTATTCTACTTCGTTGAATTGTTGGGCTACTTGAAAGAAAAAGGTATTCCTTCGTGTGGGACAATAAGAAACACAAGAAAGCATTTCCGTAGCTAATCGAGGGTAAGAAGATGGGGAGAGGGGATTCAGATTGGTGATTTTCTAAGCAAGAAATTGTTGCTGTGAAGTGGAGAGACAATGAAAGTGTCTTTTTGACGTATAACTGGGATTCGACTGATGTGACGACAATTACTAAGAAGAATAAGGATGGAAACAAATTGACCATATCTTGTCCGAAAATGGTCAGCGACTATAACGCATACATGGGACGATCATCCTAGCATTTTTCGTGGAATTTACGGATACAATCAAAAGTTCTATAAGTGGTGGCATAGGCTGTTCTTTGGTCTCTTGGACATGACCATCACAAATGCATATGCTTCTTATAAAATTATGAAACCAGAAGGGGGGAAAATCCCCCTGATAGACTTTAGAAGAATTTTAGCCAGAGGACTAACACATTTATCCGTGAAGCCGCCTATTGAGAAGACAAGGAGACGCCCCCGTTTCGAAAATCACGCAGCGACTGATAAAATCAGAACATAAAAAGAAGGAAGTTCAGTGTACCGGATTATGTTTGGCTAGGATATGTTGGAACACGGTTACTGGTCTGGTCAGCTGAACACTCCAGTTCTCGTTGTGAAATATGTGCAAGACAAAAAGATGGAATCTCGTCAAAACAGTTGTTGTCGATTTTGTGGGGTTTTTGTATGCTGCAACAAGGAAAAACTGCTTTCTTGAGTATCTCAAAAACTAAAGTTAAACTTTTTGAATAAATATTAGTTTTGACTGATAAGCTGTTATGAAGTACCATTCCTTTAATACCATAGTAAACTTCAGCAAATGTATAATTGGTAGCTAACAAACTGACGGGATACGGAGATGCTATTTTGCTGTGGAATGAATGATGAGAAATGGCTGTTTGGAAAAATATCTAAAAATAATAAGAAAACAGTATCAACAAGTTTCAAACTAAGTTTTGGGCTCTTTCATGAAATATATAATTTAAAAAATTTGAGGGGCTGACAACTTAAGTTTTAATGTACACACTGAAAAAAAGAATTTGGATTAAAAGTTTAAGACAATTTAGATACTTCAAAATAACATTTAGCTGTTAAACCGTGAAGATCATTGTCGATGAGGGGCTTGCACCTTTTCCTAGTTTCTGCACCTATTTGAGTAGTATCCCATCAAAAACTTTAACATCATCCCTAGGCATGATTTTAAAGTCATCCCTAGCAGATTCTCCTAGGTCTTTAAAGTCATCCCTATCCAGGATTTTAAAGTCATCCCTGACAGGTTCCCATAGGGTTTTAAATTCATCCCTAGGCATAGGATTTTAAACGCATGCCATGTGACGTCACACGACACACCCTGTTTTAAAGGCATCCCTATACAAACGGCCAGCTGGTCTTACGTCACACGACACACCCCTGTTTTAAATGGTCAGGTGTAATATGGATGATACAATCTTGTTTCAGTACTAGAAAAGTGTTCAGTGTGTCAACATCAAAGATATAGTAATAGATACTTTTACACTATTAGACATTGAAAGCGCCAGCAATGGCGAAATGGAGCCTAGAGCGCCTAAACTAGCAGTGGAAATTACAAGGGTTGTCGACAAGCCTTAGAATGGCACACGATGTATGAAGGATATCTTATATCATTAAACAAGTTGAAGTCGGAAGAACAGCTATGTTTTACGGCTAAAGCGAATATGAATGCTACAATTATTCACGGTCCAGTCACATCATCAAAAAATTTCCGTAACTGTTGTTCTCTATAATATTTTTCATCAGAGTAAATGTATGAGAACACTTGCTTTGAATTGTAGTTACTATATCATCTATTGGGTTGTTCGCAATCCAAATTTTCTTATAACTCTAAACAAACAAATCTAAACTGGCAAACCAAAATTTTTACCCTCGGAAAACAATCAAGCTACTAATAAACCTTATGGCTGTATTCTACTAGACCTTAGTCAAAACACGGGTGAAGACCTGAGTAGTCACTGATATTTTTGATGATGAAATTACTGTATATCCACCAGTGAATGGTTAGAAAAATCATAAGTAGCCATCATGACGCTGAAAAAGCTACCTGAGAAGAGACATCTATTTTCCGTCCTTGCTAATTCAAAACCACGGCTAAGGAAAGCTATACTCAAACATGGTATTGAAACTGAATTCATTAATTTCTTCTCTGAGTTTTGTCTAAATTTAACTGAAGGTAATGTCTAATAGCCAGAAGGGGTTAGACACCAGAAAAAACTATATCGTTCACTTTTACGCACCCTAGCTTGCAAAAAGAAAGAAAACACCAAAAGAAAACGGCTTGTTCAAGCAGGTGTTAGTTTCTTTTCATTGTTACTATCGATAATCCTCGGATCTGTAAATACTATTCTCTAGAAATGGTTAAACCCTATAAATTGACGCCAAATGAACTGGCTCTTTCACCAAAAGAGCACTTTGAAGATAATCTCGATAAATTTATTAACAATGAGACAATTGCCGATGATCAAAAATTAATGTTGCTTCCAAATACCCTTCAACTTGTCAACAATTATAATTCTTACCGTGAAAGGCCACTCCAAGTAAATGTCATTGATCAACCTTCTGAAAGTACTTAAAGTTTTGAAACTTAGAAAAAGCCGAAAAAGGAAGAAGGAGATTTATTAACAAGTTTTGTAGACTTGTTGCCTTATTCCTACCGTGAGCAAAATAAAAGACTCTTGACTTATCTCACTAAAAATGAACGAATTGATAAGAAAAAGAATGAAGTTTTAATCCAAGGCAAGAGTTGCAAGTTAATTAATGTGTTATCAGATTTGATTGCAAATCGTAAAAGACTTTAATCCTTCTATAATATTTTGTATAAATTTTTGAAGTCGTCAAATTTTCCCAAAAGTCTTATTGGGAATAAACATGTTTCAAAACAATTAAGGGAATTTGGAGAAATATCCCGACATATATGAATGGATAACAGACCAAGTGGGTCTGGTAAGAGCACTAAACGAACGCATCTTTCCTCCTCATTTAGTGTGCAAAAGGGTAGCGAACGCTTCAATCCACGATTACGTTCAAAATGGATCAAGTTTTGAAACGGGTTTTTTAAAATATTGGATAAGTTGGAATTTTAAGTTCTCTCACTACACTTGCTCAAGTCATGGGAGTTGAAAACAAGTTAGCAAAGGAGTATTTACAGAAAGAACCCAGTTACACTCATCATCGAAGTCTTAGGACCAGAGGCTTTAATAAGTGTTTTTAGTCGCTATGCGTATGTAGTTCTATTCAAGTCAAAGAGCGACGATGAAGTTGCTAAAGCTCTTGAAAGTATTCTTGAATAAGATTCGTATAGAAAAATTCAAACAGATCGGGGTAGTAAACTTGTTAGTCCACACGTAAAATAGGTATTATTGAAATATAATAAAGTACTCTATCATAGTCAAAGCTCTATAGAGGCTGCATTCGCTGAAAGATTGATAAGAACTATTCGACTTTTAATTTCAAGATATTGTACATTGAAAAATACTGCTGCTTTTATTAATGATTTAGATATAATCATGATTTAGATTTAATAATGATTTATAATCAACGTCCTCATCGATCCTTGTTCGATATTAGTCGTCTAGAAGTTCATCGTAGTAACAATATGCTGGACATTTTTCGTAAACAGTATTCAAATGAAAAGGCTGAGAAGAAAAAAATTATTTTTGTTCACACTGTTCGAATCAATGGAACTAGAAATATTTTTAAAAAGGGGAATTACTTCCGGTCCATTGAATTTTTCAAAGTGTCACAGGTCTAGGACACTAAAATGTAACGTATCTTCTTCGTGTTATGAAAGATGATGAGATTCTTGGCGGTTTTTATGTTTATGAGTTGCAAAAAGTTAGAAATAGTGGGAAGTATCAAACTAAAAAGGTATTAAAGACTCGTACTCGCAACGGTAAGTGACAGTTGCCTGTTCGCTGGCTAGGATATAACTCTGATTTTTATTTCTGGATTGCCACTGAAGACGTTCATAATGGCTAATGATTTTTATGTGACATTCATGTCCAGTCTCTCAGACCCTCTTCTGTGAGGATTTGAATAAAACTAGCGATTTTTTGACAAAATTTTCTCCCGCCATTAAATTTGAGGGAAGGTATGAAGTTGCTCCTGTTGATTTTATATTCAAAAATACATATGATATCCTAAGAAATTATCGAATATATGAGATTAAATTAAGACCCTTTGACTTTTCTGACAAGGGGGCAGTGGCAAATTTTGACTCTGATGATCTATGCAATTATACTATGAGTGAGTTGTGTCGATTTATCCACAAAATCATTGCGTTTCGAAATAAGAGTGGCTTCACATTCAACTATTCACCGGAAAAAAGGAGAATTGACATTACCAATCCATTTGAGAATTAAAAAATATTCTTTAGTGAGGATTTATGTGATGCTCTCGATTTAAAGATCGTATTACTAAAGTAAAAATTTCAGTGGTATGCAGCATGTCATCTATGCAGACTATGCACGCGCCTTCTCATCTGACGATTGTATATTTCTTTACGCATCCTTTGCCGAGAGATCGACAGTTGGTATAGTAATGTCCCCCTCCTACTTATTCTTGAACGAAAAACCTCTAGTGAACCCACTCACTACTACAGTATAAAGCCCTTTCAATACATTCCAGTCAATACTTCATATTTGAAGCTCTGTCAGTTAACATTAAGAAGTGAATTGGATGATCCTCTAGTAAGAACAAAAGGTTTGGCTGTGGTTATATATCGTTTTCGAACAATTCAGTTAGATGGTTAATAGACCTCAATTTGTTTGTCCTGATATTGATTGCTATGTTGCTAATCTTGGACCCGGACAATTGGGTCAAGGAATGGAACATTTCAGGGGTCGTTCGTCAATGGCCAGTTTCGGTTTCAGCCATTGGTTTGCTTAGTCATTTTGCTCTACACTACGACAGGCTAAAAATATATTGCACGGGTTGCTGCGGATTTTGCATCCTCTCGAGTACATGATTGGGACTCTGGGAAGGATTTTCAAGAAAGTGTTTCACAAAATATCAGCCCCAGTGCTCGATCCCTCGGCGAGCGATTAAAATCACGACAAAGCGGAAAAGGTTTAAAAAGAATTAGAAAGTCCTCATAAATCATCAATCTCAACTCATTCTGGAAGCGTAAAGCATCAAACAAGAAAAAGAAAGTAAAAATTGTTGGATCGAAAAAGGACTTCTTTTCCTAGAAATGGCATAGCTACTACGTAAAGAATCTAATCCTTCAGTCAAGTCATCTCTAAGTCTTTTCAGTGCATAAAATGTAGTTGTCTTTGTAAAACATGGTTACTATGAATAATTTTACCCGCAACAATTGCTCACCGAAAATGTCCATTTTCATGTTTATTCCAGTGAAGATTATTTCATAGATTTGACTTCAACATTTATATATTTGCGGGTCATTGCTGAAAAATCGAACCAAGTGCAGCCGAGGGGTTATCCTATGAAAATTGTGTACTTCACAATTTTTTTAGAGAAACCAGTGTAAATGGAAAATCTCTCTCTCTCTCTCTCACCTCAGCAATACTTCATGTCCGAGAACAACAAGTTATGAGTTATTTTGCCTTGGCAATTGAACAATAAGAGCATCTGGAAATAACATCAAACTGCTCGTTCCTCATACAATCACGAACCAACGATATATGGCTACGGGTGCACGTACCTTCACTGGTTCATCATTTATCAATGGTAAAGTTCCTTCAAAACTCACTATATCTTTTGTAAAAATTTCTAGTGTCTTTGGATCATGGGCAAATTCCCCACATAAATTTGATCTGCTGGGTCTTTCATTTCTTGTATGTAAAATAAATAGAACTCCACTCAACAATTTATCTTTTTGATAAAAACTATAATCGAATATCCTATAATCCTACAT
The DNA here is from genome assembly GCF_049724085.1 of Artemia sp. Qi Xiang Cuo. Classification (NCBI taxonomy): domain Eukaryota; kingdom Metazoa; phylum Arthropoda; class Branchiopoda; order Anostraca; family Artemiidae; genus Artemia; species Artemia sp. Qi Xiang Cuo. The sequence goes on from NC_142795.1 coordinate 37,273,812, forward strand.
CGGTATAAACGAAAAAATGTATGCAAAGACTCATGGTATCATTGTATTGGATTTTTCCGGTACTTACAATATGACTATTGTCCGAACGGGTACTGTACGCTTAGAGTGCACCTTCGCCGAGCCATTGGAGAAAAGTATTGCATTAATCTCGTTAAATTAATCTTAAGCCTATTGGGAAATTACCCCTTATGGCAGTGCTCTATTATACTTGGCGCCATGAACAGGAATCAAATAATCAATGTATTCAATTTGGATCCTTACATTTCCAAATACAAATCCTATTGCGCAGTTTAGGATTTTCTCGAGCATATTAAAAGTGTTAACAATACCCTTATCATTATTAACAGTAGCCCATCATCTGTAAAGATGGGGCATTGGCTATGCATCTTTCAAACAAGAAAGAATATTGATTTTTTTTTATCCTGTCGGTCTACCGTATACGTTCTACACACCTCACACTAAACATTTTTCTGAGAAAGTCGAAAATCTGTTATTCAAAATCAGAAACGGGTACAAGATTGATCAACCAAAAGCTGTGGATTTCATGCACTATAATATTTTGTCTTTCGATGTCAAGGGCATACTTACAGTGAGTTCCTCAAAATTTGTGGTGAAAATCCTCGATTGACCTACTTTCTAGTTGAAAATATTCTTTCCTACCTATACAGTATACATTTTGGTGCCCTAAGAGTATAATACTATTAAAATCTATGTAAATTTGTTCATTAATAAAATTTGCATGTACAAAACACTGTGTTGTTTAGATTTCTTTTTCTACGTATTGTTAACTATCGGTCACGATTTCTCGTCAGGATTTAACTTGTATGCATCTTGGTGTGCAAAGTCAGGGTCACATTTTCTACAATATAATGTAACTTCATTTTTATTAAATCTCTTTGTAAAGTCAATAATACTATTTTGATTAATATTATAAAATTCACGTGTTTCAATTTACTTATTTGAAGCAATGTCACATCCAAAATCCGCATATTAAGAATCATTTTCTGTGACAGCCAAATATAAATCCGTATTTTTATAATCCTAGTAGCCGGTATCTTCACAGCGATGACGTAAAAACCAGGCTCTCTTATAATTCCAGCAATTGAAGCGCAGAGAAGGTTCCTCCTACCAAAATAATTTAAAGCTTCAACTATAATAATGTCTTAAATATAAACTGAACTAGTGCTTAGGGTGTTTCCCAATAATACCAAGGTAGCTACTCTCCCATCGATCCAAACTATCATAGTGACAATTGGAGCATAAGAAAACTCTAGTGTAAGAGTCAAAATTCTCTTCAAGACAGGAATCACAGTCTCACAGGGTGACCAGCTGCCCAATGTATGCAAGCATAATGGATATGTGTTAAACATTTTTTCGATGTTGACTGTCTCACCGCCAAAACAAGCTGACTCACGATCAATAAAATGAACGTTTTCTAAGAGGAATGACGTAACAAAACTTGCTTAGACACGATTTCTTGTTGTCTTAGAAAATGGCCGTCTAAGTAGTGGTTAAAAGCAAAAGCACTATCATTTTGTTTTGTCTCAATTAATACATCTATAAATTAAGTAAAAGCATCTGGGCCACGATGTAAAATTTGCATGCAATAGTTCAAAGATGGGGAATCAGTTCCCATTATATAGTTAAGAATTTCTTGAGAAGCTTCCGTTGAAGAGATAATTCTAGAAAATCATCATCTGAAATTAACCAGTTTTCCAATTTTACTAGATTTCGTAAGATCTTTGGTTCTCAAATCCATCCATTTATAATCCTGGCATTACCAATTATAGACTAAGAATCTCGTTAGTAGCAAACATATTCCTTTTTTATAGATTGTTCTCTTCAAAATATTTCAGCATTTAATCTGTCTTGTAATCTCTGTATTTGAAATATATTCGCTTTAGCCGTAAAACATAGCTGTTCTTCCGACTTCAACTTGCTTAATGATATAAGATATCCTTCATACATTGTGTGCCATTCTAAGGCTTGTCGACAACCCTTGTAATTTCCACTACTAGTTTAGGCGCTCTAGGCTCCATTTCGCCATTGCTGGCGCTTTCAATGTCTAATAGTGTAAAAGTATCTATTACTATATCTTTGATGTTGACACACTGAACACTTTTCTAGTACTGAAACAAGATTGTATCATCCATATTACACCTGACCATTTAAAACAGGGGTGTGTCGTGTGACGTAAGACCAGCTGGCCGTTTGTATAGGGATGCCTTTAAAACAGGGTGTGTCGTGTGACGTCACATGGCATGCGTTTAAAATCCTATGGCTAGGGATGACTTTAAAACCCTATGGGAACCTGTCAGGGATGACTTTAAAATCCTGGATAGGGATGACTTGAAAGCCCTAGGAGAATCTGCTAGGGATGACTTTAAAACCATGCCTAGGGATGATTTCAAAGTTATTGAGGGGATACTACTCAAATAGGTGCAGAAACTAGGAAAAGTTGCAAGCCCCTCATCGACAATGATCTTCACGGTTTAACAGCTAAATGTTATTTTGAAGTATCTAAATTGTCTTAAACTTTTAATCCAAATTCTTTTTTTCAGTGTGTACATTAAAACTTAAGTTGTCAGCCCCTCAAATTTTTTAAATTATATATTTCATGAAAGAGCCCAAAACTTGCAATATACCGTTATCGAACCTAGTTGGTAGCATAAAGCTATCTGTCACTTTTCATAATTAAATAAAAAACAAGTTTTTTCAACTGAAGGTAAGGAGTAGCATTTTAAATTAAATCGAATAGAAAGTGTTCGGTTTATCAGGGGGGACTACCACCTCCTCGATACCTTGCTCTTCACTTCAAAGTTTTGTAAGTACTTCAAAAAAGATTCTTATTCCAATTAAACGACCATTAGGTTTCAGGAGACGTTCTTAAAGAATTCGGACAAAAAGTCAAACTTTACCGTAAAGAGCGAGATATTGAGGAGGGGGTAACTACTTCATATATGTAATATTGTCTGTTCATTTTAAGTTTTAATATTCTTTCTTATTTCAAGTTGAAAAAACCTGCATTTTATTTGTTTAATTTCTGATCTTCTTCGAATAATGATACGGAATCCGCCGTCCCCTTCCAAGGGACATCCATTCACTAAAAATTCCACCCAGGAAAATTACCCCTTTAACTCCCCCTGAAAATTCCATCCTCACCGAAAGCTCCCCCACCCCCCTAAAAGAAGATTTCCTGCGGACAATTCCACTAGGAAAATCCTCTTAACTTTCCTTTAAAAAACTTTCTTATTTAATTCCTGATTATTTTTGAAATATTGCCGGAACACCTCCTTTTGTGAAATTTTTTCCCAGATCCTCTCCCCTGAACCCAAACGGAAAGTTTCTCCCATGGATAATTTGCCCATGGAGAGTTTCTCCCGTGGATCCACCCCATCCCCAACGGAAAACTACCCGAGACAATTCCTATTAGGCTGAAAATTTCCTCGGACAATTCTCCCGAAACCTCTTCACATGTAAAATTGAGTCGCCAAAGAGAAGGTAAGCCAAGTAAAAAGACTTTCGTATTGGAATTCTGGAAAATTCTCCACTGTAAAATGTAAAGAAACATATCTTTTTATTGCACTTATTTTGGCAATTTTTCTCTTAAAATAGGTTCTTTTATTGTTTTCGCAGATTATCTCAGTGTTGGAGTTATTAGGAAAACCTGAAAAATGTCTGTAAACAATAGCGCAATCTAAGTTTCCATTGCTAAAACTAAATGTCGTTAGTAAATTATGTGCTGCTACCCCCCCCCCCCAAAAAAAACAGCTGAAAACTTACGGATCCGGTGACCAGTAACAAACAGATAAAATAGTGCTGGTGAGAAGGTAGTGCACAGGTAACACGGCTTATTTGAAGTAGTGATGGGGGGAGGCTTTTCAATTTTTTCCGGTTTTCTTGTGAAGGTATTAAAAGTTTTTTTTTTAATCTATGGAGAGGAGAGAGAAGCTTCGCCCTCTCCCCTTTTGGAACCGCTAACCTAAAGATCGAAACTATTGCTTTTTCTCTTATATCATCATTTATTTATTTGAATTGACTTAGTACAAGTTAAACTTCAGAGTTATCAGTGGGGCCTCTCCCACGCCACTCAGCGCGTCCCCAGGGGGCGGATAGGGGAACGTCCTGTAGATATGCAGGGCACCTCCCGGTAGGGAGGTGCGGACCAAGGGAGGACCCGGTCTCTGGGGGTCTTGAAATATAGGTGGAGCACCCACGTCTAGGGGCCATAAGTTCAGGTGGAGGAGGTGGAAGGACTCTCTGATGTGCACTGGGCAGGGCCATCGGCGTAAGGATACGTCCCGCCAGTCACAAACCTTCTCCCAGCAATGGGAAAATTGCAGGTGATGCAGGACTCCAGAAGAGCGCATTATCGGTAGTAGATATAGCCGGCCCCTGCTAGGGATGGAGAGGAGTGGCTTACCGCCGTCCTGAAATTAGCCAAGAAACCTTTTTCCCTATAAAATATGAAGTACAAACGATCAAGAACGAGAACCAATACTACTGCGTCCGGGGCAACCGACGAAGTTACCGCGTCCGGGGCAACCGACGAAGTTACCGCGTCCGGGAAAACCAACGATCTGACGACCGAGAATCTCCCTTTAACAAAGTTGACAACTCCAAACCCGGAGGCTGTGCTTTCTCCTAAATTGATTTTATCTGTTGGAACCCTGAACGTTAGGACGCTTGCTAAACAAGGCAAAATAGATCTTGTCCTAAGTGAACTAAACCGATATAAATGGGATATTGTGGGACTTTCAGAAACACATCTCCCTAGCACCGGCGAAGAAAGGATCGGCAACACTAGTCTGATAGTGTCTGGGAGAACCGATGGCGTCCATCGCCAAGGTGTTGGCTTTTTGATGTCGACTAAGGCACGAAGATCCTTGATTTCCGTAACGCCTGTGTCAGAACAGTTGATCATGATGCGAATGAAAGGATCACCGATCAACATCACGATCATACAAGTCTACGCTCCTGACTGCAGCAAACCAGATGAAGAGTCTGACAATTTCTACCTTCAACTGCAAAACCTAATTGACGTAGCTCCCAAGAAAGACCTTGTTGTTGTCATTGGCGACTTCAATGCTATTGTTGGTAACGATTCTGCTCGAAATGAAGATGTTATGGGTAAATTTGGCCTTGGACGACTTAACAAGAGGGGCGAACGCCTCATTGAATTTTGCAGAGACAGTGATCTAGCCATTACCAATACTCTTTTCAAACATAGAGAACGTCGTAAGGCGACATGGACTTCGCCGGATGGAAAAACCCGTAATCTCATTGATTACGTGCTCGTCTCTAGACGGTAGAAATCGTCTATGCTAGATACTGTCATCCTCACTGGGGGCGATTTCGACAGAGACAATTCCCTGGTCATGTCTGTACTTAAGATACGGCTGAAATCTTCCGCAGAGCTGAATAATAGACCCCCTCGATTCAACATACATCTTTTCAAAGACCCTCAAATTCGCACAACCTACATCGATGAACTGTCTACTCAAATATCGGACCTTCTTTCTAATATTCCTGTAACTCTGTCTAAAGAGGATATCGATAAACTGGTCACAGACTCCTCTAAGATCATCAGCAAAGTAGCGATGTCTGCCCTAGGAACTAAAAAGGGTGATAAAAAGCCTTGGATAACAAATGAAATCATTTTATTATGTACTGAGAAACGAAAACACAATAACAGGTCAGACAGAGAGAGCAGGGACAGATATAAGCAGTTGAAGCGTGCTGTAGACTAAGCCACCCGTAGAGCCCATCGTACCTACATTAAAGACAAATGTGAACAGTGTGAGGCTGATTTTAAGAGAGGCGATTCATACTTCATGTATAAGAGAGTTCGTGAGCTAACAAGCAAGAAAAACCTCAGTTCTTGTACACTGCTAGATAAAAATGGCTCTCAGATACAAAGCACAGAAGGTATCCAATCGAGATGGATGGAGCATTTCAAAGAAAAGCTTAATCCTGATATCTTTCCAAACTCTGCTGTCCTGGACCTCTTGCCCGTTACTGTCTCAGATCCCAGCCCACCTCCTCTCCGTTCTGAGGTCGAAGATGCCATCCAAGCGCTGAAGACTAACAAGCCCCTGGCCCGGACGGGATACAGGCAGAACTGCTGAAAGTCCGGTGTGAACCACTTATAGATCTTTTCCACAAGATTGTATCCGGTGCCTGGCAAAAGAGTCATTTCCCAACTTCTTGGTGCTAAGCCACAATTGTTCCACTACACAAGAAGGGGTCAAAGGCGGTATGTGATAATTACCTTCCTATTAGCCTAACAAGTCAAACTGCCAAGTTCTTCACCCGAATTATACTCTAATGCATCAGAGCCGTGTCATCATTAGTCATCCAAGAATACCAAGCCGGTTTTCGCCCTGGGAGATCGACCGTTGATCAAATTTTCAATGTTCACCAAATTTTAGAGAAATATCTGGAATTCGGTCGCGGCCTGTATCAGCTCTTCATCGACTTTAGGCAAGCATTTGACCTTATTTGGAGAAATGTCCTATGGCATATCCTCCTTCATTACGGAATCCCACGAAACCTAGTAGATCTTATCAAGGATATGTACTCGAAATTTGGGAGTCGCGTCATGACTAGTGAAGGTCTCACTGACAGTTTCCAGACTTCCGCAGGTTTCCTTCAAGGATGCCTTTTGTCTCCAGAGCTGTTCAACCTTTTCCTCACAGCAGTCTTATCCCTGGTGGAGACAACTTGTGGCGCACATATGTGGTGTTCAGATAGATAAGCTAGCCTACGCCGACGATATCGACGAAATGGCTGAAACACCCGAGGATCTACAAACCGTTCTTAACGACGTTTTCGAAGCCACTAGTTCTTTTGGAATGATCATAAATGTATCAAAAACAAAGGCTATGTGCTGCTCACGAAAGCCACAGGATACAGTTAAGCCAGACCTGAAATATAATGGAGAGAGTATCCAGTGGGTCGACGAGTTCCCTTACCTCGGTAGTCTGATCACCAGCGACAACAGTCTATCAAAGGACATTAAAAGACGTCTCGCCCTCGCGAGTTCCAGTTTCAAGGCCCTTATGCCCATATGACAAAGTAAGGATTTGTTTCTGCGGCTTAAGACATGACTTTTCGATACCCTGGTCATCCCTATCGCAAACTACTCATGTGAAACATGGACACTGAAGGTAAATGACAATCGTCGACTCGCAGCATTTGAAACTAAGTGCCTCCGCCGCATCGCCGGGATCACTTACGTTGATAGAATCTAAAATTTCGAACTTCGCGAGTGCCTTAAAGTACAACGAACAATTATCATGAAGATTCAGCTCCAGCAACTTCGATGGCTCGGTCACGTACAACGGATGAGTCGATCCCGTCTCCCAAAAATCACCTTCGAAGGCCAAATTCACGGTTCTCGTCCTCGTGGTCGTCCCCCAAAAAGGTGGAAGGAAAACTTTGCACCTCACCGCCTCTCGGACCTTCTTCGCCTAGCAGAAGACCGTGAAGCACACAAAAGGCACATCCACGCCGTTACGAAGAAAGAGGCCCCAAGACGACCTTCAAGGACGGATGGGACTTAAGTCAAGTAAGTCAAGTACAAGTTAAAAAAATCAACAAGGCAGACGAAAAGGTAGAACTCGATGCGTCCCCTTTAACAAAGAAAATAAACAAACAACAACAAAAACTACTAAAATGCACACTTCTCAGAAAAAAAGAAGAAAATGAAGAGAGCAGTAAAAATAGCAAAAAAAGAGGGGAACGAGATAAAATTAGCAGGAGGCAGGGATGCTAACCATCAAAACATAATAAATATTAGAATAGCCCGCTAATGTAAGCTGAAAGAATCATCTTCTTTAAATTCTGTTTTTATTTTTGACAAGCGATGGCGATTCAGTTGCTAATTCTGATAACTTGTAACTGTTCGTAATGAGTTAGTTAGTTGCTGTCTTTTACTTAATCTTGATTTCTCATTCTTAACAAACGGGAAAATGATCTTTTTCCAAGCATTTGGTAAATAACAATTTTGACTTTCAATCAAAATTTTTGTTCATTTTAAAAACTGATTTTTATGTTGGAGTTTTAGCAATCAAACCCCAAATAAAAATTGAAAATTTGTATTAGATCTTGAATATCCAGAAATAAAAACGATGTTTTAGTTTCTTAGGTAAACTTTTGTTCTTGTTTTGGTGAGCTCAGAAATGATCTAAAATTCTTATTGATTTATTCTGAACTATTTGTAGCCCTCGTAAATTCGGAGGGAAATTCAACATTCAAATAGTCGGGCAACACTTAAAATAAATATCATTCAATTAAAAATATGAATTTCTCATGATCTGGTGTGGAAATATAGCGTTTTCATTTTTAAACTTACATTTACAATTTTACTGTTATAAAACTCTTTTGTTTGTCTGTCTTTCAACTTGTACCTTCGTAGATTAGGAGGGAAATTCAACAATCAAACACTCAGGCATCACTTAAAATTACAATCAATTAATGCAAAACATGAGTTTTTCGTGATTTGGTATAGAAATAAAACGCTTTCATTTTTACAATTACGTTTACAATTTTTCCGTTAGAATACGTTTTTGATTATGCAGGTTTCAATTTCTAGCCCTCGTATATTTCAAGGGAAATTCAACATTAAACACTCGGGTAGCAATTAAAATAGCAGTCAACTAATGCAAAATATAAATTTCTCATAATCTGGGATTAATGACGATTGATCATGATTATTGATTATTTCACTGTATTGTGAATAATGTGAAATAGCATCATTACACATAACACATTACTGATTATTTATGTTTCAGGGCTTTTTAGATTGTCCCTTGGGAGAGTATATGCATTTAACATTAGAGATTAATGGTAAAGACGAAAACAAGTTAAAATGTTAGAGTTCTGTTCTATAAAAATTTATCATTTCACAGAGCTTTAAGATGTGCCTGTAGGGATTTTAGAGATAATGTAAAGGAAAGGAGAAATCCCAGAAATAAAGACGAAGACGTAATAATTTTATTAAAATCAAGTATCTTGACACGCTAATTGACTTATTATGGACACGTTAATTGACTGTGTCATTAATGTTTCAAGATAACGGATAGGAAGAAGTTAATTGACAACCCCAAATAACGGTTAATTGACAACCCCAAATAACGTTAATTGACAACCACAGTTAATTTACAACCCCAAATAACAGAGAGTAAGAAGACTAGTTAAATGACAACCCCAAATAACGTTAATTGACAACCACAGTTAATTGACAACCCCAAATAACGGAGAGGAAGAAGAATAGTTAAATGAAAACCACAGTTAATTGACAACCCCAAATGACGAAGAAAAATAGTTAAACTTAAATCTGCGTTAATAACTTGAGGCATTAAGACTTTTCTGCTGTTGAACGACTCTGGGGTGGAGGATTCAGCTTTGTTGTCAATTCTGAGTAAAAAAAAACATCCAAGATATTATTTTGACTAACCAAAATGGTATTTGATTTAAAAATGTCAATTATGCTTCCGCATAGTTATTTCTCCTTGCATCGACACGGTTCCAATAGATTATAGTTAAATTAGCTAAAATATCTGAGGATCTTTAGTATCTCAACTGCTAACTTCAGAAATAGTCCTAATCCAGCAATATGAACTTGGGGCCAATTTTGTACTTTGCATCTTCTATACAACATCACAAGACGAGTTAAACTACAGAGAACTAGCATAGGTTGTATAAACAAAGACAGTGAGGCAAATGCCCAACCTGATACCAATGGCGGATCCAGAGGGGGGGCGAGGGATCGTGCGCCCCCCCCCCCTAGTGTAGTCTAAAGTAGTATAATTTATTTAATTACCTCAAGTTTGCGTTAATTAAACTTGTTCCTAACGCAAGTTTATCGGATCAACCTATTTTACGCCCCCGCCTAAAAAATTTTTCGGATCAACCTATTTTGCCCCCCCCTAAAAAATCAGGGATCCGCCCCTACCTGACACTTCACAATATCATCTAGGGACTCGATTAATATAGTATAAGACGAGGCAAATGGAATAATAACATAAAAATGCACGTAGCTTTAGTTATAATACAGTGGAAAATAATTATCTTATTCCCTATTCAATCATGACGGTCATTTATCCTTAAGCATTTTATTAGGAAATGATTCGAGAAAAAGTGATGGCAAAATCATGATCGAAATAATAGCATATATTGATAATAAAGTATAATACTCATTATTCCATATTTCTCTAGGTCTGTTTCCACTTTACTTTGCAGAGTAACAATGAAGCATTAAAGAGCTTTTAGCTTGCTTGGATTATTATTATACTTCGTACACTTTTGTCTCCATGACATACTAGGAAGGCAGTAAGGCTATCAAATTTCAGGCTGCAATTACAATAGTTTTGTGCTTATGATAGCATTATTTTTGCTTTACAACTAATATGGCTAAATAAATCATTTATTACTATAGGTGTAAACTGTTGTGATTGACGGGGACATAAATAATAGTTTTTTTCACGTATATTCATTGGTCAAACATAAAATTTGATTCATATCACCATTTTCGGTTGATTATATTAATTCTTTATTCAGGGAGGACATGTACTCTATTTCTTTGAGAAATTATTCTCAGTCGATTCGCAACCGCAATAATTATATCTGTAGTCAGGTCTTTCAAGTTTTGTGTGAGATCTCTATTAAAAATAATATACAGCATAGGAGGGACTCCTGCAAGGAACATCAAAGAGGCAAACGTAATGAAGTTCATCAAAAGTAAGTGTTCTAAGTGATCAGAAAAAGAGTTTGCCAAGTTTGTTCCAAAATAACGGAGTGGGAGGACAATGACTACACTTAAAACACCGTTAACAACTTGTGGTTTCAACACTTTTATATTCTTGTTATTCTGTAAGTTGCAGGTCTCGGCCTGGTTGTCCATTCTAAGCGAAAACGCATCAAAAAACATGACCAGTAGAGATGGTGTCTGGTTTAAGACTATCAACAATAATTGCGCAGGACTGTTTCTCCATTCAAGAATTGTGTCACGGTTGCAGTATATTATCATAGGTTTAGCTGAAATGTCGATGACCTGAATTGCATTCGGTGCTTCAACTGCTAGAGTAAAAATCAGCGCTAAGCCAGCAATTCGAACTTGCGGCCAGTCCTGTATTCTGCTTCTTCCATATAATATCACAAGCCGGGTTAAGCTACTGAAAACTAGCATAGTTTGTATAAATAAAGAAAGCAAGGCAAATGCTCGACCTGATACTTCACAATACCACCTAGGGGACTCTATTGCTATTAAACGAGGTATATGGAATAAAAGAATAAGAACGCACATGGCCTTAGTTACAGCACAGTGGAATATAATTATCTTATTCACTATTAAATTTTCACTGTCGCGTATCCTCAAGCATTTTATTAGGAAATGATTCAATAAAAAGGCAACAGTAAAAATTAGGATGGAAGCAATAACATAAATTAATAACAAAGTATAGTATTCTGTAAAGTACTTTTCACTAAACATGTTTCCCCTTTCCTTTGCAGAGTAAGAATGAAGCATTAAGAGTGTACAGTTAACTGAGATTATTATTAGATTTTGTGTAGTTTTGTTTCCATGACTTAGAGGGAAGACAGTAAGGCTATCAAATTTCAGGTTTCAATTAAGATAAAAGTACAGATAATACAACATGTAAATGAAATAGTATCGGACAAACCTTTAATTTCTTAAGTTCATAATTAACTACTCTCTTCTAGCAATACAAACATATCAAAATTTATTTTTATCAAAATTAGTTGTGCAGTAAATATATTATTTTGACACCTTTTCTCGAAGTAATTTTTTTTTAAATTGGTTCTCTGTGATATTCCTTTCCAGAGGCATTGACGGTGAATATATCCTTTTACATAATTTAGCTAGAAAGAAAGTAAATACAACAACTGGTGCTTTAATTGTGCTCTTTCGAAATGTAATAAGCGCTTCTGGGGAAAATTCCACTTTGAGGCCTTAGAAGGGCCCCAGAAGGTAACTGTCACAAAACAAAACATGTGATTATGACTAGAAATGGTTTTAAAAAGTGGTTAAGAACATACCATATGTTTTTAAACTAATTATTCAAAAGTGATATACTCTAAAGGAGTTAACCTCTAACAAGCCAACTTCACACAAATTAGAATATACGATTATTGTTCTAAAATGTCAAATATTTTCCTGATTCTGTAGAAAAAGATGAATTATTTGTGCAATAGACTTTGTCTCAGAGGTCTCCTGAAAATTTGTAACTCAATCAATTTGTTTTCTTTAGTTTAATAATTTGCTTAATTGATGCATTCTGTAATTCAGCTTCGTTCCACCATTTTCCCAGAAGGAAGGCAAACGGTTCTTATTTGTTCAGTTTTTACATTTGCCGTTGTTGTGTTACAGAATGTGTATCAAGTAGTTCGTGGTAACGAACTGTGAGTAAGGAGTGACCCGTTCCAATTGCAACCGAAACTCTTAAAAGCAGAATTTTTATCCTAATAGATACATCAAAAGAATTGGCATTTAATACTGACTCCAAATATATAAAATTCATTCAGTTTAGTGTTGCTTATCAACAGCTACTATCCTGTAGCTGTTTTTATTTGTCTTATATTCTTTTTGCGCGTTCAATTTTGGATGGGGAGATATTCCGGGGGAATTGTCCGGGGTTAATTTTCAGCGGGGTTGGGATTGCCTGGAAGATTTTTCAGTGAGGGATTTTTCGCGGGAGAAATCCTCCATTGGATAATTTTTCGTGGGACAAATTCTTCATTTAAAAAAAAATCTGCGGGAAACACTTCCCAATGGAGGAAGGGGTGGATTTCCGGGAGAAATTTTCGTCTGCAAGAAATTTTACTGGGGGAATTTTCAGCGAGGATGGAATTGTCCGAAAGGAATTTTCTAGTAGGGTATTTTATGTGGGAAAAAATTTCCATGAAGAAGTTTTCCTTGAGGAGAGGGAATTTTAGATGAAGGGGGAGCTAGATTTCCCGGCATTATTTGAAAAACGATAAGAAATTGAAAAAAAAAATTTTTCAACTGAAAGTAAGAAGCAACATTAAAACTTAAAACAAACAGAAATTATTCCGCAAAATGGGGGAGGAGGAGGAAACCCCCTCCTACTCAATACCTCATTCTTTACGCTAAGGTTTGACTAATTGTCCAAATTTCTAAAGACCGAATCCTGGAACACAAGGGCCGTTTAATTAGAATAAGAAGCTTTTTCAAAAGAACTAAAAACCTTCAGCTTTATAAGCCAGGTATTGAGGAGGGGTAGGTATTGAGGATCAGGAATTGAGGAGAAATTATTCTTCCTACACGGAATAATTTCTGTTGGTTTTAAGTTTTAATGCTACTCCTTACTTTCAGTTGAGAAAACTTTTTTATTAATTAATTGTACAGACAGAATGCACCTTTAATACAGATGCCAGGAAAACATTTAGGATTTGAGAATAACTTTTGTAAATTCAAATCACTATTGAATTATATGGAGATTTTATGCATTTGGAATGAATCAATGCCTTTGGAGTATATCCTTTTAAAGTAATGGATTTAATAATTGTATTATGATTTTTCTACTGATTTTTAACTTTATAACATAGTCTAAAACTATTTAGTAGTAGTAGTAGTAGTAGTAGTAGTAGTAGCAGTAGAAGAAGTAGTAGTAATGGTAGTAGTAGTAGTAGTATGAGTAGTAGTAGTAGCAGTAGTAGTAGTAGCAGCAGAAGTACTAGAAGTAGCAGTAATAGTAGTAATATTCGGAGTAGAAGCAGTAACAGTAGTAGTAGTAGCAGCGTAGTAGTAGTAGTAGCAGTAGTATTAGTAGTAGAAGTAGTAGTAGTAGTAGGAGTAGTAGTAGTAATAATGGTAGCAGTAGTAGTAATAGTAGCGGTAGTTAGGAGTAATAGTAGTAATGTTTAAGAAAGGCTATTGCATAAAAATTTAAAACATACTTACTGTCTTTTATAAAAGAATATGTTCCAGAAAATATGCGATCTGTTGTATGATTCAGGTCAGTTGTATATCCAAGAACTAGGGTTTTGTATAAAGAAATTCTTGCTCTCGGTGGAATATGTCCACAGTACCGACCTCCAAAAGGTGTGTGTATTAAATCACTCAAGTCTTTACCGTCAGGAACTTCTGAATAAACATCGATATATTCATGGAGACATCTAGAAAAATCATTAATATATATATAAAATATATATATATATATATATATATATATATATATATATATATATATATATATATATATATATATATATATATAAAAAATATATATAAAAATATATATATATATATATATATATATATATATATATATATATATATATATATATATATATATATATATATATATATATATATATATATATATATATGTATTACTCCGTATATAAGGGAGCTAGCCCCCCTTTAATATGCCACTGTTTATGCTAAAGTTTAATAGTGCCTTACTGAAAGTAAATAGAGTGTAGAAAATGAAGTTAATGGGTTTCTAAGTGAATTATTTACTTTCAAAACAGTAGTATAAACCAAAGGGTCACTCCCGACCAGCTTTTTTTGTGGCTTTGTACTGCGGTCAGGTTTTTACGTTTCTTCTTTTTTCTTAAATTGTGAAAATTTTAACAGCTTGTAAATTGTTACGAATAATTTTGAAAACAATCAATTTTGAACATTAGGAATCGACAAAAAAAGAAATTCTTGATGTATGCATCAAACAGTTCGTTGTACCGAAGTGTAAGGAGCGACGCGGCTCAATAGTAACCAAATAATGTAACAATCATAGTTAAAAATATACAACAAGTAATAATATAAATGAATAAATAGATCTTAAAGCGAGTAATGCTTAGATTGAATATAAAATCAAGATTAAAAAGAAAAAATATTTTGCTACTGAAGTATAAATGAAACTTAAAACGAACAGAAATTAAATAAACAATCAATGCAAACAAACATACAATAGAATCAATCAATAAATCAATCAATTTATTCAACCAATAAATTTACGTACGACGAAAACACTTCAACATAGAATCTCTCGTATGGCCAGGAAAAAAAAGGAGTAGTTTGAAGGGATGCGGGAACATCACTATGAATATGATGGAAAGGGAAAGACGCGCACGAAAGGATGCAGAGAGACTGCAAATCAAATAATGGGCTAGTTGGGTTAGTTGTAGAACACTTTGTTTCCTGTATAAGCCTTCTTGTCTTATCATATAACTTAGAAAGTGTTTTCAAAAAAGAAGAGAAAGTTGATTTCACTTTTCATCAAATTCATGGTAATGTTCCCGCAGCCCTTCAAACTACTCCTGTTTTTAAGGCGGATTCTATGTTGAAGTGTTTTTGTCGTAAATTTATTAGTTGAATAAATTGATTGATAATTTATTGATTGATTCTATTGTATGTTTGTTTGCATTGATTGTTTATTTAATTTCTGTTCGTTTTGAGTTTCATTTATACTTCGATAGTAAAATATTTGTTTCGTTTTAAGCTTGATTTTATATTCAATCTAAGCATTACTCGCGTTAAGGTCTATTTATTCATTTATATTATTACTTGTTGTATATTTTTAACTATGATTGTTTATTTAATTTCTGTTCGTTCCGGGTTTTATTTATTTTTTAATAGTAATTTCTGGTCGTTTTGAGGGCGAATTTTAACAGGTATTTGTATCTACTGAGCTTAAGTTTAAAATGGCCTTTACTTTTCTTCGAAAAACTTGTTTTCGGAAAGTTTTTTTTAAATTAATTTTTGCTCGTTTTTGATTGCAAAAAGTATCAAGTTTTTAAAAGTTCCTTATTTCAAAATCAAACTCTTTTTTAAATAATCAAATGTTCATCAAAGGGTCAAAACTGGTATCAAAGTAACAATATCAAAGTGAAAAAATGGATATGTGTCAACCTCGGAGTTTTTATTATCTGATGTTTGAACTATTTTTAACAAAATGGCTATCTCACAATTTTTATCGGATATCGGACCGGATGCCCTTTGAAAAAGTGGGATGTGGGCTATATGCCTATTGATCACTTTTGACTCTTAAAAAAGAACTAGATGTATCAATTTCTGATAAAATGAGCAAACTCCAAAGTTAATACAACCAACCCTTCCGCAAAAACCTTATATTCTAATAATAGGCAACGTACATAAGTTACAATCCTTGCCCCCGGGGCTCTGGAGGATATCTCAACCCCTAAGTTCTGATAGTGTGAATTTTAAACCATTTTTAACAAAATGGCTGTTTCAAAATTTTGATAAGTTGAATTTGGGGGGAAATAAGCACAAGGAGGGGGGCTTGTTACTTTTTGATCGCTTTCGATTCTGAAAAGGGGCATAATAAATTTCATTTTCCGGTTGAATGAACTTCCTCCAAAGTATATACGACCACGCTTTCCATAGAAGCTTTATATGTTAACGATGGCCTGCTAATATAATTTACAGCCCTTTCCTCCGGCTGGGGGATTCAAACCCGGACCGTAGCTGTTTGAAATTTGGACGACCTTGAAAAAATGGCTAACTCCAAATTCTGATCGGAAGCATTTAGGAAAAAATGGCCTGGGGGGATGCTTGCTGTCCAATTATTCTTGACTTTTAAAAACGGAGCTAGAACTTTAGATTTAAATCCAATGAGCCTTTTCCAAAGTCTATACGATTACCTCTTTGATAAAAAAAACCTTACATATGAACAATGGACAGCTTGCACAACTCACAGCCCTTGCCCTGGGGCAGTGGGAGGTTTTGTCAAACCCCGAGCCATAATTATTTTAATTACTTAAACTTTTGATTATTTTTGACATAATGGCCATCTCAAAATTTTGATTGGCTGCATTTGGGGAAAAGAGGGCGTGAAGAGGGGGGGAGGCTGGCTTGGTGCCCTCCAATTACATTTAAATCTTAAAAAGAGCACTAGAAACTATTGTCTCCAATTTAACGAGCCCCTCCGAAGTTTATAACACCACCAAAGTAGAATGCGCCTTCTGGATTCTATCGATGCCCTAGGAAAACATTTATATGGATGCTCTACACCTTTTCAAAGAGAGTGAGTATCCCCTCGCATGGCCTTATGGATTTGGGTAGATTATGTTCCTTCCTATGCTATTCTATGGATGCTCTACACCTTTTCAAAGAGAATGAGTATCCTCTCACACCTATACTTCCTTGGTACCTTTCCAAGCAAAGTGATCAAAAAAATAAAAACACGTCTTTAGCAACTTCGTTTATCATGATTGGGTATAAGGTTTCAATTGCACATGGAATTACACAAGAATATACAGGGCAGTTTGACGTGCACATTGCAAAAAGCGACCAATCCTTTACCTATAAAGTGAACAAACACGTTTTGAGAGTATAATTGAGATTATATAACGCAAGCAGACTGGTTTTTGAGGTACTTTCATCATATTTTTTTTTTTTTTTTTTTTTTACCGAAAACTAGAAATTGTCAACCTTTTCAAAGAGAGTGAGTAGAACCTGTCAAAGAGTTTGATAACCTCTAGCTTAAAGGCATCCCATCGAGTTTGATTAAGAATGTAACATGTCTAGAATTGATCCCATATGCTGTTGAATCATTTATCACAAAAATAACTCTATTTGCAAAAGAAAAAAAAGGGTTTGGCATTTGCGAATTGGACTCTATAAACGATATTAATTAATGTTTGAATAATAGGAACGTGAATGATTCTAACTAGTGATTGGATAGTATGAAGACGGAGAAAAAGGGTTAAACTGATTAGCAGTTAAGGTAACCCCGAAGAGCATGTTAACTCATAGCTTATTTATTATAAAGTTGGAACAATATCAATCTATGGAAATGGTTAACGACGATAAAATGGTCTTATGACTTGACCTAGCTTTACTTCTTCGATGTGTTCTGTATAATACACAAGTGGCGTTTGAACAGTGTTGTCAATTTAAATAGAGTTTAACGTTATAGTAAACTAAAAATTTGATACTAAGAGAGATGTAGATGGCAAGAAAAGAATTTTAATAATGGATAGCTTTATTTCTTCGATGTGTTCTGTATAATACACAAGTGTCGTTTGAACAGTGTTGTCAGTTTAAAATTGAGTCTAACGTTATAGTATACTAAAAAGTTGATACTAAGAGAGATGTAGATGGCAAGAAAAGAATTTTAATTGAACTAAAAATGAAGATATTTATAGACAGTTTCAATTAGCTATGGCTAAGTTTTTTAATAGAGGAGCTATTTTCTTGCGAAACCTTCCACAAAAACCTTATATTCTAATAATAGGCAACTTACATAAGTTAGAATCCTTGCCCCGGGGGCTATAGAGGATTTCTCAACCCCTAAGTTATAGTAATTTGAATTTTAAACTATTTTGAACAAAATGGCTATTTCAAAATTTTGATAAGATGCATTTGGGGGGAAAAGGCACAAGGAGGGGGGGGGCTTGTTCCTCTTTGATTACGTTCGATTCCGAAAAGGGGCATAATGAATTTTATTTTATGGTTGAATGAACTTCCTCCAAAGTATATACGACCACGCTTTCCATAGAAGCTTTATATGTTAACGATGGCCTGCTAATATAATTTACAGCCCTTTCCTCCAGAGCTGGGGGGATTCAAACCCGGACCGTAGCTGTTTGACCTTTGGACGACCTTGAACAAAATGGCTAACTCAAAATTCTGATCGGAAGCATTTAGGAAAAAATGGCCTGGGGGGATGCTTGCTGTCCAATTATTCTTGACTTTTAAAAACGGAGCTAGAACTTTAGATTTAAATCCAATGAGCCTTTTCCAAAGTCTTCACGATTACCTCTTTGATAAAAAAAAACTTACATATGAACAATAGACAGCTTGCATAACTCACAGCCCTTGCCCTGGGGGCAGTGGGAGGTTTTGTCAAGCCCCGAGGCATAATTATTTTAATTACTTAAACTTTTGACTATTTTTGACATAATGGCCATCTCAAAATTTTGATTGGCTGCATTTGGGGAAAAGAGGGCGTGAAGAGGGGGGGGGGAGGCTGGCTTGGTGCCCTCCAATTACATTTGAATCTTAAAAAGAGCCGTAGAAATTATTGTTTCCAATTTAATGAGCCCCTCCGAAGTTTATAACACCACCAAAGTAGAATGCGCCTTCTGGATTCTATGGATGCCCTAGGAAAACATTTATATGGATGCTCTACACCTTTTCAAAGAGAGTGAGTATCCCCTCGCATGGCCTTATGGATTTGGGTAGATTATGTTCCTTCCTATGCTATTCTATGGATGCTCTACACCTTTTCAAAGAGAGTGAGCATCCTCTCACACCTATTTTTCCTTGGTACCTTTTCAAGCAAAGTGATCAAAAAAATAAAAACACGTCTAGAAACTTCGTTCATCATGATAGTGTATAAGGTTTCAATTGCACATGGAATTACACAAGAATATACAGGGCAGTTTGACGTGCACATTGCAAAAAGCGACCAATCCTTTACCTATAAAGTGAACAAACACGTTTTGAGAGTATAATTGAGATTATATAACGCAAGCAGACTGGTTTTTGAGGTACTTTCATCATAAATTTGTTTTTAAATTTAACACTTAGAATTTGTCAATTTTATCCTATGTATCCGAGAAAAGGATGTTGATATAGAATTTAGTCACTCTGATACTTAGATTTTGTCAACTTTATCCTACATATCCGATAAAGGATGTTGTTAAAGCATTTATTCATTCTGAAATTTAGATTTTGTAAATTTTATTTGATGTATCTGACAAAGGATGTTTATAAAAAAATTTATTCACACTGACACTTAGATTCTGTCAATTTTATCCGATTTATCCGACAAAGGATGTTGATAAAAAATTTATTCACTCTCCCACTTAGATTTTGTCAACTTTTTACTACGTATCCGAGACATGGATGTTGATATAGAATTTAATCACTCTTATACTTAGATTTTTTGAAATTTCTGCATTGTCTGTCTAGGAAGCGACTTCAATCGATAATGAATGTTAATAAATAATTTGTTCAATTTTTTTCATAATTTCCTGAATTAAATTTTCGTATTGTGTATCCAAGAGGTGAATTCAAGAAAGAGTTTGTTACTTAATTACTTACAATTTTTTCATAATGACATATCCAACAACAGATGTTGATAAAGAATTTATTCATTTTGATAATATTTTCGTGTTTTTTGCAAGCCATTCGTACTATACCTTAAACGCATTCAGATATTTCCTTTATAAAAAAATTTGTTCGACATATCCGACAAATGATGTTGATAAAGCATTTATTCAGTCTGATACTTAGATTTTATCAATTTTATCCGATGTAACTGACAGAGGATGTTGATAAAAAAAATTATTCACTCTAACACTTAGATTTTGTCAATTATATTCGATTTATCTGACAAAGGATGTTGAGAAAAAAATTATTCTCTTTGAAACTTAGATTTTGTCAATTTTAACTTATATATCCGACAAATGATGCTGATAATGCATTTATTCACTCTGCTACTTAGATTTTCTCACTTTTATCCAATATATTTGACAAAGGATGCTGATAAATCATTTATTCAGTCTGATTCTTTGATTTTGTCAATTATATTCGATGTATCTGACAATAGATGTTGATATAAAAAATTTATTCACTCTGACGCTTAGATTTTTTCAATTTTATCCCATGTATTCAAGAAAGGGCTGTTGGTATATAATTTAATCAATCTGATACTTATATTTTGTCAATTTTATCCCATGTATTCGAGAAAGGGTTGTTGATATAGAATTTATTCAATCTGATACTTAGATTTTGTCAATTTTATCCAATATACCCGAAAAATGATGTTGATAATGCATTTAGAGGATGTTGATAAAGCATTTATTCACTCTGATACTCATATTTTATCAATTTCATCCCATGTATCCGAGAAAGGGATGTTGATATAGAATTTAATGACTCTGATACTTAGATTTTATCCGAGATATCCGACAAAAGATGCTGATAAAGCATTTAATCACTCTGATACTTAGATTTTGTCAATTTTATCCAGCATATCCGACAATGGATGCACATTTTGAATCCGTTCCATAAAATGGTTCACCATGTTCTCTCTTGATATTGTAGTTATTGTCTTCTCTTAGTTCGTAATCAGTAGAATAATCATTATCCCATTTTGAGTCACACACAATTTTTACTGGTGTGTCATCGACAGGCTCAGTATGCTTTTCGTCTCTGGTATTATTTGGTTCATTGACTGTTTGATCAATGGCAAAAACTTAATTTCCCCTCCTAACATTATATAAACTAAATACTTGCCCCCTCCCCCCCCCACACACACACACTTTTTCCTACAAATCTAGCAATCCATAAAAAATAGCGATCAGACTAGAAGCAGATTCCTTTTCCTACAAATCTACCCGTATACAAATCTACTATTTGTAATAGCAATAAAGTTAAATAAATTATAAAAATATTTGCCATTGGTTCAATAAAAAGTATTTCATGTTTACTACCTACTAAAGTCATGTATCAATATTAAGGCCCTCATTGAGTAAGGTTTTTTTTGCCCCCCTCCCTCCATTTTTTTCTTTAATAATTTTCCCTTTTAGTAAATGCACACGTAAAAATTTTGCGAAAAGGTCCTTATTCTATTGAAGGATACAAGAAGCAAAGGCGGGTAAAATGCTGATTAATTTGCGCAATAAAGTTGAATGCTACCTGATAAATGATGATTAAAGTGGAACTTACAGCTGTAGAAACCGCTCGTGGGGCATAGTGAATCACGGTATCTCTCCTCAAATTCATGGAAGTTTTTGTTCAATTACGTATCTAATAAATAAACATTTAACATTTTTTCAGGTTTTTTGTGGTTTTGCATGAAAATAGCTCGTCTTTTAAAAAATTGTTACATTGATTATTGAAACTGTTTTTAGATATCATCATTTTTAGTTAAAATGCGAAGATATTAAGTAAGCATCTAACATTTTTTCAAATTTTGTGTTGTTTCGCAAGAAAATAGCTCATCTTTAACAAACTTTGCCATAGCTTATTGAAACTGTCTATAAATATCTTCATTTTAGTTCAATTGCGTAGATAATAAATAAACATTTAAAATTTTTCAGATTTTGTGGGGTTTCGCAAGAAAATAGCTCGTCTTTAGCAAACTTATCCATAGCTAATTGAAACTGTCCTTAAATATCTTAATTTTTTTGTTCAATTGCGTTGCTAATAAAGAAACATTTAGCATTTTTTCTGGTTTTTTTTTATTACGTAAGAAAATATAACTTCTTTAACAAACTTACCCGTAGCTAATTTAAACTCTCTTTAAATATCTTCACTTTTAGTTCAATTAAAATTCTTTTCTTGCCATCTACATCTCTCTTAGTATCAACTTTTTAGTATACTATAACGTTAGACTATTTTAAACTGACAACACTGTTCAAACGCCACTTGTGTATTATACAGAACGCTTCGAAGAAATAAAGCTATCCATTACTAAAATTCTTTTCTTGTCATCTACATCTCTCTTAGTATCAACTTTTTAGTATACTATAACGTTAAACTCTATTTTAAATTGACAACACTGTTCAAACGTCACTTATGTATTATACAGAAGACATCGAAGAAGGAAAGATAGGTCAAGTCATAAGACCATTTTATCATCGTTAACCATTTCCATAGATTGATATTGTTCCAAATTTATAATAAATAAGCTGTGAGTTAACATGCTCCTCGGGGTTACCTTAACTGCTAATCAGTTTAACCCTTTTTCTCCGTCTTCATACAATCCAATCACTAATTAGACTCATTCACGCTCTTATTATTCCAACATTAATTAATATCGTTCATAGAGTCCAATTCGCAAATGCTAAACCCTTTTTTTGCAAATAGAGATATTTTTTGGTAAATGATTCAACAGCATATGGGATCAATTCTAGACATGTTACATTCTTAATCGAACTCGATGAGATGCCTTTAAGCTAGAGGTTATCAAACTCTTTGACAGGTTCTACTCACTCTCTTTGAAAAGGTTGACAATTTCTAGTTTTTGGTTAAAAAAAATGTTATGATGAAAGTACCTCAAAAACCAGTCTGCTTGCGTTATATAATCTCAATTATACTCTCAAAACGTGTTTGTTCACTTTATAGGTAAAGGATTGGTCACTTTTTGCAATGTGCACGGCAAACTGCACTGTATATTCTTGTGTAATTCCATGTGCAATTGAAACCTTATACACTGTCATGATGAACGAAATTGCTAAAGACGTGTTTTTTTTTATCACTTTGTTTGGAAAGATACCAAGGAAGTATAGGTGTGAGAGGATACTCACTCTCTTTGAAAAGGTGTAGAGCATCCATGGAATAGCACAGGAAGGAACATAATATTCCCAAATCCATAAGGCCATGCGAGGGGATATTCACTCTCTTTGAAAAGGTGTAGAGCATCCATAGAATAGCATAGGAAAGAACATAATCTATCCAAATCCATAAGGCCATGCGAGGGGATACTCACTCTCTTTGAAAAGGTGTAGAGCATCCATAGAAATGTTTCTCCTAGGGCATCCATAGAACCCAGAAGACGCATTCTACTCACCCCATGCATATAAAGCACCTCTGGGGGGAAAATAGTAAAAAAATATTGAAGGTATATAAGCTTTTTTCATTCATTTATGTTTGCACCTGTTATCTTTATGTTTTTAAGATAGTGAATTTTAATTTCTGTTTTTTTTTTGTTTTTTTTTCCAGGAGTATCATTTTATTTACACATAATTTACTAAAAACTAACGCCAAGGAACCTTTCGGTTCATTAGGCCAACTCCAACTTCCAACGCATAATTCAATATAAATATACAAAAACAAAACAATATCCCCCACCGACCTGCTAAAAAAACAACACAACCAAAAATTCCATTATGGCACTACTAAAAAAAACACACGAAAAAATCAAACAAATTGATTAATATTATAAAAAAAATCCTCAATTTTCCTCGGAAACTGCTTAGGTCATGCTCACGCACAACCCAATTGGTAAATGACTCATGGAGCTCGGCAAAACATGCTGAGCAGAGAACTGTGCCCGGTTTTTTTCACACTGCGGCCGCCGAAATGCATCTGTATTTCTTGTATTATAATTGTGAAGATCCAAACCAGTTATAAACATGCCATTAAAACATTCTGAGGTAATGTTATTAATAATATCAAACATTAAAATAGATTGACAAAAAAGGAATATACTTGCTAGAGGAAGAATATTCAGTTTTAAATACACAGTTCTCACTGAATCTCTCTGTCCATAATTTGCTAAAATCCTAATGGCAGAATTCTGCAAAGCTCTAAGGCGTTTTAGATGGGATTGAAAAGTTAAAGACCATACCGAACAACAATATAAAAAGTAACAATGGACAAGCGAAAAATACAAAAGCCTAGGACAATTTTCGGACAAATGCGCTTCGATTTCCTAACAATTCCAACAATACGGGCAGCTTTAGATGTTATACAATTTATATGGTCTGAAAAACTAAGGGTCTCATCTACAATAATGCCTAAATACCTAGTCGAGTGCACTCTATTAATAAATGAATTTCCACACCTCAACTTATCTACCCAAGGATAATACATTTTAGAACGAACAAACAACACAAAATTACACTTCTTAAAATTTATTTTCAGCTTATTCAACCTAGTCCACTTTTCAATCAAATTTATATCATGTTCGAATGCACGGATCAACTCTTCTTCAGTTCTGGCGCATACCGTTAAATTAGTATCATCAGCAAATAAAACTGAAGCTTTAACAGGGATCACATTTGGGTCTCCACTATTTACTGAATCAACAATATTAGATAAAACTCCACACAGATAATTAATATATACAGCAAATAATAGTGGACCAAGGGAAGATTCCTGTGGGACTCCAGACTCAACATCATATTCACATGTAGCTTGTTGTCCATCGTCCAAATATAATTTTATATTACTTAGGTAAGACTTCAACAGATTCAGAGCTCTTCCTCTTACACCGGCATTATCTAATTTACACAATAGAATACCATGGTCCACAGAATCGAACGCTTTTAAAATATATAAAAATACAGTTATGACTTTAATATGTTTGTCAAGGCCATCATTAACCAACATTGAAAGAAACTGAACTGCATGCTCTGTAGAATGTTTCTTCCTGAAACCAAATTCGTTCTTAAAGAAAAATCCTTTCTTCTCTAGAAATGTCTCAATCCTTAGGCATAATGTCTTCTCAATTATTCTAGCTATAATCGGAAGCAGTGATATCGGTCTATAGTTGCTAGGATCTTCTCGGTCACCTGACTTAAAAATTGGCACTATTTTTGCAGTTTTAAACGGCTGAGGGAAGATTCCATCTTTAAAACACCCATTAATATGTTCTACAAGTTGATCCTTAATAACTGGAAAAATTTCTTTCAGGACGCGGAGGGATAACAAATCTGATCCAGCGGAATTATTCTTCATTCCCGAAATCACTGTTAACACTTCACTTTCATTCGTCTTTTGCAGCCACATACTTGTTTCACTAGCTGGCCGAATATACTGGTGAAACGACCCTTCATTTTTATGTATAGGCCTACTTACTGACTGTCTAATTTCATTACCTGCGTTAGAAAAATGATCGGCCAGTTTTTCATTAAAAATGCCTGGTATTATTCACTTCCACATGGCTCCTTATCAATTCCTCCAATTATCGACCGAATAACTTTCCGAGTCTTCAAAGAGTTATCTCTACACGACTCAAAAATTCTCGAGTAATAATTCTTTTTTACTTTTCTTAACAATTTATTGAGCGCGTTATTATAATTCGCGTCATTAGATTATAATATAATGTTTGTTTGGGGTTTCGTTTATTCTTTAACAGTAATTTCTGGTCCTTTTGAGTTTTAACTATAAACGGAATTAATTTCTGTTGGACCCGAGTTCAATATGGCTCTTTACTTTTCTTAGAAAACTTCTTTTTATGCAAGGTTTTTTTAAATTGATAATAATAATAAAACACTGAAGCCTTATGGCCTTTGCTATAGACAATGTAAGTGCATGCCTCTAATAAATCATACGTGATCTATTCACGCAACAATGAATGGATAAAAAATAGCTTCGAAAATGGGTGGCTAAATCATTTCATTGTAGAATCAGAGATATCAGGATTGTATTGATTTGACCTTTATTAGACTTTGTGGGCCAGGACAGTTTTGTACCTATCGTACAGAATGTGTTTAAATCTTGTTGTACGCATGCCAGCAGTTTTAAGCATTTTTATATTTTCAGTGTGAGGATATTTATGAGAGTTATTCAATAGCTAATTCTTTATCTACTTCCAATTAGGGTGTTCAGATCTGTCTTAACGACCCCATCGAAATTTCTTGAAACTTTTAACGTTCTTCCTATACAAAACTTTACCTAATTGAAGCCTTTGGGGGGGGGGCGGTAAATTGTTTGCACTTCATATTATTGACTTATAAATAAAGTAAACATACCACTCGATGCCTTTTTTATGCTCTTTACAAATATATTAATCACTTCTATCACAAATCCATATTTACCCACCCCCACCCCCCTAATGTGCAAATTCTCTTTCAGTGAAGCGCCAATGACGCAATAGGCTTTTGGTTTTTATTTACAGTTAAGGAAGGAGGCAGTACCCAAACTCTTGTTTGTAGTGAAACTATGTTCGTCTATAACAACTTTAAGAACTAATAAATTAAACTGAATATTTGATGTATATCAGTTCAAAATTTTACTATAATTTTAATGTTTATTTTCAATATTAAGTACAAAAGACAATATTTGTGATAAAATTGGTTTTCAGTAAAGCAAGCACCAATGACGCAGTAGGTTTTAGACTTTTACAGTGAGAGAAAGAGACGATACACAAACTCTTGTTTGCAGTGATTTTTGTTTGTTTCAAGCTTGATTTGCATATTCAATTTAAGTTTCACTCGTTTTAAGATTTACCAAGTTTCACTATCTGAAAAATTTTATCTTATGCAATGGCTATCTAAAATTTTCCATCAGATATATTTGTGGAAAAAGGGCTTGGGGGAAGGGTCTAGTTGCCCTCCGATCACCTTTGACTCTTAAAAGGGCACTAGAACTCTCTATTTCCAATAGAATGAGCCCCCTTTGAAGTTTATACAACGACTCCTTCTATATGAAGCGCCTTTGGGAAAAAAATTAGTGGGGGGGGGGGTCTAGCTGCCCTCCGATTACTTTTTGCTCTTAAAAAGTGAGTTACAACTTTAAATTTCCAATCAAATGAGCCCTCTATGAAGTTTATACGAGTATCATTTCCATAACAACCATATATGCCCCCAGGGCATAACTTACAACGTCTACCCCTGGGCCCTGGGGGGGGGGGGGCTGTGTCGACACCAGAGTTTTTGTTGTCTGAACTTTGCACTAGCTTTAATAAAATTTCTATCTCAGTATTTTATCTGATGTATTTAGGGCGTGGATGGGGGGATTAGTGGCCCTCCGGTCTTTTATAAATCTTAAAAAGTGAACGAGAACTTTCAATTTCCAATCAAATGAACCCTCTCCAAGCTTTATACGAGCGTCCGTTCCATAAAAACCATACATGCCCCCAGATTATTACTGACAGCGCCTGCCTCTGGGCCCTGGGGGCCTGAATCTTTTCTTATCTAACCTTTGAACTATTATCAATGAAATGGCTATTTTAAAAAAATTATCACATAGGCTTGGGGAAAAAAGGGTGTGTAGGGGGGCTAGTTGCCCTCAGATATCTTTTGAGTCTTAAAAAATGAACTAGAACTTTCAATTTCCAATCAAATGAGCCCTCTATAAAGTTTATAAGAGCATCCCTTTCATAAGAACCATGTACGCCTCCAGGACAACACTTGCAACGCCTACCCCCTCGGGGCCCTGGGGGGTAGTGTTGACACCGGAGTTTTTGTCATCTAATTTTTAAACAATTTTTTAAAAAACTGGCTATCCCAAAATTAGTAGCGGATGGGTTTGGGGAAAAAGGGCGGGGGGGGGGGGGCTGGTTGCCATTAAAGCTCTTGACTCTTAAAAACTGAATTAGAACTTTCAATCACCAATCAAATGAGCCCTCTATGAAGTTTATACGAGCATCCTTTTCATGAGAACCATATATGCCTTTTGGGTATAACTTAGAACGCCTTCCGCCAGGCCCTGGGGGCTTTTATTGACACTGAATTTTTCTTATCCGACCTTTGAACCTCTTTTTAACAAAATGTCTATCTCAAAATTTTCATCTGATGGGTTTGGAAAAAGAAGACGTGGGGGGGGGGGCTAGTTGCCCTCGGATCTCTTTTGACTATTAAAAGGGAACTCGAACTTTCAATTTCCAATCAACTTATCCCTCTCTAAATTTTATGCGAGCATCCTTTCCATAAGAACCATATATGCCCCAGGGCATAACTTACAACGCCTTCCGCCGGGCCCTGGGGGGTTTTGTCGACACCGGAGCTTTCGTTATATGGTCATTGAACTATTTTTTTAAAAAAATGGCTATCTCAAAGTTCTTATCAGATGGACTTGAGAAAAAAGACGTGGATGGGGGGGGGGGCTAGGTGCCCTCCAATCTGTTTTGACGCTTAAAAAGTGGACTAGAACTTTCGATTTCCAATCAGATGAGCCTTTATACGAGCATAGCTTCCATAAGAACTATATATGCCCCCAGGGCTTAACTTATAACACTTGTCCTGAAAACTGTGGGGGGAAGGTCCTGCTCAACGATATAATTTCTAGGACTTCTAACTACGTTGAACGAAATGGGTATCTCATAATTTTAATTGGATTTACTTGGGGAAATGGTGGGCGTGTAAGGGATGTTAGTTGCCTTCTAACCACTTTCAACTATTAACAAGGACACTATCCATTTAAATTTCCAATTGAATGAGCCCTTTTTGAAGTTTCTACGACAACACTATCTATAAAAACCTTATATGCCCCCAGGGGATAACTTGGGAAATTTCCAGAATTTTCAAATACGTTGAACAAAATGGCCATCTCAAAATTCTGATTGGATGTATTTAGGGAAAAGGTGGGCGCAAGAAGGGTCTTAGTTGCCCTCCGATCACTTTCGACTATTAAAAGGGCACTGGCCCCTTTGAATTTCCAATCGAATGAGCCCTTTTGGAAGTTCCTACAACAAAGCTTTCTATAAAAAGCTTATATGTCCCTAGGGCATCAACTTACAACCCTTGTCCTGAGGGCTGTGGGGGAGTGTCCTCCTCAAAAACATAATTTCTATCTGGAAATCAACTACGTAGAAAAAATGGTTATCTCAAAATTTTGATTGGATGTGTTTGAGGAAATGGTGAGCGTGGAAGGGGTGTTAATTGCCTTTCAATCACTTTTGACTACCAAAAAGAGAACTAGAGCTCTTAGTTTTCAAACGAATGAGCCTCCTTCGAAGTATTTATAACACCCCATCCATACGAAATGCCTCAGGTGAAAAAATAAATAAATAATAAAACATTGGAGCCGTATGGCCTTTACTATAGGTGTTGCATCTGACTTAAAATATTGGAGGGCACTAGACCTCCTCCCATGCCTTTTCCTCCAAAATCGTCTGGTCAAAATTTTGAGATAGCTATTTTGTTCAACATAGTTGAAAGACCTAACCCCTCACAGCCCCTGGAAGAAAGGTCTTTAAGTTATATACATTTTTTGGGTAGGGGTTGGCGAATTATCCGCCGGGAGGATTTTCCACAAGAAGAATTTTCCATGGGGAGGAATGTTTCAAGGGGGTGTACTTTTCAATGAAAATTTTACACTGATGAAATTCGGAAGAATTTCATTCGAAATTCATTTTATATGGTTTGCTTTCTCTTTGCCGGCTCAATTTTACGCGCGGATATGTTAAGGATAATTGTCTAGGGTAAATTTTCAACTGTATTGAATTGTCTAGAGAATATTTCCATGGGAAGGGGAATTTTTCCGTGGATGTGGAGCCAGACTTCCTGGCATTATTTAAAAACGATCAGAAATTTAAAAAATACAAGTTTTTTCAACTGAAAGTAAGGAGCAACATTAAAACTAAAGATGAACACAAATTATTTCGTATATGAGGGGGTTTGTCCCCTCCTGAACACCTCGCTCTTTAAGTTTGGTTTTTGTTCCAATTCTTTAAGAATGACTTCTGAAACACAAGGGTTGTTTAACTAGAACAATAATAAGCTTTTTTAAACTTCAAAAAACCTACTGTGAAGAGCGAGGAGTTGAGGAGAAGACAACGCCCCTCATACACGTAATAGTTTCTGTTCGTTTTATGTTTTAATATTGCTCCTTATTTTCAGCTAAAAAATCTGTTTTGTTTTATTTGATTTTTATCAAAACTTAGCTTTTGACATTTGATTTCCATTAATACATGCCACTCTCTGTTTACAGTTCCTTACCAGGAATAGTTGGCAAAATACAATAAAATGCATTTTTTTTAAATGGTGGTTTGAAATCTCTGCAACAGGGTTCTCAGATATGCTAAATTTGAGGGTTTAGTTTTCACTGAGACCACTCACTTTTTGGGAGTGTTTACACAAATATGCTAAATATGGTCGAGTAACGGTATCAAAAGTTGCTAAAAACGCATTTCAAATCATCAAACCAAGATTTTTCAACATTCATCTAGCCAAAAGTTGAGAATAGGCAATTAAATTTATAAAAATACCAAAGTTACAGTGGTTTTTAGGACATATTTTCAAAACGTTACTTCTGGGGGGGGGGGTTCAGAACCGAGTCATCCTAACAGAGTAAGCTCCTGTATATATATACTACAAATATGCTTGTTTTAAAGTCAATTTTCCACTTTTCGTAAGATCCTAGAGCCTTAGCGACTATTGTTTCAATTGTTTCATAACTTCAAATTAAATTTATTCAGACGATTGAAATGCAGGTATCAATCCATTGCAAAACGCAATGAAACAAGAACAAAAAAAACAGTAAGAAAATAGCTTAATTATCATATACATGCCAAACAATCAGCCAACAATAGCTATTAAATACTTACTCAGGGAGAGCTCCTCTGAGAGAGAATCTGTCAAACGAAAGATGGACCCTTTCACCAGGAGCTGCGACGAAAGTGAATAAACATTGAATAATATAAGAATCATTATTTACAGGTGGATTCATCAGGAAAGGAGAGCTGAAGGTTCCATTTTTTGCACCTTCACTGGTACTTACGAACGTTCGATCACAGCCTATCAAAAACTTTTATTACTATAACACACAACAAATAATAATGACAATTTGCACATTTGTTTTTAAACAAAATTCAAAAACGGAAGTATCAATAAGTTTTTAAAGCAACATTTAAGAAATAGAAGTATTCAAAACTAAAACAAAACTTTTAATGTTTATACCCAAAAGTTTCGCCTTTATGTAAAGTTTCGTGAAGATCATAAGTCCAGGAACGGGACATATTTTGATCAGGAAAAGCCTCTCGTTTGTTTAAACGGTAGTACAACACGTAAGTAGATTCCATAAATGTAGAGTATCGTTTTTTTATGTTCTTTGCTTTTTGATCCTCCATTATATTGCCAAATTAAACTTTGGAGACACAACGAAAAGAGGGCAGCCCTATTTAGGCAATATGTCTTAGGAAGGACTTGTGCAGAGAGAGGGTGCAGAGAGATCTGTGAGAAAGAAGGCTTTTAAAGTGAAGACTAACTACCACTTTTTCAGCATAGGAGGATACGTTCTTTCGTGAAGATGATCCCTTCATGAACGATCAACTCTCAAGAACGTTCTTAAAGGCTATGCGGAAGAACGGTGCAAGACCCTTGCTCGGGTGATAAGTAATTGCTTTATTGTTTTCTACATCAAAATAAATCCTCAAAATAGCACTAATATCTCTGAGCCAGAAGCTCAATCATTCTTGGTTATTAATTATCAAAAGCTTTGAAACGCCCCTAAAGATCATTAATTCGTGTTAAATCTCTAAGCGACAAGCTCAATCATTCCTCATTACTAGCTGTACTACAGTCTATCACAGACGGTTTCTGCAAAAATCCTTGATGAATAGATGATGAGAGTCGATGACTGGGAAGCCTACCCTGCTCCAAGTCTTTATCATGAGTGCAGCGGCATCTGCAACCTAGTAAAGAGCGAATCACTGCCCATAGTAATCAAAAGTTGAAAAACGTGTTTTCAAAAGAATTGTCTAGTGAGAAAAAATTGCCATTTATCACTGAATTAGAAATGGTACCTATTGTTTCGGTTAATATTAGAAGTAAAAGTTTGTTGTGAAAAGAAATTTATGGTGATTTCAAAAAAGAGCCTGAAACCCCTTGAAAATGGCGTCAAATCGAAATAAAAAAGTGCAACATTGGAATCAGCATGGTCGGAAACCTTTTGTAGGATAATTGCAGTCCCCCACCTTGAACACCCAGGAAAATGATTTTTTTGCATGGGTAGCAGTTATCTGTCTCCCTTTTTCTTCTTTCTTTTTTTTCTTTTTTTCTAGAAGGACTAAGGGGCGACCAGAGCTTCATAGAGAGGTGTATAATAGCTCATTCGAAAGGGAATTTGTATGTGCCCTTTTTAAGTGACCAAAAAATTGAAGGGCAAATAGCCCTCTCTCCCTACAGGCCCCGTCCCCCCAAACTAGCCCTATAAAAATTTTGAGATAGCCATTTTGTTTAACATAGTTCAAAAGTCCAATATATATAGTTTTGATGATGATATGACCTTCCATAGTCCCTGGGAAAGGGCTGTATGTGGTATCGGGCGTATCGATATCACGTGTATCAGTATCGTGCGTGTTGGTATTGCATGTATCGTATCGGGAATATCGGTATCCACTTTTTTTTCAGTCATTTCCTAGGCTCATTTTTTTAAAGCATTTCCCGGCAAGGTATCACGGTTGCAGCAGCAGCTGCAACCTAGTAAAGAGCGAACCACAGCCCATAGCAACCAAAAGTTAAAGACGAGGTTTGAAAAAAACTGCCTAGTGAAAAAAAAATTCCCATCTGACACTAACTCACGAACGTTAACTATTATTTCGGTTCGTCTTAAAAGTAAAAGTTTATTGCGAAATGAAATTTATGTTGATTTAAAAAAAAGCCTCACACCCCTCGAAAATGGCGTCATATCAAAATGAAAAGTGTACCATTGGAATCAATATGGTCAAAACCTTTTACAGGGAAGTTACAGTCCCCCTCCCTGAACAACAAGGAAAATCACTTTTTTGCATTGGTAGCACTGATCTGTCTCCTGTTTTTTTTTTTTTTTTCTTTCTTTTTTTTCAACAGGCCTAGCGGGCTACCAGAACATCATAAAGAAAATCTTAGTGGCTCATTCAAAAGCTATTCCTCATATCTACGTGCTTTTTATAAATTCCGCCATCTGCAAGTGCCATATGGCACTAAAATGACACTTTGTGTGCTATTTCTCAAGGGGTGGCACTAGTAGGCTACCAGAATATCGTTGGTAGATCTTTTATAGCTCATATGAAAGATATTGCACATATCTACATCTTTCATATAAATTCCACCAACATTAAGTTCAAATGGCAGTAAAAACGGCACTTTTGGTGTCGTGTTTCAGGTGGAAAAGCTGCACTGTAAAAAAAAATTGATTTCCAACAAAATGTTTTGCTCGAATTCAAAAAAGTCACAAAAAAATACAATTTTTCTGTTGGAATTGTAACTTGCTTATTGAACTCCAACAAATTATTGAAATTATTGATAGATTTATTATACTATAAGATTTATGTACTTTTCAGTAGACCAAATCTAATTTTCACCGTAAATAGGCTACATCAATCAACAGGGTTTGAACTCCAACAGTAGTTTGAAGTTTCTTGAATATCATTTTAAATTTGACTATAGACCCATTGAAAGTAAGAAATTCAGTATAAGTTCAATTCAAATATTTGAATTATAGCAGAAAAAGGGGAATGCTAATTGAATTTTGAATATAAAAATATAAATACAAAAATAAGGAAATATATTTTCACTTTGAAATAAGTTGAGCTTTCTTGTCTGCAACATGAACACGCAGAAATTTATGTACAAAAATAATCTTTTTAACTTTTACAATTGCTTTTTTTTAAATACATTTTTTGTGAGTTTCTGTAGGTAGAAAATTTCTTGATGCAACCCTAACCTTAACAGTACTTACGGTGAAAATATATTGCTTTCTGAATTCAATTTTTTCTAATTAAGAACGAAAATCCTTTTGTGGGAACAACTTATGTTTTTGCGATGAACGCCATTTTGTAATGAGACCCAAAAAGTGTTTTAAAAAAAATTCTTCACTGGATTGCCATAAATTTGCTGCTTACGCTGAATAACCAAGTAAACAAACATTTAAGCGCCGAAACCCATTTAGGCAATGAGTTTTCATCTGAAGAACCCTGATATGTGGTGATCACCTGGGGAATATCAAATTGTTGTAGAATTAAGGTGCTATAGCTTGGTTTTGGGACAATGACTTATGCTTATTGGTGTTGAATTTGCTCTATTTTGGACTTGGTTTTCGGATTATCGGATTGGATATACTGTTTTGTCCTAGGGGACTGGATGGATGAGTAAGGTCTAGACCTTGTTCAAGTGAACATTTATTTCAGTTACTAAAGTAAGAAGACAGTTTTTTTTTGTTTTTTTAGCCAAGTAATTACCGCCTGGTAATTACAAAGAAAAGAATACGCCTGTAAGGGTATTTCAGTCCTTTACGTACACGTCATGGAACCAAAAGCTTCCCCCAAAAAGAGAATTTTCTAAAATGGTGAACATTTCAACTGGACTCAGAAATACTACACTTTAATAGCATGAATCATGCTTTAAAAACTCCGGTTTGCTACAGGATTAATTAAAAAAAATAGGACGTTAGCCCAATAAGTTTTATCAAACAGTTCATAGTATTAAACTGTAATTAAGGAGCGACTCAGCTCAATTGTAACCGAAACTCAAAAATGGAATTTTGATAACAATTGATAAGAATTGGGTTTTTATGCAGATTGCAAATATATAAATTTCATTACGTCTAATATCTACCCACCAAAGGCTCCAACCCTCAGAAGAAAAAGGGATTTTAAAAACAGAGAGCCTGATTTTCGAAAAGGGGAGAAACCCCCCCCCCCAAAAAAAAGTCAATAAATCTTAATGTAAATCAGACCTTCGGATTCAGCGTATCAGAAAATGTTATTGTGGGGGTTATGATCTCCTATCTGCACAAATGTGGAATTGTATGTTTCTGCCAGAACACTGATCACGGATGCGTTTTTATTTGTTGTTGTTTTTTTGTTTTTTCTAGTGTCCTTTTTAAGAGACCGTAAAGATTGGAGGGCAACTAAACCTCCTCCCAAGACCTATTTTGTTTCTTATTTTGTTTTCGGATGTTATGATTTAAAATCAATTTGACAAAAAAACAAAAATCATCTCTTTTAACTACCTACAAACGTATAATACAGAAGTAGATTTAATGTTAAGAACTTCAAACGACGAAGCGACGATTTTACCTAGGGTCATTCAGATCAGAGAGAGAAGACGTTCTGATTGTGATGGTAAGTATTCAGTTTAGTTTATTAATATTGATAACTTGTGTCTTATGTTTCCCAAAATGTTTAAAATAGTATATTTTTAGAAATAAAAAAAAAAGTTTGGTAAAATTCTACGGTACTGTTCTATTAGCTGTAAGCCATGCAAGAAGTGAAGTTTGGTTAATGCTAATGAAATAAAACAAAATAGGATAAAAATGTAATAGTTTAGAAACAAAATTTGGTTATATATTTGCACATTAGGGGGTTGGGGGGGGGGGTAAAGCATAGCATATAGTAAGTACATAACCTAACCTAGGTACCTTTTTCCCCCCTAAACCCCCCAAAACTAAAGTTTAAATATTGTAAGCGCAGTTAGAGCCACTATTTGCAATCCAATTCTCCGTTGAGAGAACCTGTTTGACTAGTTTCTTTTATCATCTATCTTGCATGGCTTACAGCTAATAGAACAGTACCAATTTTACTTTAGCTACTTTTGGCTATCTTGGAAAGGGGTTAGGTTTGGAAAAAGAAAATTTCAGGGATGGGTCTACAGGCTAAAGTATGGGTACTTATGCACTATCTGGAAAACACGTAAAAAATGAAGTTTAGTTGATGCTAATTAAGTAAAACAAAATAGGATAAAAATATAATAGTTTAGAAACAAATTTCGGCTATACATTTGTACATTAGGGGGGTGGGGTAAAGCATAGCATATATTAAATACCTAATCTAACAAAACCTAGGTACCTTTTTCCCTCTAGACCCCATAAAACGGTAGTTTAAATATTGTAAACCCAATAACAAACCACGCTCTACAATCCAGTCCCCTATGGAAAGATACTAGTTTCGAAGTAAACCTGCATCTTCCCTATCTAGTATAGCGGGTGTGTTCCAGGCAGCAAATAAGTATCAAAGTATGTCCCGGGAGGGTATTTGAAGTACCTATCTCCGCTCCATCTCCCTCTAGAAGGTCCTTAAATTTGCCTACATGACAGGTCTATACTTATTGAAATTTTGACGAAACAACATTTTACCGTAACTTTCAGTTAGCAGCTTCTTTTTCTCAAGGTTTAGCTCCAAAAATGCAATTTCTGTTATTTGAGTAGAATTTTAAGCCACATCATTGTTTTTTTTTCTTCAAAATTTAGGAAATGTATTTGCATATCTTTAAACCTTATAAATGGGATTGAGCAAAGTTGTGACGCTGAAAACAATTTTGTTGTACTTCATGTAAGCAGAAGATCTATTTTGCAATGTTTCAATTTTATAACACACAGATTTTATGAGATGGTGTACAAGAGATTTGATGAGATCTGATGAGTAAGTCAAAGGTATTCAGAAAAGACAGGATTCGTGGCATTATTATTGCAACCGTTCACATCTGGAGGTAGAAATAAGGAGGGAAGTCTTTCTTTCATTTGTGTATCGATTTGATTTCATCTTCACTTAGGGTCCGAGTGTCACTGTTTTCCTGATTGGAAAATATTTCTTACTCAAGTGTCTTATGTCGGCCTCCTACTACGCAATTGATTTACTGATTTCCACCATGAAAAAATGCAGCCGTTAAGAGGTGTCATATTATCTGGGAGAAATTTGTTGTTGTAATTTTCTGTTCTTGTAAAATAAACGAGATTATTTTTTTGTATTTATTGATGCTTCAGAAATAAGGAAGGGAAACTTAATGCTGAGAACTCGATATTGGACTATAGACCTAGGAAATTGAACAACCCTAGTGATGGAAATCCAATAAAAGAACGGGAAATCTAGCAAACAAGATGGAAATCCAATAAGGATCTTAAAATCCAAAATGTTGCTTTTTCAAGAAACTGAAAATTCAATTCGGGTATGGAAATTAAACATTTTTGTTTCTCAACAAATTGAAAATTCAATAATGACCATGGAATTCCAAAATGGTCTCCAATATTCAATTTCAGCTGTTGAAATTAACTAAAAGCAAATTAACTAAAACAAAAACTTTTCAACTAAACATCTACCAAAAGTTAAGCTTGGTTGATCAACAGTTTTGAATTGAACCTTCAAACTTCACTCTGTGATGAAGCCTGTGGGCTAGTTCTGACGGCGGTAATTGAGAGGAAGGGACGTCCTTGCCCCCTTAGTTTTTGCTCTTGCCTAGGTTTTGAAATCACCTTTTTTTTGGTCATTTAATTGGAAAAGGCACTTTTTTCATTAAAAAAGTCGGGGAAACAGCCAAAATTGCACTTTGTTGGAATATACTATCACGTTAAATTTATAAAAAGCGATTAAGTACAAATACCAGCTTTTAAATGAGCCTTAAAACAGCTTTCTTTTGTTACAGAAGCCTTCTAGTTTCTGCTAATCAGTAGGTGAGTATAAAGCCCTGTCTTCTTTATGGCCTTTTCAGGGAAGTCGGCCGAGTAAAAACAGCTTTTTACTCATCGAAAAACAAACGTTCCTGAAAAATATGTATTGTTTTTTGAAGTATGGATAACGAACTTTATGTTAAAGACTAAATTTTTTTTTAGCTGTCAAGGTTGTTTGCAGTAAATTTTAGAGCTGTCTTATCTGCCCTAGATCGGTGATAATTAGAAATTATATTAAAAATAAGTTTTCAACTGAAACTAAGAAGTGACGTTAAAACTTAAAATATGCATAAATTATTCCGTATAAATAAAAAAAGATCACGGCAGTACTGTTTCTGTATTAAATTTTAATAACAAACGAAAGAAGATACATATAAAAAAAAAAAGTTTTTCCGAGGGAAGCAAAGAGCGAAATTGAAACTCGAAACGTACAAAAATGATTAATTCACAGCCTTTTTAATATACATTAATATAACTGGCACAAATAAACCAACTAATAATATTTCCCTAAGCCTTTAGAAAGAGAAAAAACTACCACTGTACTGAAACCACAAAATAATCTAGCATTTTGGGTAGAATGAATGCAAACCAATCAAGGACATTTTTTAAAGAATCAAGAAATTATCAATTCCTCTTAGGATCAGTCCCTTTTAAGATAAAGTAACAATCCATTTTAGGATTTTCTTTATTTTTTTACTTTTAATTTGGTATCACTTCTGCACAATGGCTCAGTTCAAAGACTGCTCTCGTTTTGTTTCTTAATTAAATAAAAAAACAAGTTTTTCAACTGAAAGTAAGGAGCAACATCAAAACTTAAACTGAACAGAAAATATTACGTATATTATTGGGTTTACCCCCTAGTCAATACCACGCTCTTTAAGCCAAAGATTTTTTAGTACTTTCATAAGAGCTATTTATTCTAATTAACGGCCTTTGTGATTAAGTGGTCATTTTTAAAGAATTGGAACAAAATTTAAACTTTAGCTTTAAGAGCAAGGTATTGACTAGGGGGCGAGCCCCCTAATATACGTATTTAAAATACATGAATATAGAAGTTTGTTACGTAAGTTACTATGTAAGTTACGTATATTTAATACTAAAAAAACGTCCGTAAATAAAATTAAACAAGTATCGAGAAAGCCATTTAACCAAATAAAAGTAAAATTAATATGCAAATTTGTTTTAATTATTCATGTACGGTGACCCAAAATCAATACCTGCATTAATTCAAAAACATTCAAAAATTAAATTAAAAAACAAGTTTTTTAACTGAAAGTAAGGAAAGACGTTAAAATTTTAAACGAACAGAAATTATTCCGTATACGAAAGGGGCTGTCCCCTCCTCATCGCCTCGCTCTTTACGCTAAAGTGTGACTTTCTCACAACTCTATTTTTTTAAACATTAAAAAACTTTAGCGTAAAGAGCGAGGTGTTGAGGAGGGGGCAGGCCCTTTCGTATACGGAATAATTTCTGTTCGTTTTAAGTTTTAACGTCTTTCCTTACTTTCAGATAAAAAAAATCGTTTTTTAATTTTATTGTTGAACGTTTTTGAAATAATGCCGTTTTTTAGAGCTCTAAATAATTCCGTTTTTTAGAGTTTCGGTTACCATTGAGCCGGGTCGCTCCTTACTTACAGTTCGTTACCACGAACTGTTTGAAAGGACATGTCAGGATTAGTTTGTACACAAGTTCAAATTAAGGCCATCTTGATATTATTGGGACTATAGACTAGAAATAGACTATAGACTAGAAATAATCGGATTTTCAGAGTTCATATTATGTCTTATTTGATCTTCATTTCAAGTGATAGGATACTAAAGCATATTCCTTACAATTTAACACTGTATGTTACCCACTATTGATATTATAACTTATTAAAGCAAAATGCTGCTTTATATATTTGTCTAACAGATCTTTATGTTGTTCAATCAATTTGCGACTATTAAAAAATATTCAGTGTAACCCTTGTCTTGTTAGGATAATTTTAATTGTGTTATGAAAGTTGCCGGTGTCACAACTGGTGTAAGATTATGAAAATCTTTATAGATTCGTTTTTGTGTTGTCAGGCTACATACTCACTTTTGTCTCTTAAATCAATAATCCTGTTTTTATACTTGACTTTTAAGTTTTCAGTAAAGCGCTATTTTTGTATAATAATAAGGGCATAGGGAAACATAATTAGTTGGTTTATTTGCACCAGTTATATTAATATACATTAAATAGGCTGTGAAGTAATAATTTTTGTCCGTTCTAAGTTTCAACTTCGCTCTTTGCTTCCGTCGGAATTTTTTTTTTTTTTGAATTATAATGTGTAGCATTAGAAGCACTCTTACGGCTTTTCCCATTATTTGCCTTTGCGAACCAAGACTCAATCTATATTCATTTAACTGGTGAACGGCACAACTATTAGGGATAACGCAAAAAAAAAGCTATTCTATAATTTAAAGCTTCACCACAATCGGCACCATTTTGTCAATCCCCGATTTCCTGGGCGATTTTTTCACTTGTTGTATTGTGTAGATAATTTCAGTGATGCACGTATAGTCGGTATAGCCAAGTTTACTAAATGATGGAAATGGCCGACCTTGGCTCTGGGACAACACTGTACATAGTGGAATACCATAGAAAGGTCCGTTTGGAGTGTTTGGGAGATGGGTTTAGAGGTCATTTGCAAAGAGTTGTCTGGTCAGAGGATTCTGTTAAATTCGTACACTATTACTACTACTTACGCTATTACTCACCACAGCAGCAAGTCGGCTGAGACAAGCAAAGCTATGCACGCTCTTCCTCCATCTCAATCTGTTCAATACCTCCCCCTTTACACCCTTCCAGGAACGTTTCATTTTCCCTTAAATCTTTCGCTAAGACATGGTTACACAACAACCGGGGGCGAACCTGCATTCCGTTTAGCCATAGACGATTGGCAGAAAAGGAAAATCTTTGGCCCATTTGATTCCGTGTTCTCCCATTGTGTTTCCTGTGCTCCTTAAGACACAGTCCATCAAAGTAACCCATTTATACAGGGATAGAACACAACCCTGATTAACTTCCCATTTAATACGGAACCAGCTACTAACCTCATTTCCTACCTTAACTGCAGCAGTGTTATTCTCGTACATATCACTAATCACTTTAATATATTTGTCTGGTATACCATGCAAGAATAAGACCTTCGCTAAGATTGGATAAGATTTATTCTTCATTAGATACACATACAATATTACATGTTATTAATCCCCCAAAGGCTCATTGGCCTGTAAAGAAGAGGGAAGACAAATGAGTTGCTTTCTGAGAGATGAAAAGCAAAAGAAAATTTAAAATGATCACTTACTCACATGCGAAGGAGAAGAAAAGAAAATATAGATAAAATGAAAACTATAGAAAAAATAGAATAAACAAACTAAATTAGTTAATTAGGTTAAATAGACTTTAAAAAAATAATAAATAAATAAATAAAAATAACTTCTACGAAGCCAAAGAATTTTTAACAATTTTTTTTAAACGAACCGAATGAGTGGCACCCTCCAGCTGATTCAGGCAACTTATTCCAAACAATATGACACGCCATTAGAGGATTAAAATCTGACCTTATGCAAGGAGTAAATGGAACTTGAACATGATTTGTCATATTGTGAAGATTATAATTATTTTTATCAGAAGTAAAAGACAGCGGAACAGTTAGGGGCCGGGGGAGATCACCATGAAGCTGAGAAAAAGTAAAACATGCGCATGAAAGAATGTATAGTGACTCAAGATCAAGTAATGGTATAACTAATGAACGATTAGTTTCCTGAGTGAGGTTTCTAGCTTTATTGCAAACCTTAGAAAGTGGTTTTAACAATGAAGGAAAGGTTGACATCCACACAATTGGGCAATAAGAAACGTAAGATTGAATCAAGCAGTGAAAAGGGATTTTCAAAATTGACCAAGGAAAATTATGTCTAATTTTCCGTAAAATACCGAGATACCTGAATATCTACATTTTAATAAAATCAATCTGACGTTTGAAAGATAGGTTTTCATCAACAAGAATGCCCAAAAAACGAACATATCGGTCTTTAGATCTATGAATTATCCCATTTGGCTGGTGAATTTCTGATAACTGGGGATAAACCTGAGAAACACGCGAAAAAATAAAAAAAACTGGACTTAGAAAAATTTAGGGTAATAAAATTAGCATCAAGCCACAAAATTACCCTCTCAGACAAGTTTTCCAAATGTAATCGAAGCTCAGATTCGCAGTTTCCCAAAGTGCAAAGTGTGCTGTCATCAGCAAAACAAACAAGGGCATCAGAAGAAGGCGAACTATTGTTGCCACTATGGGCAAGGGAAGGCTTAAGATGACAAAGTCTACAGCAATTAATAAGTTTCTGCTGTTTTACAATATAATAAAGATCATTTACATAGATCAAAAATAGCACAGGCCCTAAAACTGATCCCTGGGTGACACCAAAATTCACTTGCGAGGGTGACCCGAAAAGTGGATCAACAGGAATTAACCTATCCTTCAAATAAAACCGAAACCAAATATACATTTCCCCTTGAGCCAAAATGAGACAAATTCGATAGAAGAATTCCATGGGTTAAGGAATCGAAAGCCTTGCGAATATCCAGAAATATAGCAGCCGGAATCAATCCCGAATTTAACGCAGAATGAATAAAATTCAAAAGGGTCATACAGGCATGCTCAGAGGAGTGATTCATTCGGAAGCCAAATTGAAAATCATGAAGAAAACTTTTAGATTTCAAGAAAGTAAGGAGACGAGAAAGCATAGCCGTTTCAAATATTTTACTAAATACTGATAAAATTGAAATTGGTCGATAATTTGCCAGATCATTTCTTGGTCCACCCTTATACAAAACAATAATCCGAGCACGCTTAAGAGCATCCGGAAAAACTCCACATTGAAACGAGAGATTAACAAGTTTTGTTAGAGGCAATACTACTGAAGGAATAATAGATTTAACTACCTTAGTAGGGATAGAATCTGGCCCAGATGAGGACGAGTTTTTCAAACCATTAACAATTTTAGTAATTTAACTTACTGTTACTGGCTCTAGAAACATAGACTTAACACAAGACAGCCCCAGGTAAGATCTAAAGTCCTGCTTAGGCCGAGACAAAGTAACTGTAGAAGTAATATTCTTACCAATAATAGCGAAGAATGAAGTGAATGCTTCTTGGACATTAAGCTCACCCTCCACAGCTCCATCACCAATGACCAGACTCACAGGTAAAGAGCTAGATTTAGAACCGGGTTTAAGTAAAGAATTTATTACCTTCCAAGTTTTACGAATATCATTGCCAAGGCTCATGTATCAGCTGAATCAAACGCGTACTCATAATCTTTAAAACTGATGACTCATGATGTTTGATGACTGAGGAACTTCTCAATTACTAACAGTGAAAATTTGGTCAAAACATCATCCACCCTTCCTAAAACCACACAGTTCATCTCTTGAAACTTCCTACAGTATCTCTAAGCATAAAAAGTATCATAATACTTGGAAATTTGCTACCTACAGTAACCAGGCTAATACCTTTAGAATTATCACACTCACTCTGATCACCTTAATTACACAGGGCTTTAACCAGGGTTTTCTTAAAATTTCTACGTGCTTCCCTGTGTTCAAAAATCATATACATAATCTTCAGTAACTTATTTCTAACCTCATAACCACCATATTTAAGAAACTTATTACTCCACTATAAACGCACGAGTCCTTGTTATTTTTTAATCCTTTTAGTATTGTTACTAATTCTTCCTCACAAATAAATCTTCCTTCACATCCAAAGTGTCGCAAATTTTATTAATTTTTCTCTATATCTTTTCCTGTGGCTCCCTCCTGGTTTGCCACATTCTCAGAATGTTCTGTCCATCTCTCTTTAACTCTTCCCTTATCACTAATTACGGCCCCGTTCCTATCTTTAACTGGGCAATGTTCAGATTGACTACTACCTCTCAATTTGTTAACATGTCAGAACCATATTTTACTATTATGCCGTCTTCCAGATCCCCAGCAATTTTATCCATGGCCGACAATTCACACCTCCTTAGTTCTTATTTCAATATTTTTTCGACATTTTTACATTCCTCTTATTTTCACATGATCTATCACTCA
This sequence comes from Artemia sp. Qi Xiang Cuo, assembly GCF_049724085.1. NCBI lineage: Eukaryota > Metazoa > Arthropoda > Branchiopoda > Anostraca > Artemiidae > Artemia > Artemia sp. Qi Xiang Cuo. The sequence continues at coordinate 37,317,707 of NC_142795.1, forward strand.
AATAGTTCTTGTAGAAACCCCTTCTCCTCTCTATTCAACATAAAGCATTTTCACTAATATTCCTAGTTGTGTTTCTAACTTTCATGCCCTAAGACACCATCAGCAACTTCACAAACTGTTTTCCTAAAATCCTTCCATCCATCTTCTACATTGTCGAGTCTTAACTTCTTAAGTTTAGTATTCAACTGTTTCTGGAAAGTTTCTCCTCCTGGAGTCTACCAACGTCACAGCTTCCCGGAAGGTAGTTACCCTTTCGAAATTTCAACTTTAAATTAACTCTAGACACTACTAAATGGTTATCGGTACTGATGCATTATACCTAACACGCGAAAGTAGTCAAGTTCGGTTAATGCTAATGAAATAAAATAAAATAAGATGAATATATAATAGTTTAGAAACAAATTTGGGCTATATCTGTGCACATTAAGTGGGTGGGGGGTAAAGCATAGCATATATTAAATACGTAGCCTAACCCAACTTAGGTATCTTTCCCTTCCCGTGAACCCCCCGAAAAAAAAACAGTTTAAATATTGTAAATTCAATGAGAAACCACGCTTTGCGATCAATTTAGACAGCAAATACCCGTGTTACGGGTCTCCATGTCTGCATTCCTTGGACAGCCTATAGCGCTGTGTTAGGTATAATGCACCAGTACCTGGTTATCTTTATTTCTAACATCAATAACAGCAATCCTAAATACCCTAGCATTTTGTGTTAATCCTGCCAGTGTTCGGTTAAAAACAGTGTTGGCACCGCCAGTAGGATTTTACAAGATCTAGTAAAAAAAAATTCTAGTAAATTTAGAGGATCTAATAAATTTCACGAAATCTGGTAAACGATGATGATATTTTAGCATAAAAACTGTTGTTATCTTCAATGAATTCAGAGGCAAACAAATTAGGTTCCGTTCATTACACAGTCCGATTTTAATGGCGTTAGATATTATGGCTACTATTACAATCATTTTTGCAAATTCGCGTGAACATTAGCGGTCAAAGTTCTCTTTACTTCTCTCTCGGCTTCTTCTTGATACTTGCTTTGAAAGGCAGACTGTTTCAAATCAGTTCTGGCATGACGGCTTAATTTGGTTTCAGGAAATTTTCCCATACTCTGATTACAGTTACTACGTTTCTTAATTAGGTAAGCCATAGTATTACTAACCTCTAGGGTGTCTTATAGCTCTAAGATAGTTCAAACTTCTAGTACACTAGTCAGGAGAGTCAAAGTTCTGTCCCATTTAGATGACTCTCATTCAGTTTACTCAATTAGTGATGAACAAAGTACAATCGCATCAATGTGCAAGATAAATTCATTTCAGTTTTCTGAGAGGTAACCAGTCACAGTTAATTGATTAACAGATTAAAGTCCATTTACTTGGGTTCAAAAACTATCTTTTTATTTCAACAAGTCAAGAGCTTCCAGAGTTCCAGTCTCAGAGCTGTTACCAAAAAGAGTTGTCTCCGTCACGTTCCGCAGTCAGACCTCGAAAATCGATGCAAATTTTGGAAAGCTCTGTCCCTTTTTAAAGATGCTATTAGAAACGAACTTTTTCTATACTTGTCCAAGTTCTTTCTGACTCTCTGCAGCTTGCCCCGTGCTGGAGCAGAGAGACAGTTTTTATTTTGTCGGTTATCGAAACCAAGTCATGGAATAGGCTAAATGTCTCGAGTGTTTTGTCCCTGATGAGAACGAAGCAATTCGTTCGCAGGTCGTCAAGTGGAGCACATGATTGGGTGAAACCCAGCGATTTGACTATAAATTCTTTGAAATTCGTCAAAAATCTTTGTAAGCAGTTATTCCCAAATTTAAAGACAAGCCTGACCAGTGTTTAAAAACTTACATCGAATTTCAATTTAAAAATGCAAAATTTAGGAATTTGGATTTCAAACCTAAAAATAGAAACTGGGGGAAAATTTTCGAAAACCGTCACCTTCAAACATACCTCGGATTCTAACCACTCCCTCGCCTGAAATTGCTTCGTGAATATGAGTTGTAACTATTTTTCTTCATTGACTTTTTTTTTACTTTTTCAATTTATCTGAATTTTATGACTGAAGACTACTGATAAATTTTATGCCGGGCTTCACCACCAGAATTTCCAGAATTCGGGCTTCCAGACTGTAGTTTAACGTCCTCCATACACTGCATCCGGAATATGAAGCCTGTCCGTTAGTAAATCCAAATAATCCGAAAAAAGGCGTTTTTGAACTTTTAGGTTTCCGGAATTTTCAATCGTACATTGAAAGAAAAAAAAATCTCTGCAAATCTGGGAACCAGAATATAATATTATAATAATTGTAAGGTCTGCCTTTCCCTTCCGATTGGTTCATGGATTCTCCAAGATTTTTTTTATTGTTCTATTGTACCTGAAAATACTGGAAATTTAGAGGCTGACGTCAACCCCTGGCATGGGTTCCGGCAGGGGGGGGGAAGGGGGTATACCCCCCGGAAGTTTGGGACTAAACATTAATTTTGAGGAAACGAAAGGAAAGAGAGCAGAATAGGGAAAAACCATGGAAAAAATATCTGGTGCCCCGTTGTTATCTACCTGCCAATAGGTTTTGACCCTTAATGAGGAAAATATAAGTATTAATTTGTGACTGAGTGACCCTTTTCCAGTATTCAACAAGCATTTTTTCTATATGATTTTTTTGGAGTAAAAAAAAAGAAGAAAAAACCTTCCTGGTAATGAATGGTAAGTAAATAATGATCCTTGTTCAATAACGAAAGTACATGAGCCTAACTGTTGATAACATTAAATTCAAGAATCAGCTTTTTATGATGATCCTAAATATGTATTTGCTTATTAGTAATTAGTGCAGTTATTAGTACACAAGAAATTTCGTATAATTATAGAAAACACAAGCGTAGCATTGCAAGAGTACCCCTGAGCTCATATCTGAAGCCACTATAATCAGAATTGTTTCCCCTGAACGGAATAATGGGAATTTCTTTATTTTCCCCCTGAATAGATATGTTTTTTGTGTTCTATTATCATTTACTTTTTTTTTACCAGGAGTGATTGTATTGATCTAGTTGTCACTTTGAAAAAATTTAATTTTTTGCAGCTATGAAGTGTAAAGGTGTCAAATGTATTGGGTTTTGATATTCAAAATTAAATTAAAAGTACTGAATAAAAAATTTTATTTGATTTTCTTAATCTTAGTTTTAATGTTTTACTTTGAACTAACTACTTTGAAAATGTGTTACTTTTTATAAACACTATTCTAAAGGCATACTTGGTGTTTATAACCAAGTTCATAACTACCGATATTGTTAAAAAAAAAATCCGTCCAGCGCTTCGGTATTGCTCAACAGAACTGAATACTGGAAGTTTATATCTTAGTTTTCGTAAGTAGACTATTGTTTTGTGTATTTTTTGTAATTACTTAGTTTTTTTCATTTTTATATACTTTTTCTTTAATTGACGTACTTTTTTCATTGCCTTTAGACAAATGTTCGTCTCTAAGCTGCATTTACTGTTAAATTTTTTTATTGTTTTAAAAAATAAAGTTGTGAGACAGAGTCAAATTTTAGCGTAAAGAGTGAGGCGTTGAGGAGGGGACAGTCCCTTTTATATACAGAATAATTTCTGTTCGTTTTAAGTCATAATGTCGCTCCTTACTTTCAGCTAAGAAAAAAAGTTTTTTCTTATTTAATTTCTGAATGTTTTTGAATTAATGCAGCTTTGATTTTGGCTGTACCATACATAAATAATTAAAACGAAATTTGCATATTAATTTACCTTTTTTTTGGCTAAATGGCTTTCTCGAAATTTTGTTCTGACGTAACTTATGAATTAACTTACGTAACGAACTTTTATATTCGTATATTTTATTACGTATATTGGGGGTTCGCCCCCTAGTCAATACCTCGCTCTTTACGCTAAATTTCAAATTTGATTCCAATTGTTTAAGAATGGTCCCTTAATCACAAAGGCCGTTAATTAGAATAAATAGCTCTGATGAAAGTAGGCTACAAAAAAAAAACATTAGCTTAAAGAGCGATAATGACTAGGGGATGAACCCAATCATATACGTAATAATTTTTGTTCGTTTTAAATTTTGATGTTGCTCCTTACTTTCAGTTGAAAAAATTGTTCTTTTTATTATTTAATTTCTGATCGTTTTTCTAAATAATGCTGGGATATCCGGCGCCCCCTTCATAGTAATATCCCTTCACCCATGAAAAATTCCTCCATGGAAAGATCCTCCCATGTAACCCCCGACCCATACCCCCAACTACCAGAAAAAATCCACCTTGAAAACTTTTGTATACTTCCCGATAACCAATACTATATGTAAAAATTGGACAGAGTTCATAACTTGCAGACCTTCCCCCGGGGACTGTGGAGGATTAAGTCGTCATGAAAGACACAGTTATTGTATTTTTTGACTATGCTGAACAAAATGACTATTTCAAAATTTTGATCGGGTGACTTGGGGAAAAAATGAGCGTGGGAGGGGGCCTAGTTGCCCTCCATTTTTTGGTCACCTAAAAAGAGCACTAGAACTTTTAATTTCCGTTTGAATGAGCCCTCCCTCGATATTCTAGGACCACTGGTTCGATACGATAACCCCTGGAAAAAAAAATAATAAACCCGCATCCGTGATCTTTCTTCTGGCAAAAAAATAAAAATTCCATATTTTTACAGATAGGAGCTTGAAACTTTAAAAGTAAGGTTCTCTGATACGCTGAATCTAATGGTGTGACTTTCATTAACGTTCTATAACTTTTAGGGTGTGTTTCCTCCTTTTTCCGAAAATATTATATCCGCAAGTATTCTCAGGTGCGTAAATTTTTATGTGTAAGACTAAACTTGATAAAACTTATATATCTGAAATCAGCATAAAAATCTGATTCTTTTGATGTACCTATTGGTATCAAAATTTCGTTTTTTATAGTTTCGGTTACTATTGAGCTGGGTCACTTCTTACTTACAGTTCGTTACCACGAACTGTTTGATATTTGTCTTTCTCAAATGTTCGATTAAAATCTTGACATTGCTTTATCCATTTTAACATTTAGCATCATTTAGTATCAGCTAATAAAGGTTTTAGAGAAAATTGAAGGTAATAAATAATTTGAAAGATGAACTGTTTGATTTCCCATCAAAAACCAAACAGAGATCATTGAAATATTGATCGTTTTTTCTGCGTTACCAAAAGTATTGTATTCATTAAACTTTACAGTTTCATGAAATGTAATTAAACAAATAGAAAAGGTTTTTCAACTAAAGTAAGGAGCAAGTTTAAAAGTTAAAACAAATTGAAATTACTCTGTTCATAAGGTTGACTGCCCCCTTCTCAAAACCTTGCTCATTAAACAAAAGTTTTTTAGTGCTTTAAAAATATTTTTTTTTCAATTGCAAATTTTCTTTAAAAATTCAAAAAAAATTCAAAAATTCATATTTTCTTTAAAAATTTCCTTCATATAAAGAAAATCTGTTCAAATAGGTTTAAAACCTGCTCCTTACTTTCAGTTGAAAAAATCCATTTTTTTTTATTTAATTTCTGATTTTTTTCCAAATCATAACCAGGCCTAACCAAGATATAATTTGAAGTACCGGTCCTTTAAATACCTTGTTAATTATTGTTAAAATGTGTATATCAATAATTGTACGTTGATTAGTACTGCCCTAAGTTTAAATTTCCAACTTCCATTTTGGACAAAATTTGAATATACTTAAAAAATTGGCGGTGAATAGTGTTTTTGGTGAAAAGTCTTTGTTAATACTACTAAAAAATAGTAAAGTATAGTAGAAATACTAAAGTATTTTAAGTAAATTTCTACAAAATGTTAAAAATACTAAAGTATTTTGGTTGGATGAAGAAGAATAGAAGAAAAGGGGATGCCAGTCGTGACGGGAGTCCATACAATGGCATAGCCTCCCTAGGGGAAATGGATTTCCGAGAAATTGATTGCGTAATCGAAGGGGAAGTGAATTTCTGAGAAATTGATTTGTTGTTTCCAGGAGAATTGTCTCCGGGCGAAGTTTGCACATGCGCATTAACGGTGGGGGAAATGTATTGATCTATAACTCGTGACGGGAGTCCATATATGGGCATAGCCTCCCTAGGAGAAATGTATTTCCGAGAAATTGATTGCGTAATCGAAGGGGAAGTGAATTTCTGAGAAATTGATTTGTTGTTTCCAGGAGAATTGTCTCCGGGCGAAGTTTGCACATGCGCATGAACGGTGGGGAAGAGATATGTTGATCTGGGACTCGTGGGGGAAAATGGATTTCTGATAAATTGATTGCGTAATCGATTGGGAATTGTATTGATCCGATAACGGGAAATAAATCACGTGTCTCCTTCTAAGCAAATCAGAGAGCTGGTTACATATTAGCGGGAGAAGATTGCAGAGAATATAAGGAAAGGCTTTTTGCTATCGTTTTTATTAGTCTGTGAATTGAATTCAAAGGAGTAAGAAGAACAGTTAATGACTACAGGGGGGAGTCCATTGGGCATAGAGTCCCTAGGGAGAACACCTGTGCTGTCAGTCCGACGGGGCACCATATATGGGCATGGAATCCCCAGGGAGAACACGTTTCCGAGAAATTGGTGTTCGTTCAGGAGAATTGTCTCCGGTGCGAAGTTTATTAATGTTTGATGGATGATGTCAAGGTTGATTGATTTGTTGATGTTCGTCCAGGAGAATTGTCTCTGGGTGAAGTTTATTAATGTTTGATGGATGATGTCAAGGTTGATTGATTTGTTGGTGTTCGTCCAGTAGAATTTTCTCCGGGCGAAGTTTATTAAAGTCTGAAGGCTGATGTCAAGGTTTGTTGATTTGTTGGTGTTATCCGAGAAGAGGTGTCTCCAGGCGAAGTTTATTATTGTATAAGTGAAGACGTCAAGGTCGATTGAGTTTTTGATGTTCATCCAGGAGAATTGTCTCCGGGTGAAGTTTATTAATGTCTGACGGATGATGTCAAGGTCGATTGATTTGTTGATGTTCATTCAGGAGAAATGTCTCCGGGCGAAGTTTATTAATGTCTGATGGATGATGTCAAGGTTGATTGATTTGTTGGTGTTCATCCAGGAGAATTATCTCCGAGCGAATGTTTTGATCCTAGAGATGAAGAGATTAACGCGGGAAAGGGTTTCCTAGGAATTTCAAATGTGACAGCGCAGGGATGCCAAAACATAAGGAACACACAGAAATTACGTTTAGAAATTATTTGGGCGAAACCGTTTTGAGACATTTTAGAAGATGATTTAAGCGAAACTGTTTGAGGCATTTTAGAAGATGATTTTAGAAGATGATTTAGAAAAGGATTTGAGGGTGGAACTCTGTGGTCATTATAATACACAAGTTCTATTTGAACAGTGTTGTGAGGTCCTCTACCCCATCCCCAAAGGGCTCCGATCCCCCTACCCCAACCCCGACGGAAGCCCCTGGCCCCCAAAGGTCCCCCGGGCTCCCAAAAGATCACCCGGCCCCCCAAGGGCCCCCCGGGCCCCAAAAGAGCCCCCTCCCCATTTTTTTAATATTTTTTTGTGCACTTGAGACACAGAAGGGCCCCCGAATTTCAAAAGGCTTTATTATATCTTTTCAGAAGAAGTTCATCCAGGAGAATTGTCACCGGGCGAAGTTTATTAATGTCTGACGGATGATGTCAAGGTCAATTGATTTGTTGATGTTCATTCAGGAGAATTGTCTCCGGGCGAAGTTTATTAATGTCTGATGGATGATGTCAAGGTTGATTGATTTGTTGGTGTTCGTCCAGGAGAATTATCTCCGGGCGAATGTTTTGATCCTAGAGATGTAGAGATTAACGCGGGAAAGGGTTTCCTAGGAATTTCAAATGTGACAGCGCAAGAATGCCAAAACAAAAGAAATACGCAGAAATTACGTTTAGAGATTATTTGGGTGAAACCGTTTTGAGACATTTTAGAAGATGATTTAAGCGAAACTGTTTGAGGCATTTTAGAAGATAATTTTAGAAGATGATTTAGAAGAAGATTTGAGGGTGAAACTCTGTGGTCGTTATAATACACAAGTTCTATTTGAACAGTGTTGTGAAGTCCTCTATCCCATCCCCAAAGGGCTCTGATCCCCCTAGCACCACCCCGAAGGAAGCCCCCCACCCCCAAAGGTCCCCTCGGCTCCCAAAGGACCACCCAGCCTCCCAAGGGCCCCCGGACCCCCAAAGGCCCCCCGGGCCCCAAAGAGCTCCCTTCCCTTTTTTAAATACTTTTTTGTGCACTTGAGACACAGAAGGGCCCCCACATTTCAAAAGGCTTTATTATATCTTTTCAGAACAAGTTCCTTTCTCAATGTCCTTCCTAAACCCATTTTACAAGTTGAAGTACCCATCCTTTTCACCCACAAATTTACATTACAGCTTTTTGACTGCCCCAACACCAAGCAATACTTTTCAAATGGCATTTCAGAACAAGTTCTATTCTTAATGTCCCTCCTAAACCCATTTTACAAGTTGAAGTAGCCATCCTTTTCTCCATAACTTTACTTTACGACCTTCTGCACAACCCCAACATCAAGCAATACTTTTCAAAGGCATTTCAGAACAAGTTCTTTTCTTAATGTCCTTCCTAAACCAATTTTACAAGTTGAAGTACTTATCTTTTTCACCACAACTTTACTTTACGAGTTTTTGCATACCCCAACATCAAGCAATACTTTTCAAAGGCTTTATTATATCTTTTCAGAACAAGTTTTTTTCTTAATATCATTCCTAAACCAATTTTGCAAGTTGAAGTAGTTATATTTTTCGCCACAACTTTACTTTACGACTTTTTTGCACACCCAAAGATCAAGAAAGACTTTTCAAAAGGCTTAATTATATCTTTTCAGAACAAGTTACTTTCTCAATATACTTCCTAAACCAATTTTACAAATTCTAAATTTTTCCTTAGTAGATAGAAAAATCTATATCATAGTTGTGAATATTTTCTCGAAAGATAAGCAGTTCTATTTAAATTTTAAATTTTCTCAATGAAAAAGAAATTATTTATTAATCAATTCTATTTTTCCAAATAATATAAAAATTTTCCACTTCGGTTCAGATTTTTTTCAAAGGGATGAAAAAATTTAAAATACTGTTCCAAATTTTTCATAGAAGATAGAAAAGTTCAAGTTCTCTTCTGAATTTTATCAAAGAACACAATTCAATTCTAATTTCTCCAGAGAAAATAAAAATCTTCCACTTCAGTTTTAAGTTCCTCAAAGACATAAAGAACTTTAAAGTTCTGTTCTAAATTTATCCGTAGTAAATAGTAAAATCTATACCATAGATGTAAATATTTTCCCAGAAGACAAAAAGTTCTAGTTTAATTTCCAATTTTTTCAACGAAGTCAAGGAAAGTTCAAGTTTTATTCTGAATTTTCTCAATTAAAAATAAATTAGTTATTGATCATTTCTATTTTTCAAAATACTGTAGCAATTTTTCACTTCAGTTCAGATCTATCTTAAATAGATGAAAAATTTTAAATACTCTTCCAAAATCTTCCCTGAAGATAAAAAATGTATTTTACTGAATTTCCCCAATAAAAAAGATATTAGATATTGATCAATTCTTTTTTTCCAAATAATATAAAAAATTTTCCCTTCTGATCAGATTTTTCTCAAAGAGATGAAAAAATTTTAAATACTGTTCCAAATTTTTCATGGAAGATGGAAAAGTTCAAGTTCTCTTCTGAATTTTACTAAAGAACACACTTCAATTGTAGTTTCTCCAGAGAAAATAAAAATCTTCCACTTCAGTTTTAAGTTCACCAATGACATAAAGAAATTTAAAGTTTTATTCTAAATTTTTCCGTAGTAGATAGAAAAAGCTATACCATAGTTGTGAATATTTTCCCGAAAGATAAAAAGTTCTAGTTCGATTTTTAATTTTCTCAACGAAGTGAAGAAAAGTTGAAGTTCTATTCTGAATTTTCTCAATGAAAAAGAAATTAGCTATTGATCACTTCTATTTTTCCAAATAATATAAATATTTTCCACTTTAGTTCAGATCTGTCTGGAAGAGATGAAAAATTTTAAATACTGTTCCAAATTTTTCACAGAAGATAAAAAAGTTCAAGTTCTCTTCTGAATTTTACCAAAGAACACAATTCAATTCTAATTTCTCCAGAGAAAACAAGAATCTTCCACTTTAGTTCTCTATTTCACAAAGACATAAAGAAATTTAAAGTTCAATACTAAATTTTTCGGTGGAAGATAGAAAAAGTAATACCATACTTGTGGATATTTCCCCGGAAGATAAGAAGTTGTAGATCAATTTAAAATTTTCTCAACTAAGTGAAGAAAAGTTCAAGCTCTCTTCTGAATTTTACCTAAGAACAGACTACAATTCTAATTTCTCCAGAGAAAATAAAAATCTTCCACTTCAGTTTTAAGTTCCCCAAAGACATAAAGAAATTTAAAGTTCTATTTTAAATTTTTTCCGTAGTAAATAACAAAAGATATACCATAGTTGTGAATATTTTCCCGAAAGATAAAAACTTCTAGTTCAATTTTTAATTTTCTCAACGAAGTGAAGAAAAGTTCAAGTTCTATTCTGAATTTTCTCAATGAAAAAGAAATTAGTTATTGATCATTTCTATTTTTCCAAATAATATAAAAATTTTCCACTTTAGTTCAGATCTGTCTCGAAGAGATGAAAAATTTAAAATACTGTTCCAAATTTTTCACAGAAGATAAAAAAGTTCATGTTCTCTTCTAAATTTTACCAAAGAACACAATTCAATTCTAATTTCTCCAGCTAAAATAAAAATCTTCCACTTCAGTTCTTTATTTCACAAAGACAAAAAGAAATTTAAAGTTCAATTCTAAATTTTTCGGTGGAAGATAGAAAAAGTAATACCATACTTGTGAATATTTTCCCGGAAGATAAAAATTTCTAGTTCAATTTAAAATTTTCTCAACGAAGTGAAGAAAAATTCAAGTTCTCTTCTGAATTTTACCAATGAACACACTTCAATTCTAATTTCTCCAGAGAAAATAAAAATCTTCCACTTCAGTTTTAAGTTCTCCAACGACATAAAGAAATTTAAAGTTCTATTCTAAATTTTTCCGTAGTAAATAGAAAAAGCTTTACCATAGTTGTGAATATTTTCCCGGAAGGTAAAAAGTTCAAGTTCTATTCTGAATTTTCTCAACGAAGTGAAGAAAAGTTCAAGTTCTATTCTGAATTTTCTCAATGAAAAAGAAATTAGTTATTGATCATTTCTATTTTTCCAAATAATATAAAAATGTTCCACTTCAGTTCAGATCTGTCTCGAAGAGATGACAAATTTTAAATACTGTTCCAAATTTTTCACAGAAGATAAAAAAGTTAAAGTTCTCTTCTGAATATTACCATAGAACACAATTCAATTCTAATTTCTCAACAGAAAACAAAAATCTTCCACTTCCGTTCTCTATTTCACAAAGAAATAAAGAAATTTAAAGTTCAATTCTAAGTTTTTCGATGGAAGATAGAAAAAGTAATACCCTACTTGTGAATATTTTCACGGAAGATAAAAAGTTCTAGTTCAATTTTAAATTTTCTCAACGAAGTGAAGAAAAGTTCAAGTTCTCTTGTGAATTTTCTCTATTAAAAAGAAATATGTTATTGATCATTTCTATTTTACCAAATAATATAAAAATTTTCCATTTCAGTTCAGATCTGTCTCAAAGGGATGAAAAAATTTTTAAAACTGTTCCAAATTTTTCATAGAAGATAGAAAAGTTCAAGTTCTCTTCTGAATTTTACCAAAGAACAAACTTCAATTCTAATTTCTCCAGAGAAAATTAAAATCTTAAACTTCAGTTTTAAGTTCATCAAAGACATAAAGAACTTTAAAGTTCTATTCTAAATTTATCTGTAGTAGATAGAAAAAGCTATGACACAGCTCTGAATTTTTTTCTAGAAGATAAAATATTATAGCTAAATGTTAAATTTTATCGACGAAGTGAAGAAAAATTCCAAGTTCTATTCTGAGTTATCTCAATGAAAAAGAGATTAGTTATTGATCATTTCTTTTTTTCTAGATAATATAAAAATTTTCCACTTCAGTTCAGATCTGTCTCAAAGAGATGAAAAATTTTAAATACTGTTCCAATTTTTTCACAGAATATAAAAAGTTCAAGTTCTCTTCTGAATTTTACCAAAGAACAAAATTCAATTCTAATTTGTCCAGAGAAAATAAAAATCTTCCATTTCAGTTCTTTATTTCACAAAGTCATAAAGGAATTTACAGTTCTATTCTAAATTTTTCGGAGGAAGATAGAAAAAGTAATATCATAGTTGTGAATATTTTCCCGGGAGATAAAAAGTTCTACTTTAATTTTAAATTTCCTCAACGAATTGAAGAAAATTTAAATTATCTTCTAAATTTTTTCTATGGAAAAGAAATAAGTTTTTTATCAACTCAATATTCCGAGGAAAAATAAAAATTTTCCACTTCAGTTCTTTATTCCACAAAGACGTAACGAAATTTAAAGTTCTATTCTAAATTTTTAAATGGAAGATAGAAAAAGTAATACTATGATTGTGATTATTTTCCATGAAGATCAAAAGTTTCACTCTATTTCTAATTTTTATTAAATTCAGTTCCGATTTTTCTCAAAGAGACGAAAAATTTAAAGTTCTGTTCCAAATTTTTCATAGAAGATAGAAAAAGTTATACATTGATTGTGAATATTCGACATGAAGAAAAGGAGCTCCACTTTAATTCTGAGTTTTCTCGAAGAAGTGCAAAATGTTCAAGTTCTCTTCTGAATTTTCTTAAAGAAGAGAAAAAAGTTAGCTCGATTCTGAATTTTACCAATGAACATGAAAAAACCTTCCACTTCAGTTCTTAATTTCTCAAAGACATAAAAAATTTAAAGTTCAGTTCTAAATTTTTCTGTAGAAGATAGGAACTGTTATACTATGATTGTGATTATTTTCCAGTGAAGATAAAAAGTTTCACTTTAATTCTAATTTTCTTAAATTCAGTTCCGATTTTTCTCAAAGAGATGAATAATTTAAAGTTCTGTTGCAAATTTTTCATAGAAGATAGATAAAGTTATACATTGATTGCTAATATTCGACATGAAGATAAGGAGCTCCACTTTTATTCTGAGTTTTCTCGAAGAAGTGCAAAATGTTCAAGTTCTGTTCTGAATTTTCTTAAAAAAGAGAAAAAAGTTAGCTCAATTCTGAATTTTACCAATGAAAATGAAAAAAGCTTCCACATCAGTTCTTAATTTCTCAAAGACATAAAAAATTTAAAGTTCAGTTCTAAATTTTTCCGTAGAAGATGGGAAAAGCTATACTATGATTGTGATTATTTTCAAATGAAGATAAAAAGTTTCACTTTAATTCTAAATTTACTTAAATACAGTTCCAATTTTTCTCAAAGAGATGAAAAAATTTAAAGTTCTGTTCCAAGATTTTTATAAAAGGGAGAAAAAGTTATACATTGATCGTGAATATTAACCATGATGATAAAAATTTCTAATTTAATTCTAAATTTTCACAATGAAGTACAAAATGTTCAAGTTCTCCTCTAATTTTTCCAAGAAAATAGAAAGGTTCCACTTCAGTTTTTTTTTTCTCAGAGAGATGAAAAATTTACAGTTCTGTTCTAATTTTAAATTAAACTTGAGCTGCTCTGTCTTATGGATTTACCCCTCACATTTTTAAATTAGAAAATGAGTGCCTCGTTCTATTATTAAAGACAATCGTTCAAACTCGTTCATCTAACCTCCAAAACAATAGGTTAGGTTAGGTTAGGTATAAATAAATATTAATAAATAAATAGAAACATTTCTACATGTTTAAGTTAGGTTAGGTTAGGTTAACTTATTATGAGCGTTCATGATAAATTAACCTAAACTTTTACGGAGCGTATGGTTAGGTTAGGTTAGGCTAGATTAAGTTAGGTTAGAATAGGTTAGGTTAAGTTAGGTTAGGTTAGCCTACGTACGCTTCACTAAGGTTACGTTAGGTTAGGTGAGAGATAGGCAAAAAGTTAGGTGTATAATTAGGTTAGGTTAGGTTAGATTAAGTTAGGTTAAGTTAAGTTAGGTTAGGCTAGGTTAGCCTACGTACGCGCGCGTACGTAGGCTAACCTAGCCTAACCTAACTTTGGGTGTGCAAAAAAGTTTGGGTGTGCAAAAAAGTAGTAAAGTAAAGTAGTGGGGAAAAAGATAAGTACTTCAACTTGTAAAATGGGTTTAGGAAGAAAATTACGTAAAGAACTTGTTCTGAAAAGATATAATAAAGCCTTTTGAAAAGAATTGCTTAATGTTGGGGTATTTGAAACGCCTTATAGTAAAGTTGTGGGGGAAAAGATGAGTACTTCAACTTGTAAAATTGGTTTAGGAAGGACATTACGTAAAGAACTTGTTCTGAAAAGATATAATAAAGCCTTTGAAAGGTATTGCTTGATGTTGGAGTATGCAAAAAGTCGTAAAGTAAAGTTGTGGTGAAAAAGATAAGTACTTCAACTTGTAAAATTGTTTTAGGAAGGACATTAAGAAAAGAACTTGTTCTGAAATGCCTTTGAAAAGTATTGCTTGATGTTGGGGTGTGCAAAAAGTCGTAAAGTAAAGTTATGGGGAAAAGGATGGGTACTTCAACTTGTAAAATGGGTTTAGGAGGGACATTAAGAATAGAACTTGTTCTGAAATGCCTTTTGAAAAGTACTGCTTGGTGTTGGGGCATTCAAAAGGCTGTAAAGTAAAGTTGTGGGTGAAAATGATGGGTACTTCAACTTGTAAAATGGGTTTAGAAATGACATTAAGAAAGGAACTTGTTCTGAAAAGACATAATAAAGCCTTTTGAAATGTGGGGGCCCTTCTGTGTCTCAAGTGCACAAAAAAAGTATTTAAAAAATGGGAAGAGGGCTCTTTGGGGCCCTGGGGGCCTTTGGGGGTTAGAGGGGCCTTTGGGAGGCTAGGTGGTCCTTTGGGAGCCCAGGTGATCTTTGGGAGCTGAGGGCTTCCTTCGGGGTTGGGGTAGGGGCATCGGGGCCCTTTGGGGTTGGGGTAGAGGACCTCACAGCCCAGTTCAAATAGAACTTGTATATTATAACGACCACAGAGTTTCACCGTCAAATCCTCTTCTAAAATCATCTTCTAAAATGCCTCAAACGGTTTCGCTTAAATCATCTTCTAAAATGTCTCAAAACGGTTTCACCCAAATAATCTCTAAACGTAATTTCTGCGTATTTCTTTTGTTTTGGCATTCTTGTGCTGTCACATTTGAAATTCCTAGGAAACCCTTTCCCGCGTTAATCTCTACATCTCTAGGATCAAAACATTCGCCCGGAGATAATTCTCCTGGACGAACACCAACAAATCAATCAACCTTGACATCATCCATCAGACATTAATAAACTTCGCCCGGAGACAATTCTCCTGGATGAACACCAACAAATTAATCGACCTTGACATCATCTTTCAGACTTTAGTAAACATTGCCCGGAGACAATTCTCCTGGATGAACACCAACAAATCAATCGACCTTGACATCATCCGTCAGATATTAATAAACTTCGCCCGGAGACAATTCTCCTGGACTAACACCAACAAATCAATTAACCTTGACGTCATCCATCAGACATTAATAAACTTCGCCCAGAGACAATTATCCTGGACGAACACCAACAAATCAATCAACCTTGACATCATCCATCAAACATTAATAAACTTCGCCCGGAGACAATTCTCCTGAACGAACACCAATTTCTCGGAAACGTGTTCTCCCTGGGGATTCCATGCCCATATATGGTGCCCCGCCGGACTGACAGCACAGGTGTTCTCCCTAGGGACTCTCTGCCGATATATGGACTCCCCCTTGTAGTCATTAACTGTTCTTCTTACTCCTTTGAATTCAATTCACAGACTAATAAAAACTATAGCAAAAAGCCTTTCCTTATATTCCCTGCAATCCTCTCCCGCTAATATGTAACCAGCCCTCTGATTGGCTTAGAATGAGACACGTGATTTGTTTCCTGTTATCGGATCAATACAATTCCCAGTCGATTACGCAATCAATTTCTCGGAAATCCATTTTCCCTCTCGAGTCCTAGATCAATAAATCTCTTCCCTCCCGTTAATGCGCATGTGCAAACTTCGCCCGGAGACAATTCTCCTGGAAACAACAAATCAATTTCTCAGAAATTCACTTCCCCTTCGATTACGCAATCAATTTCTCGGAAATCCATTTCCCCTAGGGAGGCTATGCCCATATATGAACTCCCGTCACGACTGGCACCCCCTTCTCTACTAAGCGTGTTATTGTTTGTATGTATGGAAATTCTGTGAGACTTTTAATCTTCTTCATAACTGAAGCCATCATAACCATCATAATTAGGATCCTCTTATAGATAAATACATTACATACATTTGTTTAAATACATTTAAGTACTTCATATAAATAGAAAAAGAAAAATATCACCATTTGAAATTGCTGAAAACTAGGTTTCTACCAGTATTTGCCACCCCAAAGAAATTTCCTGGTGGGACTGATGAGGGTCTGCCTTGCCTTTTCGTCCTCTGTGCAGGTAGTTATAAAAATATAAAATTTTAGCTGTATAGAGAAACATTTTAATTAATTCTTACGTCCCCTACCTCTTTAAATATTTATCTGAAGTCTCATGAAGAGTAAGCAGTTTGGCCATTAAAATAGATTCTCTTAGACATCTACCCCACCCCCACCTAAACAATGATTTAGCCCCCTCTCCCGCCTCATTATTTTTGTTACACAATTACAGATCACCAAACGTGATTTCATTACAAATAAAGTGAATCAACTTGGTTGAACCCAGTACTGCCAACGTATGGCATTACCTCTTTTGCAACTGGGAAGCCTAAATTGATGTAGTTCATTGATACTTTTCAATCAATTGACTTCTCAGAACTTTAAATTGATTGCAAATTCATCCTCTTTGGGGTGAAGTCACAGCTTGGCGCCCTAAGGTGTAGAAAACAAGGCTCCCCCTGGCCCAATCTGTATGGTCACTTAAAAAAGAGCTTTAAATTTATGTTTAAATGAGTTCCCTCCCAATTATCTAGGACCTTCGGTTTGATACAATCACTCTTGAGAAAAAACAAAACAAATAAACATGCATCGACGATGTTTCTTCGGAAAAAAAGCGAAACTCCACATATTGCAGATTGGAACTTGAAACCTCTACGGTAGGGTTCTCTGGTAAGATATACCTAACATAAGGATTTTAAATAACATTACTTGATTTTTTGGAGATGTTTCTCCTTTTTTCAAAAATCAGGGAAATTTTCTCAGATTTTTCGTTTTTGGTGGGTAACAATAAACTGAAAGAATTTTATATATTCAGAATCAGCATAAAAAGCCAATACCGCCGGTATAGCAATTGTCTTAGGAATCCCATTTTTAGTTTTGGTGAATATTGGCCCAAGTCACTTTTTACTTCCGATTTTCTTATCACAAACTATTTGGTAAGATTCTCTTGGGACGAAAAAGTGTTTTGAACCTGTTTATTTTATCAGCTGAATAGGACAATAAAAAGAAAGAGGGTCAATTTGACAACTGGATAATAAGTTTAAACTTTGCTTTTCTTTGTTTCCCCCCTAGAAAATTTTCTTCCGGCGCCCTTGCTGGAAGCCCTAGTTTTGGGAATTCTGGGTAGCAAAGCCCGACCTCAAAATGTTTCATAGAACTCCTTGGCATTAGTCGTGTATTCGTTTGAAAGTCATCTACATTTCCCTAAAAAAAAGTTTTTTGCTAGTTAAAAAAATGTAGTTATCAAAGAACCTGTTACAGCTCATCGTTGGTTCGCCCTGTCTTGATCGTTTGTCATAACTGAGAATAGCACCACTGTCCCATCTGTGCATGGTACTTCAAAGCAGCTGCCGAATCGAGAACATGGTTTATTTTATTGTATTTTCCGTACGGTAATGCGCGTGTCGTGGCGGCAGCCGCGACACGCGCATTTACATTAGTATTTTCTGCATACAGTATGCTTTGATGTGGTTTAACATCCCCCTCAATATCTTCTAAAGGTTTTACTTTAATATTCTTAGCCTTTTTGGAAACTTGGGATCAAACCTGCCTCCTTCTACGAATAACCAACCTTGTATATAAACAATAGACAACTTATATAACTCACAACACTTATCTCAGGGGCTGTGGGGGCTTCGTAATCCATGGAGATTTAGCTGATGAGCTCTTAGACTATTTTGAACGAGATGGCTATTTCAAAATTTTGAACAGATATCTTTACATGGAGGGCAGCTAAAAGAGGAATGGAGGGGGACTGATTGCCTTCCGCCCAGTTTTTAACATCCTCCTCAACATGCCCTGAAAGTGTAAACGTAATACTCTCGGATGTTCTTCTTCTATATCAGATACCTTTTTTTAACGAACAGGACACACCATAGTATCTTTAGGTTTGTTTAAAATGTGACACAAAATTTCCCCAAGTTTCACGCTAATACCCTTAGCCTTTTCGAAAATACATAGAATCACACACCCCCCCCCATTCTTCCTAATGATAAATCCTGCCTGTAATAAAAGGCAAACTGTAAAATTTACAATCTTTGCCCTGGGGGTATGGGGGGATTGCATCCCCAGAGGCATAGTTACTAGACCTTTTGGCTGTTTGGAACTAAATAGTTTAAAAAAAGAAAATTATCAATGATGAGGGAGGGAGCATCTAAAAAGAGCAAGGGGGCTGGTAGTAGTGTTGTAGTAACAGTTCCAACGGGGCAGTGCCCATACCATACAACAGGGCAGTCCTGCATTCCAACGGCGCAGTCATTCCAACGGGGCAGTCATTCCAACGGGGCAGTCATTCCAACGGGGCAGTCATTTCAACGGGGCAGTCATTCCGACAAGACACATATTCCATCATTCCAACAAGATATTCCCCTCTACCATTCGACATAACAGTCCCCATACCTACAATCAAGACTTATACATGTATCATATAAAAAAAAACACCACGCCTATAAAGTCATATCTTCGGTTGTATTTTTTATGTTGTAATTATAATCAGCTTACCATGAAAATTCGTACTGTTAACAGTACAATGATTTTGTATTAAATTTCATGTTTCTGATAGAGTTATGGCTGTTTTCATACACCGATGGTTTTTTTCCTGGTATGGTTAAATTAAGTTGATGGTTACGAAATTCTGTCTGTTAAGCAATATGTTAGGCGTGGTTTTTTTTATTATGAAAATAATAAAAAGTTGTATCATTGCGTAAACTAACTCAATTTGCGAAAAAAAGGTATAGCATTTGCATAACTATGCAATGAATGATTTTAATTGGTGATTGAATAATAGGAGTGAAACAGAGCTAGATAAAATTTTTAATTGAATTGTATGAAGGTGGTAAAAAGGGTTAAACTGCTTACCAGTTAAGGTAACTCCGAAGGGGTTACTAACTCATAGGCAATTTATTATAAATTTGAACTAGCATCGTTAGCAACAATCTATGGAAATGATTAACGATGACAAGATGACATTGTGACTTGACCTAGATTCACTTCTCAGATGTGTTCTGTATATTACACAAGTACCATTTGAACAGTGTTGTCAATATAAAATATGTTCTAACATTGTAATATACTAAAAAGTTGATACTAATAGAGTTGTAGAAGCCAGGAAAAGAATTTTAATAAAGAAATTCGGAACAATCTTTAGAAATCCTTTGAAATCCGGTAGTGAGACGATTATAAGTATGAACCATCAAGGACCGCAACCATCAATGACCCTAACCATCAAGGACCTCAACCTCCAAAGGTCCCCTATCCCCAACCTCCAAGGGTCCTGCTCCCTCCCACTTTTTGGGCCCCTCCCCCCATTTTTTATACTTTTTCTGAAGTTTTTTTTATTTTTTTTATTTTTTTAACATGGTTTTTTTTCAACTTTTTTTTACACGTCTTAGAATGGCATGAAACATACTTCAAACATAAGAACAAAATCAAACTTAATATTTTCCAAATTTAAAATGAGGATGATATAGAAATGTTAGTCGTGACTTTTACTATTAGAAAAATGTTGTTTGTAGTAGCACTGTTTTTGGGACTGAATTTTTTGACTTGAAACTATTTAACTTTGTTTTTATACGTGTCTTAAAATGACATGAAATATGCTTGCGGCCCTACAAATCGTACTCTAGGCTTGCTCATACACACGACGCGACTTTCATACTGGTACTCTATGGTGGGTTATTGACACTACCTAGTTTATTGCATGTATTAAATCAGTATTTTGTACGCAGTGGAAGGATAAATGCATAATTCATATGTTTAAACAAGTGAAGATGAACCATTTTAAGAAAGTGTGTTCACATGATAGTGTTATTGTAGCATTGAATGCTGACAAGGAAAAGTAATTGAACTATGAAACAAGTATAAGTGGCAGCAATATCGGAAACGTATGCTTGCATTGTCATGACAGTGAGGAATTAAATTTCTTTGGAGTACCAAAAAAATTCAACTCTTATGATGGTGAATATGTGAGATTGAGATCTCCGGAGATGATTGCACTCAAAGAGAATGCCAACATAAAAATAATAGTTGATGAAGAGGGGCATCTTCTAGCTGCTAGTGCTATTGGTAACATGTTATCAAGTGTTAAAGCCTATAGTCAGCTTTCAGGTACTAGTATTCAACAGAAGGTCAAAAGAAGACAGGCGTACTCTTCTACTAATATCATAAGCCATATCTTGCGAACGAATCGGAACTGTTACCCGTGTAAAAATAATGTGATAATAGACAGCAAAATTGCCGGAAAAATAAAAAGGGCATTGCTAAAAATTATCACTAAGGAATATAAAGATGAATCGATGAAAAACAAAGTGCCAGGAAACGTTACTACCATCGATCAAACAGTCAATGAACCAAATAATAGCAAAGATGAAATGCATATTGAACATGTGGATGACCCCCCAGTAAAAATTTGTTCACATGATAGTGTTATTGTAGCATTGAGTGCTGACAAGGAGAAGTATTTGAACTATGAAACAAGCACAAGTGGTAGCACTATTGGAAACGTGTGCGTGCGTTGTCATGACAGTGAGAGTTTAGATTTCTTTGGAGTACCCAAGAATTTCAATTATTCACATTCTGGATATGCAAAAGTATTATCTACAGAGATGATTGCACTCAAAGAGAATTCCAACATAAAAATAATCGTCGATGATAGAGAACAACTCCTTTCTAGTGTTGCTGGTAACACATTATCTACTGATACATCCAATCGTTAGCTTTCGGGTATTATAATTCGACGGAAGGTAAAAAGAAGAAAGGCCTACTCTTCTACTATTATCATAAACCATATCTTGTCTACGTGCCGAAACTGTTACATGTGTAAAAACAATGTTGTAATAGACAGTGAAATTGGCGGAAAATAAAAAGGGCATTGATAGAAAAATATCAATAAGGTATATAAAGATAAATCAATGAAAAACAAAATGCCAGCAAATGTTACTACGATCATTGATCGAACAGTCAATTAACCAAATAATACCAAAGACGAAATGCGTATTGAACATGTCGGTGACATACCAGTAAAAATTGTGTATAACTCAAAATGGAATAATGATTATTCTACTGATTATGAAATAAGAGAAGACAATATCTACAGTATCAAGAGAGAACATGGTGAACTGTTTTAGGCAACATTAGCATTGGATCATTAACAGAGCGAATAAATTCTTTATCATAATCTTATGTCCGATACATCGGTTATCCGGATAAAATTGACAAAACCTAAGTATTAGATTGAACAAATTCCTTATCAACATCTCAAGTCAGATATGTCGGATAACATTGACAAAACTATGTACTATAAAGAATAAATTCTTTATCATCGTCCTTTTGTCAGATATACCTCATAATATTGAGATAATCTAAGTATCACTGTGAATAAATTCTGTATCAATGTCTTTTGACAGATACTTTTGCTAGCACTGATAAAATTCAAGTATCAGAGTGAATAAATTCTTTATTAACATTCTTTATCGATATCGTTTCTCGGATACGTCGGGTAACATTGACTAAATCTATATAGTCTGGCGCGCTACGCTAAGTGAACTTAAATGAACCTAACTTGAATGCAGTTATTTGGAAAAAAGGGGCGATATTGTAGGTTGGTTGTAGGTACCCGGGCGAAGGTAAATATCAGTTGTGCTGCCATCTGTACATCCAGCGTGGGGTTTTGATAAAGAATTTGTTCACTCTGATACTTAGATTTTGTCTATTTTATCCGACATATCTGACAAAAGATGTCGATATAAAATTTATGCATTAAATGATAAATGATATTGATACAGAATGTAGATAAAGAGTTTGTTCACTTTGATACTTGAATTTTGTCAGTGCTATCAAATGTATCTGTCAAAAGACATTGATAAAGAATTTATTCACTCTGATACTTAGATTTAGTCAATTTTATCCAATGTCTCTGACAAAGATGTTGATAGAAAAAATTTATTCACTATGATAGTTATATTTTGTCAATATTATCTCATGTATCTGACAATAGATGTTGACGCAGAATTTGATCTCTCTGACACTTAAGCTTTGATAATGTAAACCTACATATCCGGCAAAGGATGATGATAAAGAATTTATTCACTCTGATACATAGACTTTGTGAATGTTACCTGATGTAATAGAAAAAAGAAGTTGATAAAGAATTCATTTACTCTGATACTTAGATTTTGACAATTGTATCCGACGTATCCGGCAAAAGATGTTGATAAAGGATTTATTCAATCTGATACCTATATTTTGTCAACTTTATCCGATTTATCCGACAAAAATGCTGATAGAAAAAATTTATTCACTCTGATACTTAGATTTTGTCAATTTTACCCCATGTATCTGACAATAGATATTGATATAGAATTTTATCATTCTGACACGGAGGTTTTGATAATGTTAATTGACATTTCCGGCAAAGGATGTTGATAAAGAATCTATTCACTCTGATACTTATATTTTATCAATTTTATCCTGACCTATCATTCAAAAGATGTTGATAAAGAATTTGTTCATTCTAATACATAGATTTCGTCAATGTTATCCGACTTGTCCAGGAAACGATATCGATAAAGAATGTTAATTAGGAATTCATTCACTCTGATACTCGAATTTTATCAGAGCTAGAAAAAGTATCTGTCAAAAGACATTGATCCAGAATTTATTCACTCTGATGCTTAGACTTTCTCAATTTTACCAGTTATATCTTACAAAAGGACGATGATGAAGAATTTATTGTTTCTAGTACATAGATTTTTTCAATGTTATCGTACATATCTGACATAAGAATTTGATAGAGAATTAATTGAATCTGATACTTATATTTTGTCAATTCTTTCCAGATAACCAATGTAACCGGCATATGATGATGACAAAGAATTTAGTTGCTCTGACACTTTCACTTTGTCAATTTTATCCCACATATCTGACAAAAGATGCTCATAAAGAATTCATTCACTCTGATACTTATAATTTCTCAATTTTATCTGACATATCCGACAAAGGATGATGATAAAGAATTTGTTCATTCTAATATATAGATTTTCTCAATGTTATCCAACATATCCGACAAATGATATCGATAAAGAATGTTGATAAAGAGTTTGTTCACTTTGATACTTAAGTTTTGTCAGTGCTATCAAACGTATCTGTAAAAAGACATTGATGAAGAATTTATTCACCCTGATAGATATATTTTATCAATGTTATCCCATGTATCTGACAATGGATGTTGATACAGAATTTCATTACTGACACTTAGGTTTTGATAATGTTAACCTACATATCCTGCAATGGATGTTGATAGAGAATTTATTCGATCTGATACTTAGATTTTGTGAATGTTACCTGATGTAATAGACAAAAGAAGTTGATAAAGAATTCATTCACTCTGATACTTTGATTTTGACAATGTTATCCGATGTATCCGGCAAAAGATTTTGATAAAGAATTTATTCAATCTGATACTTATATTTCTCAATTTTATTCAATTTATCCGATAAAGATACTGATAGAAAAAATGTAATTATTGTGATACTTAGATTTTGTCAATGTTACTCCATGTGTCTGACAATAGATGTTGATAAATAATTTAATCACTCTGGCACCTAGGTTTTGATAATATTAACTGAAATTTCCGGCAAAGGATGTCGATAAAGAATCTATTCATTCTGATATTTAGATTTTATAAATTTTATCCCGACATTTATTCACTGCGATAGTTAGATTTTATCAATGTTATCAATGTTGATACAGAACTTCATCACTCTGACGCTTAGGTTTTGATAATGTTAACCCACAAATCCGATAAAGGATGTTGATATAGAATTTATTCACTCTGATATTTAGATTCTATCAATTTTATCCTGACCTATCCGACAAAAGGTGTTGATAAGGAATTTATTCATTCTGATACTTAGATTTTCCCCATTTTAACTTATCTTTCCGACATATGATCTATGCAAATTCTTTTCCTTACATTCCCGATGTTTCAATAGACATTCTAAACGTTTGATATGGTAGCATACTCTAAAAATAATGAACACATATCAATGTAATGCATAATATATTTTTAATGAAATAATGTGATGTAGAATATGAATACAAAAAATATATTATTATACATTATTCATATCCATGAACAACTTTGGTTGTTTTGAATCTGTTCCGTAAAATAGTTCACTATTTTCTCTCTTGATACTGTAGCTATTGTCCTCTCTTAATTCGTAATCAGTAGAATAATCATTATTCCATTTTGAGTCAAACACAATTTTTACTGGTATGTCACCGACAGGTTTAATATGCGTTTCGTCTTTGGTATTATTTGATTCATTGACTGTTTGATCAATGATGGTAGTAACGTTTGCTAGCACTTTGTTCTTCATTGATTCATCTTTATATTCCTTAGTGATATTTTCTATCAATGCCCTTTTTATTTTTCCGCCAATTTCACTGTCTATTACAACATTATTTTAACATATGTAACAGTTCCGGCACGTAGACAAGATATGGTTTATGATATTAGTAGAAGAGTAGGCCTTTCTCCTTTTGACCTTCCTTCGATTGGTAATACCCAAAAGCTGACGATAGGATGTATCAGTAGGTAATGTGTTACCAGCAACAGTAGCAAGGAGTTGTCCTCTATCATCAACGATTATTTTTATGTTGGCATTCTCTTTGAGTGCAATAATCTCTGGTAATGATACTTTCGCATATCCAGAATGTGAATAATTGAAATTCTTGGGTACTCCAAGATATGGTTTATGATATTAGTAGAAGAGTACGCCTGTCTTCTTTTGACCTTCCGTTGAATGCTAATACCCAAAAGCTGATGATAGGGCTTAACACTGGGTAATATGTTACCACAAGCACTAGCAAGAAGATGCCCCTCTTCATCAACTATTATTTTTATGTTGGCATTTTCTTTGAGTGCCATCATCTCCGGTGATCTTAATCTCGCATATCCACCATCATAAGAGTTGAATTTTTTTGGTACTCCGAATAAATTTAATTCCTCACTATAATGACAATGCACGCATATCATGACAATAACAATGCACGTTTCCGATAGTGCTACCACTTATACTTGTTCCATAGTTCAAATACGTCTCCTTGTCAGCATTCAATGCTACAATAACACTATCATTTGAACAAACTTTCTTAAAATGGTTCATCTTCACTTTTTTAAAGATTTCTAAGGATTTCTAAAAATTGTTCCGAATTATTTTATTAAAATTCTTTTCTTGGCATTTACAACTCTATTATTATCAACTTTTAGTATACTACAATGTTAGAGCATATTTTATATTGACAACACTGTTCAAATGGTACTTGTGTATTATACAGAACACATCCGAGAAGTGAAGCTAGGTCAAGTCACAATGTCATTTTGTTATCATTAATCATTTCCATAGATCGATGCTAACGATGCTATTCCAAATTTATAATAAATTGCCTATGAGTTAGTAACCCCTTCGGAGTTACCTTAACTGGTAAGCAGTTTAACCCTTTTTTACCACCTTCATACAATCCAATTAAAAATGTTATCTAGCTCTGTTTCACTCCTATTATTCAATCACCAATTAAGATCATTCATTGCATAGTTATGCCAATGCTATACCTTTTTTCGCCAATTGAGTTAGTTTACGCAATGATACAACTTTTTATCAGTATCATATTAAAAAAACCACGCCTAACATATTGCTTAACAGAAAATATTTCGTAACGATCAACTTCATATAACCATACCAGGAAAACAACCATCGGTGTATGAAAACAGCCATGACTCTATCAGAAACATGAAATTTAATACCAAATCATTGTACTGTGAACAGCACGAATTTTCATGGTAAGCTGATTATAATTACAACATAAAAAAAACAACCGAAGATATGACTTTATAGGCGTCGTTTTTTTATATGATACATGTATAAGTCTTGATTGTAGGTGTGGGGACTGTCATGTTGAAGGGTAGAGGGGAATATCTTGTTGGAATGATGGAATATGTGTCGCGTCGGAATGACTGCCCCGTTGGAATGACTGCCCCGTTAGAATGACTGCCCCGTTGGAATGCAGGGGGACTGCCCCGTTGTATGGTATTGGTACTGCCCCTTTGGAACTGTTACTACAACACTACTGCTGGTTTCCCTCGGATGGCACTTCAAAATCCCCCTTAACACACCCTTATATTTTAAACTTAATACGCCCAGCCGCTCATTAAATATTGCTTATACGTCCTTCTGACAGCGAGCACTCACAAAGTGTGTTTTATTTTTTTCGGCATCCCTCTTCAAAGCTGTGGGGGCTTATGTAATCCCCACAGCCACAGTTGCTTGAGCTTTTGACTAGTTTCAACAAGATGTCTATTCCAAAGTTTCATCAAATGATTTTGGAGGGAGAGTAACAAACTGGGTATTGGAGGGGGCGGGCCGCCCTCCAACCACGTTTCAAAATCCCTCTACATGTCTTGAAAGTTTCGACTTAATACCCTCAGCCGTTCTTAAAATATTGCATGTTCTCCTTTTTGATAAACTGGATGCATATAGTGCCTTTTGATTTAGTTTAACGTACCCCTCAACATTCTACAAAGTTTCAACTTGATGCGCTTAGCTTTTTCGAATACACCCAGATTCAACGAGTTCCTTTATTTCTAATGATATATCCTGCGAATGGGAAAATTGCATATACTAATTTACAATCTTTGCCCCGGGATTTGGACGTTATTTTGTTTGGGATGGGTTCAGCGTCGTGACTCTGTAAGCTCAGCCTTCTTAATCCTACAAACCTTCAGATTATTTTGAACAAAATGGCTACAACCCATGTCCCAGGGGCTCTGGCTTGGGGGGGGGATTCACACTTGGAAGCATGGTTAATTTGCCTTTGGGCTATTTTGAACAAAATAGCTGTCTCAAAGTTTGATCGGATACACTTGGGGGGAAAGGGCGTTGGGAGGGGGGCGTTACTCTTCGATCGCTTTGGACTCTTAAAAAGGGAACTAAAACTTTCTATTTCCAATCGAATGTGTTCCTCCAAAGTTTATGCGACCATCTCTTCCATAAACACCCTATATGTTAAAAATGGGCAACTTGCATAATTGACAGCCCTTGTCCCAGGGGCTGTGAAGGGGAGGGGGGGTTGTCACCCCTTGGGGGCAGTTATTTTCCCTTTGGACTATTTTTAACAAAATGGCAGTCTCAAATTTCGGTCGGTCTATATTTGGGGAAAATAGAGCATGGGATTGCTGGTTGCCCTCTGATCACTTATGCCTCTTCAAAAGAGCACTAGAAATTTCGGTTTCAAATTGAATGACCCTCCTTCAAAGTTTATACGACCACCCCTTATATAAAAACCTTACGTATTAACAACGGGCAATTTGCTTAACTTACAATCATTGCCTTGGGGGCTGTGGGGGGATCTCAACCGTGGAGGCATAGTTGTTTTCCCTTTGGACTGTTTTGGACAAAACGGCTATCTTAAAATTTTGATCAGATGCATTTGGAGAGAAAATGGGTGGGTTGAGGGGCGTTGTGGTTGCCCTCCGGATAAATGGTGCGGAGGGTGGGGTGGCCCTTTAATCACTTTTGAATCTTAAAAAGGGATGAAAAGCTTTTGGCTTCAAATCGAATGAGCCTCCTCCAAAAATTTTACGCCACCCCTTCCATAAAACCTTATATCGTAACAACGGGCAAGTTGCATAACTTACAGCCCTGCCCCCGAGCTGTGAGTGGTTTTATCAATCCTGGAACTATAGTTATATGACCTTTGGTCTATTTTGAAAAAAATGACTATCTCAAAATTTTAATCATATGTATTTGGAGAAAAGAGAGCTAATTGCGGGACGTATTGGTGATGGGAGGTCGTTGCCCTCCGATTACTTTTTACTCTTAAAAAGGGCACTAGAGAATCAGATTTTCAATTGAATATTCCGAAGCCTATACGACCACCCCTTCCATATCAAGTGCCTCTGGAAAAAAAATACTGAAACCTTATAGCTCTTTAGTACAGGCAACGCTATGCGTTGCCTCTGAAAAAAACCTTTTATGTTAACAATGGGCAACTCGCATAAGTTAGAGTCCTTGTCGCAGGGTCTGTGGAGGTGTGTCAATCCCTGAGTTATAGTTATTTGACTTTTGGACTATTTTGAACAAAAAGGCCATCTCAAAATTCTTATATAGGCAACGCTGTAGCACAGCGTTGCTTCTGATAGAAAACACATGTTTGGGAACATCCTATAATAGTTTTGCTAATAGATCCCTGGAGGGAGGGGAAGCTGGATAAGCCAGAATAGGCTGAAAAGTGACTGTAAAAATTGGATTAAATCATTGAAGAAAAAGCTAAAAACAGGGAGTGATGGACCGTAAAAGACCTCATTGTCGGTGTGTCCGCCTCAGCCAGCTTAATACTGCGACGACATTGCATTATTAGCAAATGCATGATAGTGCATTACAAAGGACAAGGATATCCTTCAAGCTTTCTCATCTTCAATTTAAATTTACATTAATACTTTTAGTCAAATGTAAAAATAAATTTCTCACCTTATTTTTTTTACAGATCAAAAGCACTCAAAATAATAATAAAAACTAGGAAAATAACAATTAAAGCTCCAAGAACAACCACTATTGCAGCCGATACCATTTTTCTCTCACTTGTGTTCTTACTAAAGGATAGCAAAATACTGTTTCAAACCGATCCATTTTACTATGGCTAAGCATTGCCAACGCCTTGGCATGTACTGTATGTTTATTTCTTTTTCAGCACTTTTTAGTTGTATTGGCAAATTCTAAAAACTGGTTCCGTCAGTACAATCAAATAATAAAGATAGCCTACATTGAGAAATACTGCCATGGCAATTTAAATGTTATTAACCTGATGTGGAAAATTTAAAAATTTAGTCTTTGGAATGTAATTTCCAATTATTTTCTTAGAATAACTATTTTTGTGCATACTAGAATCTCTATCTTTATAGGTGAAGAAATCTATTTGGTGAGACAGTGGCCTATAATATATAGGCGTGGCCTATGATTGACTCAATTCCCCCTCCACCAGCACTTTGTCATGTCTAGGGTTAATTCGAAGTGAAATTTCAGAAGGTTAACTACTTTCCGGAAAGTTATGATGTTGGTAGACTCCTGGATGACAATTTGAGAGAAACTTTCAAGGAACAGTTGAATACTAAACTAAAAAGTTTAAAATTTAACAATGATGGATGGAATAGTTTTAGGAAAATAATTTGTAAAGTTACTGATGATATCTCAGGAAAGAAAAATAAGGGTGCAACTAGGAATATTAGTGAAAAGGCTTTATGTTTAATAGAGAGGAGAAGGGGCTTGTATAAGAATTATCTGAGGGATAGATCATGTGAAAATAAGTGGAATGTAAAGAAAGAGGAGATAGTATTTAAATGTAAACTAAGGACGTGTGAAATAGAGACCGGTGGATGAAATTGCCAAGGATCTGGAAGATCCAGCTAGACGGCATAATAGTAAAATATTCTACTGGCATATTAACAAATTGAAAGAGAGCAGTCACTCTGGACTTGTACCAGTCAAAGATAGGAACGGGGCCACAATTACTGATAAGGAAAGAGTTAAAGAGAGATGGGCAGAATATTTTGAGAATATACTAAACCGGGATAGAGCTACAAGAAAAGGAAAAAGTTTTTAACACCTTGGATGTGAAGAAAGTTTTATTTTTTGCGAAAGAATTAGTGACAATACTAAAAGGATTAAAAAGAAATAAGGCCCCATGTGCCAATAGTGAGGTAAATGAGTTTCTTACATACGGTGGCTTTTAGGTTAGAAATAAGCTACTGAAGATTATGAATATAATTTTTGACAAGGGGAAGTACTTAGCGTTTTTAGGAAAACCCTTATTAAAGCCCAGTATAAGAAGTATGATAAGAGTGAGTGTGGTAATTGTAGAGGCATTAGCCTGGTTTCTGTAGGTAGCAAATTGCTTAGTATGGTGATACTTTTTAGACAGACTGTAGATAAAGTTTTATGAGAATAACAGTGCAGTTTTGGGAAGGGTAGAGGATGTCTCCACCGAATTTTCACTCTTAGGTTAACAATTGAGAAGTGCCCGAGTCATCTAACACCTTTAGTCATCAGTTTTATAGATTACGAGCAAGCGTTTGACTCAGCTGACAGAAGAACTTTAGTGAAGGTCTTTTCCTTGTAAGGTATACCAGACAAAAACATTGAAGTAGCACTGCTGCGGTTAAGTTGGGAATTGAGGTTAGTAGCTCGTTTCGTATCAAATCAGGATTTAATCAAGGCTGTGTTTTATCCTCATTGATATGAATCATTTTGATATAAATTTGTTTACCAATATATATAAATTTGTTTACCAATATCAGGTGTGACTCTCATAAGCATTGCTTTGAGTCGAAATGTTCATGTTAATTGTTTCGTTTCTTCATTTATTTAAAAATAAAAGGTTGATTGATTGATTGATTGATAGGCTTTGTCTCAAAGAGCACAGGAAAGGCAAAGGGATAACATGTAATCAAATGGGGAAGAAAAACTTTACTGGAGTTAAGCTAATGATTATACCGATGAGTTAAGCATCCTAGAAAGTATGAGCCAAATAAATAAACTTCTACAGGTTTTGTAAGTTTGAGGATGCTTGAATGGAACTTCCTGGGAGGGTGTAAAGAGGGAGGCTTTGAATAGATTGGGGTGGAGGAAGAGTGTGCGTAGCTGTGTTGGCCCCAAGCGGCTTGGTGCTGTGGTGAGTTGCTAGTAGTTGTAGTAGTAGTAATGTTTCCAATATTTTATTTTTATTTTATGTTTTGGGCATCAAAATAATGTTTGGTTTTTTATTATGTTATGTATTTTTAATGTTTAATTTAATGTTTTTATTCCCCCCCCCCCGAACAAAAGCATGAAAACATTCATTTTTGTCTCTCGTGTTCCAGTTTTGTTACCCTGATGAATTTTCTATTATATTTTCTGTAAATAGGCTGCATCTTTTTCGCAAGAGTGTGTTGGGCGGTTTCCGATATGAACGTTGAACCATTTATATTGTCAAAAATATCGGTATTTTGATGCTCATTTTCAAACATCGATATTTGTATTACAGCCTACAGAACTCCGACTTAATGAATTGAATCTTTATAAAAGCCAATAATAGTGCTAATTAACCTGAATCTCTGAGTTAGAAATTTCTAGGTTCAGATATCCCCCCCAGTATAATATGTAAAAGAGCAACAGTATATGCAGTCAAAAAATCCTCTTAGCAAAAGTACCCTGTTAACGGAACTTCATCTTAGTTAGATTCGGAAGCTCTCTGCAATTAGGATTCGGCTGCAGCAGGGGAATTGGAGTTCATAGTTCGGTTTGCTATAAGTATCGAAGACTCAGAGTTTTGGCTATTCATGCTGTAACTTCAAATGATTGTAGGGGTACAAATACTAATATTTGCTATAGATTACGATAGGAAGAAAGTCAGAAAGGTTCCAACATCAAATGATATTATTACTATCTTTAAAGAAGAAAAACGAAATTGTTATGACATGGCAGTTATCATAATCTAAATAAGGAACTATTTTGTTTTGTTCTTCTTAACTTTTTGCTTGTTAATGCATGAGAAGATGTAAATTTTGCCTAACTCTAACCCATATAAGTAGCGTTCCGGGAGAACTTTCGGCGCCTGTTTCGTATTGCAATAATACTCAAAGAAGATAAAAGTCATTCAAAGAAGGTTCAGATCGATGTATAAGAACAAACATTCATCATATGAATTTCTTTGAGTCCAAAGAAAACAAATGTTTCTACAAAAACTGAAATGAAGTACCTGTTGTTAGTCCAACTAGCAAGACGTTGAAAGGAAACAGTACTCGCCATGGATTTAGTTCTGTTGTCGAGCTAACGCTTCCTAGTCTTAATGGATGCATTACAGACAGCTGTCATCAATCTAAAAATTAAAATTAACATTTTTATTTTATTAAGCTTTTTATTACTCATAGAAAGTTTTTTTTGGTATTGGGCTCCAAGCTCTTGCATTGAACAAGGGAGTTTCATCCTGGGACACCTTGCTTACGTCCGGTTGTTTTTTATGTTCAAATTATCTGCAAGGTAGTGGATTAGTCCAAGACCGGGGAGATTAAGTACTCGCATTTGCCACCATTTCTTTGAAATTAGTTGGGATTTGGGCATTTTTGAAGAATGATTTACGCCAATCTTGAGAAATTTCTTGAAGTAGTTTTCAAGAAAAAAAAATTCACCTTAATACCCTTAGCTTTAGTAGTAGTGGTAGCAATAGTAAAAGTCATAATAGTAGTAGTAGTAGTAATAGTATTAGTAGTAGTAGTAGTAGTAACAGTAGTAGTAGTTGTAGTAGCAGTAGTAGTAGTAGTAGCAGTAGTAGTAGTAGTAGTAGTAATAGTAGTAGCAGTAGTAGTAGAATTAGTAGAAGTAGTAGTAGTGTAGTAGTAGTAGTAGTAGTAGTAGTAGTAGTAGTAGCTGTAGTAGTAGTAGCAGTATTGGCAGCAATACGAGAGTTAGTAGCAGTAGTAACAGTAGAAGCAGTAGCAGATATTGTATGCAGATATTGCCTTTTCCTCAATCGCCCTTCCCATTTTGATACCAATAGATACATCAAAAGAATCAGATTTTCATGCTGATTTCAAATATATAAATTTCATTAAGTTTAGTCTTACTTCTCAAATGTTACGCGCCTGAGAAAATTTGCCTTATTTTCAAAAAAAGGGGGAAAAACCCTACAAGTCATAGAACTTTAATGAAAATCCCATCACTGATGGTGTGATTTTCAAAGTGAGAAGTTTCAAGCTCCTATCTGCATGCAAAAATGTGGAAATTTGTATTTTTTGCCAGAAGAAAGATCACGGATGCTTGTTTATTTGTTTGTTTGTTTTTTGTTTTGTTTTTTCCCCAGTGGTGATTGCATCGATCCATTAGTCGTAGAATATCGTGAGAGATCTCATTCGAACGGAAATTAAAAGTTCAAGTGCCCTTTTTAAGTGACCAAAAAAATTGGAGGGCAGCTTGGCCCCCTCCCACGCTCATTTTTTTCCCGAAGTCAACCAATCAAAATTTTGAGATGAGCCATTTTGTTCAGCATAGTCAAAAATCTAATAAATATGTCTTTAAGGATTACTTAATGCCCCACAGTTTCCGGGGGAAGGGCTGCAAGCTTTAAAATTTGCCTATTATTTAGATATAGTATTGGTTAATGGGAAGTGCACCCATGTTTCAGGGGGGATTTTTTCTGGTGGTGGGGGCTTAATTTTCGATCGTTTTTTAAATAATGCCGGGAAATCCGGCGCTCCATTCATAGAAATGTCCCTTCCCCGAAGGAAACATCCTCCATTGAAAGATCGTCCCCCGTAACCCCCTCCGGCTGTCCCCTCCTCAATACCTCGCTCTTTGCGCTACAGTTTGACTCTGTCACGCAGCTATATTTTTTCTAAACAATAAAAAATTTAGCGTAAAAAACGAGGCATTGACGAGGGGACAGCCCCTTTCACATGCGGAATAATTTCTGTTCGTTTTAAGCTTTAATGTCGCTCCTTACTTTAAGTTAAAAAAAACTAGTTTTTTTTTATTTAATAACACATAGAGCCCACTTCACTCGTTACTTAGGCAATGCTATTACGTTGCCTATGGAAAGGGGACATGTTTGGGGATGGGTCTCCAAAAAGGCTTTGGAGATTAGGGTGAAATTTTCAGCAAATATTGAATTAATGTAGAACGAAATCAAAACACTCTATGTGCAAGCTTGTTGTAAAAAAAACGCATTAGCAATAATTAAGGAGCAGCTGAGGGTATTAGGTTGACACTTTCAGGGTATGTTGAGGAAGAGTGATCGGAGGGCGACCAGCCCCCTCCTTATTTCTATTCTTAGAGGCTCCTCCCCTCAACACTGATTGAAATTTTGAACTAGTCATTTTGTTCAAAAGGTCTAATGACAGTGCCTCCGAGGATGTCAGGACCCCCACAAGGATTGTAAATAATTCGATTTTCCCATTGTTGGTATGTATGATTTGTCATTGAAAAAAAAGGCAATGTTTGATTCTCTGTGTGTCCGAAAAGACAAATGATATTAGAGTGAAACTGGGGGAATTTTGAGGGGCATGTTGAACTAAATCGAATGACACTATGAGCATCTAGTTTATCAAAAAGGCGCACCTGGTGACCCCTTCCGTGCTATTTTTAGCTGCCCCCCCCAGAAAATTCTGATCAAAATTTTAAAATAGCCATCTTGTTCAAAATACCCTAAAGATCAAATAACTATCCCTCCGGGGATGATATAACCCCACATCCCCTGGGGCAAGGGCTGTTGGCTATACAAGTCGCCCTCAAGCATATACTCAAGGTTTTTTACTGGGAAAAGATTGCATGTTTGATCCTGGGTTTCCAAAAAGGCTTAGGATATTGAAGTGAAACTTTCATGAATGTTGATGGGGATGTCGAACGAAACCAACACACCTCATGGAGGAGGGTTGTCAAAAGGTTGGATCAGAAATACCTAAGGAAAGGCTGAGGGCATTAAGTTGCAATTTTCATTATATGTTTTGGAGGATGTCCTCCATGTTTTGGAGGTCCTCTTGCAAAAATTATATGTCCTCTCTTCAACACTGATAGAAATTTTGAAAAGAAATTTTGTTCAAATAGTCAAAAGGTCTAACAATTGAACCTCCGAGGATGTCATGCCCCCACAGCCACTGAAGCAAGAAATACAGATTATGCAATTCGCCCATTTTCGGAGAATATTGAGCGATAAGTTGAACTAAATAAACAAAACATTATGTTTACCAAGGTTATCAAAAAGGCGTATCTATATCTTAGGAACATCTTAGGAATATCTTAGGAACAGGAAGGGTATTAACCTTAAACTTTCAGGCTCAATACTGCTTCTGTTGTTACTGTGCCTGCATTTGCAGCTACTTGCGATTTCGACTACTTGCAGTTGCTAATTATGAATTGTGCGATTTGCCCATTGTTTATATAAACAACTAACACTTGGGAGGAGGAGTGCTTGATCCTGGGTGCGCTCAAAAAAGCTAAGAGTTTTAAGGTGAAACTTCAGGGAATATTGAGGGGGACGCTGAACTAAGTCAAAAGACACTGTGTGCATCCAAGCCATCAGAGGGGGACACTGTAACATGTTTGGAACGGCTAAAGATATTAATTTGAAACTTTGAGGACCACTATTACTACTATTGCGGGTGCTATTGTTCAGTAAAATATTCAAAGTATCGCAATAGGCAGAGACAATTCAACCCAGATAAAACTTGACCTTAAAACTTTTCTTACAAACTACAACTCAGCAAATACTAAAAGTTCCATAAAGCCTGCTCAGGCAAAATTCAATTCGAGCATTTTTCAACCTAGCAAAGCTCAACCCTGAAAAATAAATCCCAGTAAATAAAATTCTAGAAATAAAAATAATCTGAAAAAAATTCAAGTCATTAATGAAAAATGAAAAAAGTTAAAATTAACATGTAAAAAAAAGAATATTTTGGGGGGAAAGATCAGATCAACAGTATTACTGTTGCTCACATTCCACTCCCAATGACATATAACATATACCGGTTATGACATGTAGGCTTCGTCATATAGTCAACGGAAAACCACCCCGGAGAAACCTCCCACTTAGAATCATCTAAAATTTATCAGACGAAAATAAGCCCCCCTCCCTAAAAAATAAATGCAATCAACCACTACATAACTCAATCGTACTAAAATAAAAGCAAGCAAAATTCCACACACAAAAAACTCTATCTAGATAATGTCCAAACGAAAGACATTAACACGAATCATACAAAAATAAACTTTTGGAAAGTTCAATCTTATAATAAAAACTCATTGTAGCAGCAAAATTTTCCCCTAACAAATGTTAATCTATTCATGACTCATCTTGGCAAAACTCAAACGGACAAAATTTAGCCTTCGTATTACTCAGCCAACATAAAAGTAAGCCGATCCCATGTAGATTCTAGTTCAAAACCGCATGATGATGAGTAGTCTGGCAACCTAATTCTTTTCGGACTACCTTTTGCGCGGGCTGAGTCTCGCTAGTTTTGGTTTGTTAGGTTTAATTTTGCCTTGTCAAGTGTTACTTGGTTGGAGTACTCTATGTCTTGAGTCTTGTTAGCTTAAGCTTTGTATAGGTTGGATTTACCTCGAAGTCATTTTAGGAAGCAACTATCATCCGTCCTCCATTTGTAGCTCTAATTGACTCGTAAAAAATGTTTACCCTAGGAGGAATATACTTTTTTAAGTGTCAATCAATACCGACGCAATCCAGAAATAAACCTAAGTGTTTGTTTATATCCCCACTCCAAGTATTTTCCTAGCCTCTGAAAAATCTGCAAAACGAGACTTCCCCTGTGGATCAATAGTCGGAAGTCGGAAACAACGTCACAGATTCAAGACATTTATTGCGAAGTTTCAAAAGCCGCTGTCATAGATTCCTGAATTGCCTACCACGCGATAGTCCACCTGCGGTAAACCGAAAATAGGTTTTATGTGACATAAGAAATATATAGAGGAGAGGAAAAGCTGAAAATTATATTTTGGGTTTTGTGACTCTTTCTGCCTTTTTTAACGATTCATAGATGTCAAAAAAAGAGTTCATACATTTTCTTTTTTTAGCCAGGATCTTTTAAATATCCTGAGAACCAAATTTGATTCAGAAAAGCAGATTGAACTAATAGCTTAAGCTTGATGAGTTCAACTGAGTTTATTACAAACCTTGGTAGATAAAAACCTTCCATAGCAACTTTTAAACTGTCTATAGCAACTTTGAATCTATTTCTTATTTTGATTACTGACCAATATTTACTGGTGATGCAACTACGTGATTCTTTGATTAAGTTAGTTCCCTGGTTCAATTCTCAGTTTTCTTGTTTTCTTTTTGTTTTTATTATTCTCTTCGGTTTTTTCTACTTTCAACCTTTCTGTTGGGGTTTGGTTTTTAAGTTTTATCTGGAGAAACAATTGCTTAGCAGTTGGTTTTTCTTATTGTTTTTCACAAATAAGCAAGTAAGCAAATATTAAGCAACAAATAAGCAACAGGTTAAATTTTTAGATTGAACATAAATTGAATTGAAGGTAAATTGAACATAGGAAAATATAAAAACTAAAATTTTCTCTACAGAAACAATGACTTGGAAGCTCCTTTGGGTATTTGTGCTGGAGCTATACTTAAGGGATCAAAGAGCAACATGTGGCTCTGGAGCCACACTTTGCTGACCACTGACCTACTCTCCAAGACAACAAAGCGCCTTTCACCTAGAATAAAACTCATAATCCTATCCAGAAGCAGAAAATAAAGCTGGACAGTATCTCACTGAACTGAACCTTTTGCACCTGAATGAGCCCAATAATGCCTTAGGTTTAACTAGGCTATTGATTTGACTTAGTAAAGTGTACACTACTCCTAAGCACAAATTTGGAATTACCTTACAAGATTGTCAAAGGGGCTCGATAAATTATTTACAATGTATAAGTAAGGTATTGAAGATTCAGCCAATCATCCTTGTGTTTTGTCGCCTCTCATTCTATTTATTTTGGCCAGGCAAAAAAACAAAATTCTATTTGGTTAGGTTTGTTAGGCTTCCAATGACTTGGAAGCTCCTTATTTACGGTATATTTATCATAGGCTACTATTGCTATTCGAAAAAATAAGTCAGATGATGAAGAGACGGATTGCTTTTGCGCAGAAGAAATTATTTGCTTCATTTTTAACAATGGTTTTGGCTGTAGGATACCTCCTTTTTATTCAAGCAGGCTACTGCAGCATTTGAACAAATGAACCTTCCAAAAAATTAAGATAATTTTTTTAACCTTATGGCAAATTTACTTTTCACACCAGTTACAAGCGCAATTGACAAAAGAATAAGAAGCGTAAAGAAGAGGGAAACGAGGGTAACTAAATGTGCAATTTCCTTGTCGCTTTACTAACGAACAGTGGAAAGAATTTTCTTTCCTTAAGTTCAAGGATTACTGCAATTTTAAATTTAATAAAGATAATCTCATGGTTTTTAAGCCTTCGCTGTTTTTGAATATTACTAGAACATCGCAACTTCCTAGAATTCCTTTAAATAATATTATGCGATGCTTAACTATAGCTAGCACGAGACGGTTTATGCTTTTAAACTTTATTTGTCAGAGACGACTTCCAGCTTGAACCTGAGACACAAGTAAAAGGTAGCTTTAGTTAGAACCTTGGTAAAGAATAAAAACATAGGGAAGGCAAAAGGTCGAGTAATATAGTTAATGAAAAAGTTGAGCATTTTTGTGCTAATCGAAAACCCGGCTAAAAACGGGGAAAAAATATTTGTTTGTTTAACCTACTAGTGGTCTCCCCAAAAATGCAGTTTTCAAATAAAAACCCAGCTAGTAGCATTATTTTGAGCAGCGTGTTTAGAATCGAGAATTCAAAATATGTCTAAGCCTTTTTGCCCGAACCACACCATACCTGTCGATATAAAAGTCAAGATTTATAAACTCCATATGTATTTTTCCTTTATTTTAAGGTAACACTTGTACTACGGAAGCAGAAAATTAAAATTTCAAAGAATTGGCCACATAAAAAATTATAAGGACCCTCCATAACCATTTTTAGATAAAGTATTTGCAAGTTTTCGCATTGAAATTTTCCTATCTTACAGAGCTCTAATTAAAATTTATTTTTATTCATTTTGAGTTTTATGTGAACTTTGTAAATATTGCATCAAAACTAGCTTGGTCAAACATATTCCTTACAGATACTACGTCCTTGTATATTTTATCTGATTCATCTAACAAATAAAAGAGCTGCTGTTTCAATCTTTCATATTTATTATTCACAAAAAAACTACGTCCTATGTCTTTACTCTGATTGGTCAACCATAAATTTTACGCTTGAAGAACAGCATTCAACTATGTCTTATACTCTGATTGGTCAATCATAAATTTTATGATTGAAGAACAATATTCAACTTGAAAAATTACACACAGGATGCATAAATGGAGCATGTGTCATATGCAATTTTGATCTTATTCACAAGTGTAACGATAACGTAGCCCGGCCAAAACTCATATCTGACACAAATAACTACAAAAATGGAAGCTTTATTTTCATGCTATTTTCATCTTCTCGTTATCATCACCATAAAATGAGATACATGAATTTCCAGAAGGATATTACAAGTTCTGAAGGAGCTGTCATCGTCACTTCGGATTGCTATAAAAATATTAAGTTAAACAAATTAGATAAACCTTATTTCGAAAACTTATCAATACCACTGTAAACCAATGGGCGACTTTGTTTTTTTTTCAAATTTCAATCATGAGCTATTTGCATCACTCCGCGCAAGTGCAGGCCCACATTATGAAAGCAGCTAAAACTCATATCTTTTTGGTAATTCAAATTTTAATATCCTAGACTCGTGCAAAAAAATACTCAATCACTGATCGTGAACTAAAATTCATGGATTATGAGCCTTTAAGCTGGGAAACATCTTTAGCTTTCATTCAGTGTTCCATTTTTTTTTTTTTTTTATTATTTTTTTTTTATTATATTATTTTTAATCAGATTCTGAAACAATCATCAGATGGATGCATCACTGTACTATAAAGTTGGAAAAGATCCAATTATAAATTAATTTGCATGCAATAATAAACTCAATACAGAGCACTAAATTACGAAACATAATTCCATAAGAAATAAATATTTATTTTTATTCCTGCAATAAACTATATCTTTTTTATTTACACAGTAAACTGCAACATGTGTTGTCTTCGTCTGTACAATGTACTGACTTTCACATACTTAAGCTTAAAGTTACCTTTCATTATTCATATTTTTATTTCAATTCTCATTATTTCCTGGATTTTCATACACTGTTCACTGTGGCCAAACTGAGACTAAATACGGAATTTCTGGAGCAATTTGCTGAATGACATGACATTCACTTAGCTTGGAAACAGCTTGGAGCTGAAAGTCTAATTTTCCCAAGAAATATCCAAAGGTTAGGAGCATATATCAAAAAGGTAATGTCTTAGAATACAACAGATACTTTTTTAGGCTGAAAAAGTGACCGAATCTGAACAATTGTACGTCTGTATTGTTTTAAACTTAGTATCTACTTTCTAATATCAATTTAGCCACCACCTAGTACCAATGCTCCTGAAATTATTTCCCATATAACCTAGTAAAACTATTGCTATAAAATTTGGGTTTCCAATTGATTACATTAAATAAAAAAGGTATACTTAAATTAAAATAAGGAGCAACCTTAAAACTTGGAACGAGTAGAAATTATTCTGTATATTGAGGTGGCTGCCCACTCTTGAGCGTCCAAATTTTTATGCTGAAGTTGTATTGTGCTTTAAGAATACTTCTGTTTCCTATTCAACGGCCGTCCTGTTTGAGCAGTGGTCCTGAGCAGTAGTCTTTGATCCCTGACATATTACCCTGATGATTTCACGCTAGCACATGGAATAGGGGATACCTTACCAGAAGTATCTATATGGTATTTCATAGAGGCATACGGCGACAGTTTTTTTCTATTGAGAGATAGTGGGCGTCTCGCAACACCTAATAGGGAAGTACGAGTGCCTCACAACACCTAATAGGGACACAGCGTGCGAGTCGTTAAATTATCTTTCCTTATGTATTTAGAAATTCCTAAGACAGGCTAATTTACGCAGGTGCAAGTTTAACACTAGAAATTTTATTTCCCTTCAGTTTCTAAAAATACCTTTTATTTCTATTTCCAGACACCCTATTAAGACTGTCACAAACTTAGTACTCGTTTGTTTTAGCCTATCCTATAACGATAAAATATCTTCCGACGTTTTTAATGGTTACCAGCCTTATTAAGTCCTATCTGGTGTATCTCTAGACTCCACTAGCCTACTCCCAGACAATAAGACCTTTTCCAATGTTTTAGTGTCTCCCATCCTTACTTATTCCCATCTAATGTAGCTTTATCATCTCATAACCTATTCCAAGAGCTAAACTCCATTTCCGACGTTTTTGGTGATTTTCATCCTTATTTAGTCCCATCCAATGATCCTCTAACGTCATCTAGCCTAAATCAAGACTAAGAGACATTTTCGAGGTTTTTAGTGCCTCCACCCTTATTTAATCCTATGCGATCATCCTCTAGCATCTTTTAGATTATTCCAAGACCGAAAGACCTTTTCTGACCATTTTGCTTCTTCCATCCTTATTTATTCGCATCCAACGTTCCTCTGGCATCTCCTAGGCTATTTCAATATCAAAAGGCTTTTTGGTACTTGTGCATTAATTGGTACACACGCATTAATTGGTTTCCATCAAGGAAACGAGACACGAAACCCGCTAACGGGTATTTGCAATAGAGAAATGGAATTCAAAGCGTTGTTTTCATCGTGTTAGCAATATTTAAACTGTCGTTTTTTGGATTTTATGGGGGTAGGTACCTAGGTTAGGTTAATTTACATATGTAATATATGCTATGCTTTATTCTGACCCCGTAGAATGTCCTACTCTATTCCAAGACCAATAGACCTTTCCTGACATTTTAGTGCATTCTACCCTTATTTAGTCCAATCTAACGTACCTCCAAGCCGCACTAGTCTTTTTCCAATTGTGTTCATCTCACCTGGCCCTATTTTTTGTCCCATAGTAAATTCTAGACTGACACACTTTTTTCGACGTTTTAGCAATTTCCACCCTTATTTAGTCCAAATATTACTTAGTCCAGTTATGTACTTATGTCGATTTTATGTCCTGAATATTTTTTTTTCTTGAAAAAATTATTCTCAATTTATCATATATTATAGCAATATAGGTTAATTAAGGTAACTCTATAATTAGGGAGAAACTAGGCTGTGGATAAGAGATATTCAGTTTCTTTTAGGGGTTTGTCAAAAGTAACTGGTGAGCTGCCAGCCCTCCCTATTCCCCTCTTTGCTATTCCTCTCCCCAAAGCTATCCGGTCAAAATATTGATATAGCCATTTCGTGGACACAGGAAGATTCCGATAGAATATTATAGGAAAATGCACAATTATGCAGAACATAATTATCGAAAAACAATTATCGAATAAAAATGATCGAAAACGCATAAAACGACAGACTGGGCTTTGGCCAAGGTAAAAAAAATTGAAGAGTATGCATAATTATACAAAATACAAGCCAAATTAAATGAAAAATTAGTTAAAATGGTAATCCCCACAGGCACTTTAAAGTCATCCCTAGGGAAATTAACACAGGGAAATTATCAAATGTTTGTTGGTTATGTTATGTTGATGTTTGATGGTTATCTACGGATGAATAACGGGATAACTACAGATTTGAATAACGGGATGAAACCCGATAACGATAATAATAATAGTTTTATATTGGATTGAATGAAACAGGTAATGGGTTAAAATTGTTTACCAATCAAAGGTAAGTCTGAGGGAATGATAACTCCCATGCCACGTGGCATAGATGTTCGAATAGGATTAGAATATACTTATCCATTCACAAGTCGATAGACTTGGCTTCACTCCTTGGCTTTGGATTGTACAGACTGTACAATACACAAGTACCAAATCAGGATTGTAGAGAATATTAAATATTAGTTAGTATTGGAGAATACATAAAGTTGAAACTAATAAAGTCGTAGGCGCCGAAAAAAGAATTTGAATATAAAAACCCACACGAATCCTGAGAAATCCTTAGAAATCAAGTAGTGAGGTGGTTATGGATTTGAACCATCAAGGTCTCCAACCACCAAATACCCTAACCACAAAAGACCTCAACCTCCAAAGGTCCCTTCCCCAACCTCCAATACCCTCCCTCCAAATTTTTAACCCCTCTTCCCATTTTTTATACTTTTTTTAAGTTTAATTTTTTGAACTTTTTCTTTTGAACTTTTTCTTTTGAAATTTTGTTTTCATTTTTTATATTTTTTAACATTGAAATTTTTTCAAATGCTATTTTATATGTTTTAGAATGACATTAAATATGCTTAAAACCAGAAAATCCACATTTAAGATTTTCGAAATACAAAATGAGAAGGATATAGACATGTTAGTCGAGAGTTTTACTATTTAAAAATAATGTTTGTAGCAACAATTTTCTTTTTTTCTGACTTGGAATTTTTGGACTTGGAAAATTATTCAACTTTTTTTAAATTAGTTCTTTATTTATGCTGCTGTATTAGTGGTATTCTGTGGCTAAATCATCGACACTGCATAGTTTATTATATATTTTCAATAAGTACTTTTGTACACTGGAAGGATACACACTTGCATTATATCAGAGGCAACGCTATAGCGTTGCCTATAGTCAAG
Organism: Artemia sp. Qi Xiang Cuo; assembly: GCF_049724085.1. Lineage (NCBI taxonomy): Eukaryota > Metazoa > Arthropoda > Branchiopoda > Anostraca > Artemiidae > Artemia > Artemia sp. Qi Xiang Cuo. The sequence continues at coordinate 37,361,465 of NC_142795.1, forward strand.
TCCATACAGCTCCAATATTTTATTATTAATTTATATAATTTATTTAACCCCCATGCCTTCCCAAGGCCAGAATATAATTTGCACTTTACTGAAAAATATAAATGCTTTTACTTTTATAACTTTAATAATTCAAATAATATTAACATTTTGATTGCCAAACATCAGTATATGTATGTTAAGCTGACAATGCATATTCATTTGTGTTTTTTCAGTAAAGTGCAAATTATGTTCTGGCCTTGGGAAGGCATAGGTGTTTTGAGCCCAACTTATGTTAATTTCTGCTCGCTTTGACTCGGTTACTTATTGTAATTTCTGTTCATTTTGGGTTTCATTTGTTTATCGATGGGGGTTTGTGGCAGTTTCACGCTTTGATATTATTTTTGCTCTTTTTTTGTTTAATGGAGTTCTTTAACTTTCTTTGAAAAACTTATTTTGTGGAAAAATTTTTTTTAATTAATTTTTGTTCGTTTTATATTGACATAGTCTTTTCAGGGAAAAAGAAAATAATGCTTTAAATCTTTTCTTTTTTTAAGACTAAGTTTGGCCTGCTATGTGTATACTGGAAAAAAATTCATCAATTTTTAACAACATACACCCTTTTAAAAATCTGGACACAAATAGTAGTGTTTAATTAAGTTTCATGCCTCCTCTAGTTGACCTGAAATGGAAAACTTGATACCATTCGCAAAAAAATTTGTTTACTTTCTTTGATAGCTTGGATATACTTAGGCTATTTTGGTTTGGTAAAATTTTAAGAGCAGAATTAGCCCGAAAGTTTGAACATAATACCCTCAGTCGTTCTTGGGATACTGCTGAGATGCCTTATTTGGAATTAGCATTAACACAGAGCATTTTGACTTAAGGCAAAATTTAGTTTTTAAACATAATTGGCAAATGGGAGGGTGGGCGTGAGAGGAGGATTAGTTACCCTCCAATTACTTTTGAATATTGAAAAGGGCATCAGCCCTTTCTATTTTCAATCGAATGAGCCCTTTTAGAAGTTCCTACGACAACTCCTTCGATTCAAAGGGCCCTGGTCTAAACAACAATAACAACAAAAAAAATAATAAATTATACCCACATCGATCTTTACTATAAAAATGCCAAGCTTTCTAATCACTTTCGACTATTAAAAGGGCACTAGGTCTTTCGATATCCCATTGAATGAGCCCTTTTTTGAGTTTCTACGAAAACACTTACTATAAACACCTTATATGCCTTATATGCTTATATAACACCTTGTGATTGAATGTGTTTGGGGAAGTGGTGGGCATGAGGGGGGCATTAGTCACTCCCTAAGCACTTCCAATTATTAAAAACGGCACTAGCCCTTTCAATTTCCAATCAACCTTTTTGAAACTTCTACGACAACACTTTCAATAAAAACCTTATATGCCCCCAGGGCATAACGTAGCTCCAGAGCTTTCTACTACGTTGAATAAAATGCCTATCTGAAAATTGTGATTGGATGTGTTTAGGGGAATGGTGGGCATGAGAGGGGGGTTTGCTACCCTCCACTCACTTTCGACTATCAAAAAGGGCACTAGCCCTCTCAATTTCCAATTGAATGAGTACCTTTTGAAGTTTTTATGACAACTATATCTAAAAAAACCTTATATACCCCCAGGGTATAACTTACAACCTTTACCCTGGGGGCTGTGGGAGGATGGGTTGTCATCCTTAACTACATGATTTCCAGAACTTTCAACTATGTTGAACAAAATGGCTACCTCTAAACTTTGATTGAATGTTTTTGGGGAAATAATGGGCGTGAGAGGGGGTTAATTACTCTCCACTCACTTTCGACTATTAAAAAGGGCAATTTCAATTTCCAATCAAATGAGCCCTTTTTGGAATTTCTACAACAACTTTCTACATAAACCTTATATACACCCACAGGGCACAAATTACAACACTTGCACTGAGGTCTCTGAGGGGGGGTTATCATCCTAGAAGACCAAATTTCCAGCTACGCCAAATCTTTCAACTACATTGAACAAAATGGATATCTCAAAATTTTGATCGGATGGGTTTGAGAAAATGGTGGGCGTGAGAGGAGGTTAGTTGCCCTTCAATCACTTTCGACTATTAAAAAGAGCACTAGCCCTTTCAGTTTCCAATTGAATTAGCCCTTTTTGAATTTTCTACAACTTTGCTTTCTATAAAAACCTTATATGCCCCCAGGGCATAACTTACAACCTTAGCCCTGAGGGCTGTGGGAGGAGGGGTTGTCGTCCCTAAAGACCTAATTTCTAAGACTTTCAGCTACGTTGAATAAAATGGCAATCTAAAAATTTTGAGTGGATGTGTTTGGGGAAAAGGTGGGCGTGAGAGGGAGTTTAGTTGCCCTCAAATCACTTTCGACTATTAAAAAGAGACTAGCCCTTTCAATTTCCAATTGAATGAGCCCTTTTTAAATTTTCTACAGCATTGCTTTTTATAAAAAAAAACTTATATACCCCCAGGGCATAACTTAAAACATTTGCCCAGAGGGCTGTGGGAGGAGGAGTTGTCATCGTTAAAAATCTAATTTCCAAAACTTTCAACTACGTTGAATAGAATGACTATCTAAAAATTTTGATTGTTTTAGTTTGGGGAAAATGTGGGCGTGAGAGAGGATTTAGTTGCCTCAAATCACTTTCGACTATTAAGAAGGGCACTAGCGCTTTGAATTTCCATTCGAATTAGCCCTTTTTCAAGTTTCTACGACAAAGATTTAAATAAAAGTCATATGCCCCTAGGGCATGAGTCCAATCTCAAAATTTTGATTGGATGTGATTGGAGAAAAGGTGGGCGTGTGAGGGGGGGGGTTAGTTGCCCTCCAATAACTTTTGACTATATAAATGGCCACTAACCCTTTGAATTTCCAATCAAATGAGCCTTTTTTGAAGTTTCTACGACAATGCTTAATACAAAAAGCTTATGTGCCCCCAGGGCATAAGTTAAAACCCTTGCCCTGAGGGCTGTGGGGGGGGGGGGGTTGTCCTCCTCAAAAACATAATTTCCATCTGGAAATCAACTACGGTGAACAAAATGACTATCTCAAAATTTTGATTGGATATGTTTCGAAAAACGGTGGGCGTGGAAAGGGTGTTAGTTGCTTTCCAATCACTTTCGACAATTAAAAAGGCACAAGCCACTCCAATTTCCAATTGATTGAACCCTTTTCGAAGGTTCTACGACAAATTCTTCGAAACAAAGTTCCCTGGTCTAACGGAAAAAAAATAATACATTGTGCCAACACCGTTCTTATATGTCCCCAGGGCATAACTTAAAACCCTTGCCTTGAGGGTTGTGGGAGAGTGTCCTCCTCAAAAACATATATACTTTCTGGAAATCAACTACGCTCAACAAAATGGCTATCTCAAAATTTTGATTGGATGTGTTTGGGGAAAAGTGGGTGTAAAGGGGTGTTAGTTGCCTTCCAATCACTTTCAACTGTTAAAAATAGCACACTCCAATTTCCAGTCGAATGAGTCCTTTTCGAAGTTTCTACGACAACTCCTTCGATACGAAGTTCCCTGGTCCAAAGAAAAAATTAAAAAAAAATACATTGTGCCAACATCGTTCTTTACTTACGCAGCGCGATTGCGCTGCCTATGATTATTATATTTTCCCCAAAGTATAAATAAAAGTTTTAAGTTTTATTTATATTTTTTCGTTTTAAGCTTGATGTTCATATTAAATCTAAGCATTACTCGCTTTAAGATCTATGTATTCATTTGTATTATTACTTTTTGTATGATTTTTTCTATGATTGTTTATTTAATTTCTCTTCGTTTTGGGTTTCATTTATTCTTTAAAAATTTATTCTTTTAAGTAGTAATTTCTGGTCGTTTTGAGTTTGAATTTTAACATGTATTTGTATCTACTGAGCTTAAGTTTAAAATTGCCTAAACTTTTCTTTGAAAAACTTATTTTTCGGAAAGTTTTTTTAATTAATTTTAAAAAAATTAAGTTGGCATTTGTTTGTCCTGATATTAATTGCTATACTGCTACTCTTGGTCCAAGATCAAAGGATAATGGAATGGACTATTAAAAAGATAATTCACCAATAACATGCCATGGTCTTGGCAGTTGGTTTGAAAAGATCAAGGAACGTCTTACTTCTGGATTTATTACTACAACCAGAACATTTTTCAACTTTTTTTTACATGTCTAAAAATGACATAAATATGCTTGTGGTTGTACCAATGATACTCTGTGGCTGCTCATCGACATAACGCGGCTATCCAAGTGGTACAATATGACTAGTTATCGACACTACCTAGTCAACTGTAGGTATTAAATTAGTATTTTTCGTACATTAGAAAGATAACCAACTGCATCATTTTTTTTTAGTGAAAAAGAAATATTCGAGGAAAGTATTTGCACACGATAAAATCATCGTTGCGTTGAATGCTGACAAGGAGAAGTTCATGAACTATGAAACAAGAATAATGGGGATCTTATTTGAAATTTATGCGTCAGTTGTCATGACAGTGAGGAGCTAAATTCTTTTGGAGTACCCAAGCATTTCCATCATACAAATAATGGATATGGGATAGTATCATTTCCAGAGAAGTTAGTGCTCAAAGAGAATTCAAACATAAAAATAATCGTTGATGATTGGGGACAACTTCCTGCTATTGTTGGTGGTAACAGGTTACCTGTTGATATATCCTATTATAACTCTTCTTGTATTAACATTGTAAACAGAAAAAAAGACAGGCATACAGCTGCACTAATGTAATTAACCATATCTCGTGTACATGCCAAAACTGATACCTGTGTAAAAATATTGTGATAATATACAGTGAAACCATAGGGAAAATAAAAAGGCCATTGGTAGACAATATTACTAATGAACATAAATATGAATTGATGGAAAATAAAGCGAAAGTGAACATTATTATTGTTATTGATCACATAGTCAATAAACTCAAAAATATCAAAGACGAACTGTATATTGAACCTCTAGGTGACACCCCAGTAAAAATTGTGTATGACTCAAAATGGATTAATGATTATTCTACTGATTACGAACTAAGAGAAGAGAGTAGCTATACTATAAAGAGAGAATGATGAATTATTTTATGGAACAGGTTCAAATTGTCCAAAGTTGTACCATGATATTAATAATGTATGATAGTGTATGTAACATATCTTTATGTTAATATTCTACATGTCATTATTTCAATAAAAATAATTTTATGTATTACTTCGTTTATCTTAGGAAAACATTGGTATGGTCATATTAAAGTCGGTTTAAATAAATATGATTTTGCATATACTGTTCAGAGGCCTATTATGAATCCTAAAAAATCAAAAACTGTTTTTACAAGATTCAGAATTAAAGTGGGACTTTTTCTCTTCCTACAGAAAAATTTGGAATTGAACTATAACCTTTTCTATCTTCAAAGGAAAAATTCAGAATTGAACTGTAACTCCTTTTTTTCTCCTTCTTGAGAAAATTCAGAAGAGAACTTGAACTTTTCTTCACTTCATAGAGAAAACTCCGAATTAAAGTGGAACTTTTTCTCTCCTTGGGGAAAATTCAGAAGAAAACTTGAACTTTTCATCACTTCTTTGAGAAAAATCCGAACATAACTTTTTTTCTTCTTTGGAAGAATTCAGAATTGAACTAACATTTCTTCACTTCTTTGAGGAAAATCAGAATTAAAGTGGAACTTTTTTCTTCATGGGGAAAATTTAGAGTCGAAGTATAGCTTTTTCTATCTTCTACTGAAAAAATCAGACATAACATGAACATTTTATTCTCTTCATTGACAAACTTCTCAATCGAGAAGTATACCTTTTTCCTATCTTCTACGGAAAAACTCAGAACAGAACTTGAAATTTTTTCTCTTTTTGGACAAAAAATTCAACTTTTTTCTCTTTTTTAAGAAAATTCAGAACTTTTTCTCTCTTCTTTCTCTTCGTTGACTTTTTTCCCTTCTTTGAGAAAATTCAGAAGAGTAACTTGAACTTTCCTCCAATCAGAATCATAGAATAACTTTTTTCTATCTTCTATGGAACAATTCAGAACACAAGTTGAAATTTTTATTGTCTTCATTGAGAAACTCAGAATCAAAGTATAGCTTTTTTCTATGTTCTACGGAAAAATTCAGAACAAAACTTGAAATTATTTCTCTTCTTTGAGAAAATATTCAACTTTTTTCTCTTTCTTAGGAAAATTCAAAAGAGATCTTGAATTCTTCACTTCTTTGATAAAACTCAGAATTAAAGTTGAAATTTTTCTCTTCTTAGGGAAAAATTCAGAATCGAAATATAGCTTTTTCTATTTTCTAAGGAAAAATTTAGAACAGTACTATAACTTTTTACTCTTCTTTGAGACAATTCAGAAGAAAACTTGAACTTTTCTTCGTTCAGAATCGAAGTATAGCTTTTTTCTATCTTCTACGGAAAAATTCAGAACATAACTTAAAATTTTATTGTCTTCATTGAGAAAATTCAAAATCGAATTTTAACTTTTTTCTAATCTTCTATGAAAAAGAACATAACTTGAAATATTTTCTCTTCTTTGAGAAAATTCAGAACTGTAGAAGAACTTTTTCCCTTCTTCAGAAAAATTTAAGTTTTTTTCTTCTTTAAAAAAAACCGACAATTTTTTTAATTAAAAAGTTCCACTTTAATTCTGAGTAATCACAAAGAAGTGAAGAAAACTTCAAGCTCTCTTCGGAATTTTTCCCCAAAAAGAGTAAAAGTTCAACTTTAATTCTGAGTTTTCTCAAAGAAGTGAATAAAAGTTCAAGTTCTCTTCTGAATTTTCTCAATGAAGAGAAAGAAGTTACAGTTCAATTAAAAAAATTTTCAAAGAAAATAAAAAAAAAAGTTCCACTTTAGTTCTGAATTTTCACAAAGGCGAAAAGAAAATTTAAAATTATGTTCTAAAGTTTTCCGTAAAAGACAGCAAAAGCTATAGTTCAATTCTGGATTTTTCCAGAAGAAGAGAAAAAGTTCCACTTTAATTCTGAGTTTTCTCAACGAAGTGAAGAAATGTTCAAGTTCTCTTCTGAATTTTCTTAAAGAAGAGAAAAAAATTTAATTTTTCTGAAGAAGAGAAAAAAGTTCCACTTCAGTTCTGAATTTTCTCCAAAGAAGAGAAAAATTTCATGCTGTTCTGATTTTTCCTGTAGAAGATAGAAAAATTTATTCTTTCGATTCTGAAATTTCTCAATGAAGAAAATAAAAATTTTAAGCTATGTTCTAAATTTTCCGTAGAAGAAGGAAAAAAGTTAGAGTACGATTCTGAATGAAGAAAAGTTCAAGTTCTCTTCTGAATTCTCTCAAGGAAGAGAAAGAAGTTACAGTACTGTCCCAAATGCTTCCGTGAGAGGATAGAGAAAGCTATACTTCTATTCTGAATTTCTCCCTAAAAAGAGAAAACGTTCCACTTTAATTCTGAGTTTTCTCAAAGAATTAAAGAAATGTTCAAGTTCTCTTTTAATTTTCTTAAAGAATAGAAAAAAAGTTAAATTTTTCTATAAAAGAAAAAAAGTTCCTCTTCAGTTCTGAATTTTCTGAAAGAAGAGAAAAAAATTCAAGTTCTGTTCTGAATTTTTCCGTAGAAGATATAAGATAGATGTTACCAATACCCTTTTTATTTTTCCTATGGTTTCGCTGTCTCTTATCTCATTATTTTTACACAGATAACAGTTCTGGCATATGAACATGATCAGGTTAATGGCATTAGAACAGCAGTATGCCTGTCTTCTTTTTCTCTTCCTTCCAAAGCTAATATCGGAACGGTTATGATAGAAAAATTCAGAATGGGAGTACAAGTTTTTCTGTCTTCTACGAAAAAAATTAGAAGCTAACTGTAACTTTTTTCTCTTCTTTGATAAAATTCAGAATAGAACTTGAACTTTTCTCCAATCAGAATCGTACAAAAACTTTTTTCTATCTTCTACGGAAAAATTCAGAACATAGCTTGAAATTTTTATTCTCTTCAGTGAGAAAATTCAGAATCGAAGTATAACTTTTTACTATCTTCTAAGAAGCAATTCAAAGCAGAGCTTGAAATTTTTTCTCGTCTTGGAGAAAACTCAGAACTGTAGTGCAACATTTTTCTCTTCTTTATAAAAATTTAACTTTTTTTTCTTTAAGAAAATTCAGACAATTTTTTTAATTAAAAAGTTCCACTTTATTTCTGAGTTTTCTCAAATAAGTGAAAGAATTTTCAAGTTCTCTTCTGAATTTTTTCCAAAGACCAGAAAAAGTTCCACTTTAATTCTGAGTTTTCTCAAAGAAGTGAAGAAAAGTTCAAGTTCTCTTCTGAATTTTCTCAAAGAAGAGAAAAAAGTTACAGTTCAATTCTAACTTTTTCCAAAGAAAAAAAAGTTCCAGTTCAGTTCTGAATTTTTGCAACGACGAGAAGAAAATTTAAAGTTCTGTTTTAAAATTTTCCGTAGAAGATAGAAAAAGTTATACTTCCATTCTGAATTCTTCCAGAAGAAAAGAAAAAATTCCAGTTTAATTCTGAGTTTTCTCAAAGAAGTGAAACATCGTTCAAGTTATCTGCAGAATTTTCTTAAAGAAGAGAAAAAAGTTAAATTATTCGGAAGAAGGGAAAAAAGCTTCACTTCAGTACTAAATTTCCTCAAAGAAGAGAAAATTTTCTAAGTTCTGTTCTAATGTTTTCCGTAGAAGAGAGAAAAAAGTTATTCTTAGATTCTGAATTTTCTCAATGAAGAGAATAAAAATTTCAAACTGTGTTAGAATTTTTCCGTAGAAGATAGAAAGAACTTAGACTAAGATTTAGAATGAAGAAAAGTTCATATTTTCTTTTGAATTCTCTCAAAGAAGAGAAAAACAGTTCTGTTCCAAATGCTTCCGTCAAAGATATAAAAAGCTATACTTTGATTCTGAATTTTTCCCTAAAAAGAGAAAAGGTTCTACTTTTATAATGATTTTTCTCAAACAATTGAAGGTTTGTTCAAGTTAACTTCTGAATTTTCTTAAACAAGAGAAAAAATAGTTAGATTTTTCTAAAGAACAGAAGAAAGTTCCTCTTCAATTCTGAATTTTCTCAAAGAAGAGAAAAATTTCAAGTTCTGCTCTCTCTCTCTCTCGCTCTCTCTCTCTCTCTCTCTCTCTCTCTCTCTCTCTCTCTCTCTCTCTCTCTCTCTCTCTCTCTCTCTCTCTCTCTCTCTCTCTCTCTCTCTCTCTCTCTTTCTGAATTTGTCCGTAGAAAATAGAAGATAGATGTTACGAATGCTCTTATTATTTTGCTATGGTGTCTCTTATCACATTATTTTTACACAGGTAAAAGTTTAATTTCTTAAACCACATTGGCCTGACATAGCATGAAGAAAGAAAAACGAGCAAAAATGGAGTTTTTAAAGGCCAAATGAAAATACTTAAAAAACTCAACAAAGCGAATATTTTGAAAGGAAAAACGCCTCTCTTCTTCAGCGCAAAATGAAATGATGTATCCAAGGAAATTGTCGAAGAAAAAAACATCAAAAAACAAACGCGGAAAGTCAATGTGAAAAGAACCAAAAAAGCAAAGAAAAAAACAAAAACTTGAAAGATGAATAAAATTCAATAAAATCCAAAAATTATAAGAATTAAAACCAAATACCTAACAACCATTAAAGCGAGTTATTCGCCAATATCCGCGATTTGCACAAAATCCAAAACAATTACGAACTGCCATCGACGGATACTAGCGAACAACTGAGAAATAAAAGAAAAGAAAATAATTCATTCCCGCAAAAACAAAACGAACCAGCAATTAAATAAGTTGGAGAAGTTCTGTAGGAGAATGTAATTTTTGGCTTTTACTGAATTTTATTCATCTTTTAAGTTTTTGGTCTTTTCTTTTGTTTTTTGGTTCTTTTCACATTGACTTTCCGTGTTTTTTTTTGGTGTTTTTTTCTTCGGCATTTCCCTTGGATACATTATTTCGTTTCGCGCTGAAGAAGAGATGCGTTTGTCCTCTCGAAATATTCGCTTTGTTATGTTTTTTCAGTATTTTCATTTGGCCTTTTCTCAAAGAAGTGAAAAAATTTTCTAGTTCTCTTCTGAATTTTCTTAAAGAAGAGAAAAAAGTTAAATTTTTCCGAAGAAGAGAAAAAAATTTCATTTCAGTTCTGAATTTTATCTAAGAAGAGAATATATTCAAGTTCTGTTCTGATTTCTTCCGTAGAAGATAGAAAAAAGTTATTCTTTGATTCTGAATTTTCTCAATTTTCTCCTTATCGGCATTCAATACAACGATGATTATATCGTGTGCACACATTTTCTTCCAATATTTTATTTTCACTTTTAAACAATGATACAGATGGTTGTTCTTCCGATATACGAAAATTACTGATTTAATACATACAATAAACTATGCGGTTTCGATAACTAACCATAGAGTACCGCTGGGACAGCCGTGTTGTTTCGATGAGCAGCCATAAAGTACCACTGGTACAGCCGCAAGCATATTTCATGTCATTTAAGACATGTAAAAAAAATTAAAATTTGTCCTGGTTGCAGTAATAAAGCCTCCACTAAGGTGTTTCCACATCTTTGCAAACAAACTGCCAAGACCATAGCCCGTTATTGATGAATGATCCTGGTAATAGCCCATTGCATGAGCCTTTGGTCTTGGATCAAGAGTAACAACATGGCAGTCAATGTCAGGACAAACGAATGCCATCTTCATTTTTTTAATATTATGCAGGTGTGTATCCTTCCAATGTACAAAAATACTGTTTGAAAATATATAATAAACTATGTAGTGCCGATGAGTAGCCATAGAGTACCAATAATACAACCGCACAAATAAAAAAATAGTTTAAAAAACGTTGAATAATTTTGGAAGTCCAAAAAATTTCCTAGTCACAAAAAAAGAAGTGTTACTACGAACATCATTTTTCTAATAGTAAAAGTCACGAGAAACATATCTATATCATTCTCATTTTATAGTTCGAAAATATTAAATGTGAATTTTTGGGTTTTAAGCATATTTCAGGTCATTCTAAAACATGCAAAAAAAAAGTTGAACAAATTCTACTTTAAAAAAATAAAGAAAAAAAAGGTAAAAAAAATTGAAAAAATTAAATTTCAAAAAAATATTAAAATGGGGTGCGGGGTTAAAAATTTGGGGGGAGGGGTATTGGATGTTGGGGGAGAGACCCTTGGAAGTTGAGGTCCTTGGTGGTTAGGGGTTTTGGGGTTGGGGACCTTGAGGGTTCAAATCCATAATCAGCTCACTATTTGATTTCTAAGGATTTCTAAGGATTGTTCTGGATTTCTATATTAAAATTCTTTTCTCGATGCCTACGACTTTATTAGTTTCAACTTTAAGCATACTCCACTGCTAAACAATTATTTGATATTGCCCACACTCCTAATTTGGTACTTGTGTATTATACAGACCACATCCAAGAAGTGAAGCTAGGTCAATTGACTTGTGAAAGGATGAAAATATTCTAATCCTGTTCTAACATTTATGTCATGTGGCACGGGAGTTACCATTCATTCAAACGTACCTTTAGTTGGTAAGCAATTTTAACCCCTTACCTGTTTCATTCAATCCAATATAAAATATTCTTATTATCGTTATCGGGTTTGATCCCGTTATTCAAATCCATATTTAAGACCATTCATACCAGAATTATACAAATGAGATATCTTCTGATACCTGTGCTAATGTAAGCAATACTGGACGAGATAATTACGATCATTGACCTTCATAAAATACGGATTTAAAAAAAATGTTCAAAAATCAAGCTCCATATTACAAAGGACATTAAATCTAGTTTGATATCTATTGCCAGCACACTACTGATAATAGCTTTTGCTTATGTAAATTCGAAGTTTGAACTACAAATACTATAAAATCTTTTTAGATATATCCATTTCTGACACAGCGAAAGATATTACACGGGAATTTATTTTATAGGTGTTAAATTCTTGGTGGGTCTAATATGAAAATACTCAAACGACAAGTGACTTTTATAGAAAACACGAAATTACGCACAAAATTTGGATTCTTCAAGGAAAAATATATTCTTAACATTATCACTTGTATAATTATAAAACTGACAAATTCGATATTGCTAAGACTTCAAGGAATTTATATCATTACATATTAAACAATCAGCCTAATTTCATCGTTCTTAATTTCCAGCAGCCTTGATCATTATGATCATCCTCTTTTTTGTGCCAATGTTTTGACAAATAAAGACCACGCTGTTCAAAATACATTTATTTTTCAAATATACGCAAATATTGACCAAAAAACCAAAGAAAAAATCAAAAACTTAAAAGATGAATAAAATTCAATAAAAATCAAAAATTATAAGAATTAAAAACAAATACCTAACAACCATAAAAGCGAATTATTCGCCAATATCCGCGATTTGCACAAGATCCAAAAATTAATGAACTGCCATTGACGGATACTAGCGAACAATTGAGAAATAAAAGAAAAGAAAAAAATTCAATCACTCAAAAACTAAACGAACCAGCAATTAAATAAGTTGGAGAGATTCCGTAGGAGAATGTAATTTTTGGCTTTTACTGAATTTTATTCATCTTTTAAGTTTTTGGTTTTTTGGTTCTTTTCACATTGACTTTCCGCGCTTGTTTTTTGGTGTTTTCTTCTTCGGCACTTTCCTTGGATACATTATTTCGTTTCGCGATGAAGAAAAGAGGCGTTTGTCCTCTCGAAATATTCGCTTCGTTGTGTTTTTTCAGTATTTTCATTTGGCCTTTAAAAACCCCATTTTTGCTCAATTTTCTTTTTTTATGGTAACAGTTTTGGCATGTGAACAAGATATGTTAATGGCATTAGTGCACCAGTATGCCTGTCTTCTTTTTTTTTTCTTCCCAATGCTAATACCAGAACGGTTATGATAGAACAGCAAAAGATATTTCTGACACAGCAAAAGATATTACACGGGAATTTATTTTATAGGTGTCATATTCTTGGTGGTTCTAATATGAAAATACTCAAACGACAAGTGACTTTTATAGAAAACACGAAATTACGCACAAAGTTTGGATTCTTCAAGGAAAAATATATTCTTAACATTATCACTTGTATAATTATAAAACTGACAAATTCGATATTGCTAAGACTTCAAGGAATTTATATCATTACATATTAAACAATCAGCCTAATTTCATCGTTCTTAATTTCCAGCAGCCTTGATCATTATGATCATCCTCTTTTTTGTGCCAATGTTTTGACAAATAAAGACCACGCTGTTCAAAATACATTTATTTTTCAAAAATACGCAAATATTGACCAAAAACCCAAAAAAAAAAACAGAAAATTAAAAGATGAATAAAACTCAATAAAATCCAAAGATCACAAGAATGAAAACCGAATATCTAACAGCCATACAAGCGAGTCATTTACCAAAATGCACGATTAGCTCAAAATACAAAAAATTGTGAATTGCCATTGACGGATACTAGCAAACAATTGAGAAATAAAAAAAAAGAAAAAAATTCAATCACTCAAAACAAAACGAACCAGCAATTAAATAAGTTGGAGAAATTCTGTAAGAGAATGTAATTTTTGGCTTTTACTGAATTTTATTCATCTTTTAAGTTTTTGGTTTTTTGGTTCTTTTCACATTGACTTTCCGCGCTTGTTTTTTGGTGTTTTTTTTCTTCGGCACTTTCCTTGTATACAATATTTCGTTTCTCGATGAAGAAGAGAGGCGTTTGTCCTCTCGAAATATTCGCTTCGTTTTGTTTTTTCAGTATTATCTTTTGGCCTATAAAAACCCCATTTTTGCTCGTTTTTCTTTCTTTATGGTAGCAGTTTTGGCATTTGAACAAGATGTGGTTAATGACATTAGTGCAGCAGTATGCCTGTCTTCTTTTTCTCTTCTTTGCAATGCTAATACCAGAACGGTTATGATGGAAAAATTCAGAATCGAAGTAATTTCCAGTTCAATTCCAGTACGGATTTCCAGTTCAGTTCTGAATTTTCTCAAGGACGAGAAAAAAATTTTAAATTCTGTTCTAAAATTTTCCGTGGAAGATAGAAAAAGTTATACTTCGACTCTGAATTTTTCCAGAAGAAGAGAAATTGTTCCGCTTTAATTCTGAGTTTTCTCAAAGAAGTGAAAATATTTTCTAGTTCTCTTCTGAATTTTCTTACAGAAGAGAAAAAAGTTAAATTTTTCCGAAGAAGAAAAAAAAGTCCCTCTTGAGTTCTGAATTTTCACAAAGAAGAGAAAATTTTCAATTTCTGAACTGAATTTTTCCGTAGAACATAAAAAAAGTTATACTTTAATTCTGAATTCTCGTAATGAAGAGAATAAAAATTTCAAGTTATGTTTTGAATTCGAGGTAACTTTTCTATCAACAGGTAACGCATTACCGACAACACTAGTAAGAAGTTGTCCACCATCATCAGCGGTTATTTTTATGTTTGCTTTCTCTTTGAGCACTAACTTCTCTGGAAATGATACTATCTCATATCCACCATTTTTATGATGTAAATTCTTGGATACACCAAAGGAATCTAGCTCCTCGCTGTCATGACAACGCAAGCATAAATTTCCAATAAGATCCCCATTAATGCTTGTTTCATAGTTCAAGTATTTCACCTCGTCGACATTCAATACAACGATGATTATATCGTGTGCACACACTTACTTCGAATATTTCATTTTTCATTTAAAAAAATGATACCGTTCTGAGGGTCTGAGAGGGAGAGCGCATCACTTTTATCTGTAAATCTTGATTAGCCTTGTGATATTGTGTTTCGTTGTGTTGGGATTTTATTTTTTTATGTTCTAAGAAGTAAAAAACATGCAACTCCAAACATAAATCGTTTTCAATGAAGCGCTAATGAAATTCTTGCCTTTAAAAAGTTGGGGGTTGACAACTCTTCTCCTGAGTTTTTTTTGTGATTGCTGTTCGTTTTAAGTTTTACTTGAATTATAGACTTTAATTTATGTTTGTTTTAGGATTCATCTGTTCATCCATAGCAGTGTTTGTTATATTTATAATTGATGCAATCATTCGTTTTTATTTCCGTTTTTTTAGGCTTCATTAATCATTGATAGTAATTTCTGTTTGTTTTCAGTTTGAATTATTATATGACTCTATTTCTGCCCTTCTTAAGTTTGTTGGTCTTTACACTTCTTTGAAAAATTTCTTTTCTCGAAATTATTTCTTTAAATTATCTCGGATTAAAACAATGAGAACACTGTTTGTTGAGTTTCGTGCAGATTATTTTTCTATCATTTGTCTCATTTCCTCTTTGTATAAACTTAAACCTACTTAAACACTGCCTGACCAACCTCCAAACGAAATCCCAAGCAAGAACTGTCTTTAGTTTTTCTAACCGGTCTTATTCCAAACCAAAGTTTGGACATAAGAATTAAAAATTTGATTTCAGATTGTAGATCAACACAGATTATCTTTTTTACAATATTTAATTATTTCATAGATTTGAATTTTTATCAGTGAATTTGCCAAAAGAGACAGAAGGAGAGGTCGGTATTCAATTAGAAGTGTACAACTTTATAAGCTATCAAAATGACTAATATCAAGTCGGTTAATATTTCTAATCGGTTAAATATTCTTCATATTATCTTTTATCTAATGTGCTACCATATTAGTATGTCCTGTATTTATGTGTGTTTGTCACTGTTTAAGTATGACCAAATATTAAGATTTACACCCTTTTTAGTGATTAAATTTTAAAAAAAAAGTTTTTTCACCTATAAGTAAAAAGGAAAGTTAAAACTTAAAAGAAATAGAAATTATTCCGTACAAGAGGACGATGCCCCTCTTCAATTACTTGCTCCTTATGCCAAAGTCTCTTGGGGCTTTCAAAAGGCTCCGTATTCGGATTCAATGGGTTTCGCTTCCGCAGTCGTTCATTAAGAATGTTGACAAAAAAGTTAAACTTCAACGAAATGAGGAGGGACAGCTCCCCTCCTGTTCAGATTACTTTCTGTTTGCCTTTAGTTTTAATTTTACTCCTTACTTATAGTTGAATAAAAAAAGATCATTTAATATCTAGTCATTTTCTGACTGACTAACCAAAGTTAAGATTTGGGGCAACATTTTTGAAAGTAAAAAAACACAGAAACTTGGAACATCAATTGTTTCACCTGTAAAATGAATAAAACAAAAGATAAAAAGGCATCATATTAGTAGGTGTATTTGGGTGCAAAATATTATTGGCACAACTTTTTCAAATCTAATTCTTGTCATTTTTATTTTCTGTTTCTGTAATACAAGTGCAACACTAAAATCAAGAAAAAACCTGTAAATCATAAATTTCGGCTTTTCTATTAAAACATTTGACTTTGATGTAGATCGCCAGAAAAAAAAATGTTCATCCAAACCATTTTCCAGCGCATTTACTGTTTGATATGTTATTTGCTTCATCACTAAAAACACCGATTAAAAAAGGGCTGCAACTGCAAACTTAATTTTTTGCAACGGCATCTATGAACAAATGCAAGTTGTTATGGAATAAGTTTCCTCAGTAGATGCTGCTTCAGAAGTAAACTTTAAGTTTGTAAAGCATGCACAAGATAATAATTTTGTTTATCATTTGTAAGCCCATCTTCTCAATTAAAGAAAGAAAGGAAGGGGATGACAACTTAAATGACAGATTTATTCCCGACTGGTCTGACCTAGATAGAAGGGAAATCCCGGATTGGTATGACAAAGCGAAGTTTGGAATTTTTATTCATTGGGGTGTCTTTTCTGTCCCATCTGTTTTTAGTGAATGGTTTTGGCAGGAATGGCAAGGTAAATTTTCTTAATACTTCAAGGTAAAACTGCAGTTTAATTACATTTGTCAACTTTGAAAGCTGCTGATTAAACCAAAATGGAGAGATGTTCCTGGGGGGAGAGGGGGCACCAGGTGCCATAGCTTGGGGGGCAGCAGCTGGGCATTGCCCATTTTGATAAAACTCTTCACTTTTATTTGGCTTGTTTGCTTATTTTTGAGTCAGAAGAGGGATAGGCTACTATAAATATTTTTTCCCTGGGCACCACCAACCCTAGGAACAGCTCTGCACAAATTAGTAAATAGGCCTATATACAATTGAATGTTATTTAACTAGCTAGAAAGTGAAATCATTACTTAATGCCCTTTATCTCTTCAAAGTGTAATTGCTTCTGGGACAAATTCCATTTTGAGTCCTTAATAGGACCCCAAAATGTAACTTATTACCTTCTCTATCATTTAGATTATTTTTTAAAACTAAAAATTAGATTAAAACTGATTATGTCCTATGTAAGATATATCCTATTTTACATATTTATAGATTATATCATATATCCTATTATATCCTATGATACAACTATGCATGCTGTGCATCAGCATAGATGAGTCAATGAATTGAATACATTATTCTTCTTCTTGACCATTTACAAAATAATTTTCTCTGTTGGTTGTCACCAGTAAGTACAAAAAAAACTAAATAATATTGTTTTTTATATTGATATTTGATACAGTTTTAATATTCAATATTGCCCAACACTAATGGAGGCATTCAAGGGAGCTCTGGTCATCCAAGCCATGGCTTCAAGAATGGGATGTAGCTCTCTTGCATTATTTCCCTGTTTTTTTAACTGACAAGGCAGACGCAAAGGCACACCACTCAGTCCTATTATCTAACAAAGAACTTGAGGAAGAGCTTCATCCAGCATTGCACTTCTATCTGGACCAATCTTTCTGGGGATGTTATTCCTGCAAATCCCTCTGTTGACTCCTTCAGAAGAAGGTTCAACAGACATTGAAAACTTCAAGGTTTCAAAACAAGGTAATTAAATAGTGGCAAATCATATACCTTTAAGCACCTGGCACTGTGAATATAGGAACAAAAAAAAGTAAATAATAATTCTAAATTAGGCTGAACAATGCTTAACAGCCCTAAATAGGCTATGCTAATTCTCTATTGTCTTTCATCTCTTGATACATTAAATTTCTTTGCAAATGGGTAGTTGTGTTCTTGACCAGGGTTGCCCCAAAGTCAAAAGCAAAATGACAAAATTTTGAGAGACAATCTCTAATTTGAGAGAATGCTCAAGCAAAAAGCTCTAAATTTAAATTTAACATTTTCTTCTTGAAAGCAACAAAAAGGGTCTAATTTTCAGTTATCTAGGTCTTTTGAAAAGCCTAATGTATTTTTATTTTATGAAATATAAGGTATTCTGTATACCAGAAGAACATATTGACAATGATAGGAGTAATGCCAAGAGCAATGTTATCTTATCACAGCAGTGTGATTTTGCTAGCTGTAGTATTTTGGTAAATTTCTAGGACTATGTAGAGGTGTCACTAGCTAAGTTGTTTTGGGGAAGTAGAATATAGACTTTAATACTTTGAGGTTGTTTTTACTGGCAATACTAGTTTATAATTGCTCCCCCTCAGTTGGAAACATTATAAAATTATGACAACAACTTAAAAAATTCTGGAATACTTTTATCATTTCTACAAGGGCTTTACTTCACCCCTAACCCCCCCCCCCCAATGTGCAAATATATAGCCAAAATTATATATTCTCTATGCTTTTTTTTTGTTTCCTGATTTTGTCAGTGTTGCTTCATTGCCATTAAATCTATTTAAGAAAAGAGTGGCATATAGAAAAATGAATAGAGAAAATATAATTTGGGCTATATGTTAGCACATTAGAGGGTGGGTAGTGGTAAAGTAAAGTGAAGTACTTTCTGGAATGATTTAAGAGAGTATTTAAAAAAAAAATTTAAGTTGTTTTCAGATTTTTTTATTTTATTTTTATAGTGTTTCCTTCTGAGAAGGAGTAATTGTAAACTAGGACCTTACTGACTGCTTTTATTTAATCAGTAATTAGTATAATACACATTTCTTTCATCTTTTGTAACCTAGAGGAAAGTTGTTTCTTGTATAGTTTTACTATAAAAACCATTTGCAACTAGTTAGTCACCTAGGAAGGGTGCTTTGAACAGTGTTGAGTAGTTTTTGATGCTTGAATGGTATGATTAAGAGACTCTTAAACTTTTTTATCTATTTTAACTAATTGTGATGTTTATTCATAACAGTTACAGCAATAGCTGCAATCTGATGAAGAGGCAGTCACAGCCAATAGTAACTAGACATTTTAAAAATATCCTTTAAAGAACTGTTCAAGTGGGAATTTTTTTTTCATTTAAAGAAATCTAGGACATATAACTTATATGCTTGGGGAAATTAATTTTGAGGGACTTTGAGAAGGAGCTTTAAACCCCTTTAAAATGGTTGAAGATTGAAATGGAAAGTCGATCATTAGAATTGATATAGTTAAAAACCAGCAAATGGAGAATTACAGTGCCCCATCTTCAGTAACAGGAGACATCACTTTTTGCATTGGTAGTGTTAATGTGTCTCCTTTTTTTCTCTAGGGGCGATTTTATTCAACCAGTCATCATGTAATATTGTGAATATGTTCCTTTAGATGGAATTGCAATATCTAGTGCCATTTTTAGGTAACAAAAGAGAGCAAAGCCCTGCAGCAAAGTATGTTATCTGTCAGAAAACATCAATTTTGGCAAAATGGGGCAGAATGTTGGAGATGGCAAATTCTAAGATAACCAATTGAGTTTCCTCATTCTAAACCCCTTACTCAAGGCTCTGAAGCCTCAATCTTGAAGAATGAGAAAATCACTTTTTTGCATGGTTACCATGCATCCCCTTATTTATTTCTAATTTTTATTTCTACAAGGATCAGTAAGCTACCAAAAAGTTGCAGAGAAATGTATGGCTCATTTATAAGCTAATTTTCATTAACAGAGGAGCCATTGCAATCTTCATGGTTGAGAACTATAAACTGACAGTTTACAGCTCCCCTTCTTTTGTACGCCCCTCCAGCTCAATAGTAAACAAAAACTAAAAAACATGTTTTTTTTCCATTGAAAATGCCAAATGAAAAAAATGAGATTTATTTATTTTTATTTCTGTGTTGACTACTTATCTGTGTGAGAAAGTTGTTCATATCTTATGGGAGGTAAAACTTATATTCAATGCCCTGTTTTAACAGAAACTCCTGTTGACTCCTTTAGCTCCATCGCCTAAGCAAGACAAATTTTTTGTTTTTTTTAAGTTTAGTATGTATATTTAGCAAATCAAAAGGAGTAAAAAATAATAATGAAAAAAGTTTAATTTTTTTTATGGAAGCAAAGAGGAAAGCTGAAACAGTCCAAAACAAACAAAATTATTGTTTTGCAGATTACCCAAGATATGTCTACAAATCTGGCTTAAATAAATTAACTTGTGATGTCTTTCAGTACTTGTAGAATTCTAAAAATTACTGCTCTACTGAAAACTGAGCTTGCTTGAATTATAGAGAATTATAATTGTATACCAAAATTTACCGATATCATGGCTGATGAAAGACTTTTGAGGGCTTCATAAATTAGTCTTATTTTCTCATGTAATCACCTATTGCTTTTTGCTGGCTTAACCGCTGTAATTGCTGAATATTATGTAGATAGTGGTAAATATTCTGTCAGTATTGTCATCGATTTTTGCTAATCTTACCATTTCGTTTCTGTAATTCATCATTTGAACTAATTTAGAAATTAAATTGGTAAAATCAGTGTCTTTAGCAACTGAGAAAAAGATTTTGGCATGCCAAGGATTCAATGGTTATCATGTCATTAATCATAAATTCTTTAATTTATCGCATTTTTGTGCTAACTTTATTGAATTTAAGTAATGAGTCAGTAAAACCATGGTGGCTTGCAATATGACTTTACCAACTCTCCAAAAATATTGTATGGGATGCCCCCCCCTACCACACATTGACTACCGTCTTGAATAAGATTGAATTGTATTAACATCTTATTTTTTCATATAACTTTGTTCAACTTGTGTAATTTCCCTACGAACATTCATTGAGGATTTTATTGATAATCAGATTATTTTTTTTTGCTGTTTTGACAGCACAAATTCCCTTTGGATAGACAATTGTGTGAGAACAATGTGTTGGATTTGGGGACTATTTGCTTGTTGATGAATTTAGTCTTTGGATTTTTGGTCTTGTTTGTCTCTTCTGGATTTGCTATTGTGATGGAGTTTCTGCACTCTGTGGTGTTAAAGTTTGAGCTGTCAAATTTTCATGCAGGGGTGGAAAGTGAAATCATTTGCAAAGATGGGGTTGGATTTTTGATGAAAAGTCTATTATAATAGCTAAAATTCACCTCTGGTCTCGACTGTTCATGGGCGGTCATGCACCTAGACAGCAAGGTGATGCTGCAAATTCCCTTTACATAAAGGGTATTATTGATATCTTTCAGAAGTGTGAGGCTCATAATTTATTTCTGCAGATTTACATGGTTATTTTTTCCACCAAAGCTCATGTCATTCCAGCTGTTGCATACTCAAGCCTTGCATCAAGGCTTATTATTGACTCAGAACTCAAGCAAATCTGTGAGAAAATTATGTGTTATAATCTGAACTTCCGTGCCCTTAGCGCCCTGGGTCTGCAACCACCCGTTGATAATCATGCAACTATTGTCATTTCAAACGTCCCTTCTCAACTGAATAACCATGCAAAACGCCGTGACGTAATTTAATGTATACCTGGTCACGATTGTAACCATAGTACAAAGCCGTGCAAAGTCATCAGACTGTTGCTAAGGACCTTTGCGGTGCTGTCCCCTCTGTAATGCGCAATTGTGACATCAAAGTAAATGCAAAAAAATATTTCGGTATTTTGAAAGGCTTATCAAATTATTTTGAGGTGTGGATGCTAATCGGTTGTGGTAGTATTAATGATGCTAAACAAATTGGTAATTGTCTTGCTGCTAAGTTTTTTTTTTGAAAATACAAATGCTCAATTGCTCCTAAGAAAGAAATCCTTTCTTAGGAACTCTTC
The DNA here is from genome assembly GCF_049724085.1 of Artemia sp. Qi Xiang Cuo. Classification (NCBI taxonomy): domain Eukaryota; kingdom Metazoa; phylum Arthropoda; class Branchiopoda; order Anostraca; family Artemiidae; genus Artemia; species Artemia sp. Qi Xiang Cuo. Next base: position 37,383,289 of record NC_142795.1, read on the forward strand.
CAACTCTCTTCAAAATGCACCAAATACACCAAATGTCATTTTAAAAATGAACAGAAATTAAATATAAAAATAAAAAGTTTTTTCAGATGAAAGTAAGGGGTGGTACTGAAACTTACAACAATCCTTGTGTATAGGGGAGAACGGGGCGAACTTGGACACTTTTTAGTTTTCAAAGCATAACTAGGTACTGGATTGACATAAAACAATTTAGTGTGGGTCGTTAGAAAGGTAAAAGTCTGGCAAATAATGGTGAATTTTTTCAGATTTTTTAAAGATCACCCTGAAGCGTGAGTACCATGAGAGTAGGACCTTGTCAAGTGTCCAGTTTTGACCCGTACACGGGGTGAAATTGGACAGGCATGGGGCGACCTTGGACAAGACAGTTTTAAGCAGTTAAACTTTATCCAAATACAGAATATTCGTGTAAAATGATACATAATCAGTCAAAATCATATGAAAACTCAAAATCGCATAAAAAAATCAGCCAGGAACATTGAACGGGCATCCGGGTTTTAACTAGAATTGTCATTTTAAAGCGTACATCGAAAGATCACAACCAAAGACAAGCCCCTGAACTGCACGACTGGTTCCACCAGCTGAAGAGGGGACATGAAGCTTCAGTTCTATGTCGGTAACGTCTATCTCAGCAATATCAGGAAGCTGAGGAAACATGAATTTGTCCCCTTGTTTCCGAAGAAAGTTAACCCTCGCAAACTGCTTTTCTACAACATCAAGAACTTCGCCAACATAATACACAAGGGCTTTCTTCTTTCCATACTCGAACTTGACAAGAACAAAGTCTCCGGCTTGAATGTCCTTGTCTACGTCATCCTTATCAGGCTCATGGAGGTGTAGAGAATTGTCAGATGAATTGTCGTCAAGTTGAACGTCATCACCACTACTTTCCACTGGAGATTCAATTTGCTTTCTTTTCTTGGCAGTGGGCTGCTTGGCCTGCTTGGGCATAGGCTTTCTACTCTGCTTTTCCTTTCTCGCTCGTGCTTCAGCTTCTAAAGCATCTTTTACGGGTGTATCGGTAAGAATACGAGTTCGACCTTGCTTTCTCGCAGTCCTTCTGGACTTTGTCATATCTGCTCTTGGATAGGGTCTTACTGCTTCAGGAGTCTGTTTTCCTCGCTCGCTTTGGGGAAGAGAAGGTGAAGGAGGAGAGGGAGAGGGTATTGGCTGCACATCTAGTAACGAATCGTCTAGGGGTGGACGATTTGTCACCTCAGCAGGTAGAAAGTCTACCTCAGAAAATACACTTCTGTTGAAGGGCCAAATTCCAGCTTTCGTGAAACCAACTGTTATATTTTCTGGGTTGAACTTGCGAAGGAATGGTTCCTTGCAGAGCTGGGCAGTCTCGTGAATCGTAATTCGTTGACCTGGATGGATCTGCAACCAAGTGTTCAGTGATTCTCTCATCGCAAACTTGATTGGTCCGTAGACAGAGACGTCCAATGGCTGTAAGCGGTGGGAACAATGGAGAGGAAAGGTTAGGAGGTGGACCCAATTATCTTTGCACAGCCGCACTAATTCCACCGAAACATGGCTATCGTGGTTGTCAAGTAGCAGTAGTACAGGGTCTTCTTTCGATGGCTTCACCAGCTTGATGAAGTGCTCAATAGCAGCTACAAAGTTGATGGAAGTCATCCAACCACTAGGGTGAGAAAGCCCGAGACATCCTGTGGGGCCTTCTCGAAAAAGCCGGTCGTTCACCTTCACCCGTGGGAATATAAAAACGGGGGGAAGAGCTTGACCAGTGGCTGAAATAAACCCGAGCATTGTAACATTTTCCCCTCTCTCTGCTGACACTGTCTGGGAAACTGGCTTCGATCCTTTCCTTGCGATTGCTTTTGGAGCTGGCAATACAGTAGGAACCCCAGTTTCATCACAGTTCCAGATACGGTTTGGTGGGAACTTGAATTTTTTGTAGAGTTTCTGCAGGTTGTCGAAGAACAGATTCACAACCACTGGATTGAAGCCAGCAGCCCTTGCCTGGCTGGTATTTTCAGGCTTACGAATAGATAGCTCTGGGTTTTGCTTCATAAAGCCTGAGAACCAGTCAACCCCAGCTATGTCGTCTCGCACCCAGCTCTCCGGCGTTTTGACGCCAATCAATTTGCCCCATTCAAAGGCAAGTTTCCTTGCTTCTTTCGGAGTGAGGCCGTGATTCATCAGCTGACATTTTAGAAGATACTCTACAAACTCTTTTTCTTGTTTGTTAGAGAAAACAGTGTTTCTCTTCAGGTTGGGTGATGGGCTTGGGCGACCTGGAGGTGTAACTGGATTCGCTCGAGGTTCTTCAGTAACTCCTTGTCGATTTTTCAGAGCATAGGCGATGGTTGATTTCTTCAGTCCATAGGTTTTTGCGGCATTTCTAATAGATAGTCTACGCTCTAAGACTGCATTCACTGCCTGCTCCATGGATTCGCCATCTGGTAGATCGTGTTTCCTGATGTAGTTGCGAACCATTGTCCAACTAGAAAGAACAAACAGTAAATGCACAGGAAATAACCTGGAAATAGCTTTAAGAAGCAATGATATGAACCGGGTCCCTCCTTACTTACAGTTCGTTACCATGAATTGTTTGATCATGTAATTAAAAAAAAATTATATTAAAAATTAAAATTTTTTTTTTTTAATTAACGGCTTTTGTGATTAAGGGGTCATTCTTAAAGCATTGGAACAAAATTTGAACTTTAGCGTAGAGTGAGGTATTGACTAGGGGGTGAACCCCCTAAAATACGTAATAAAAATATACGAATATAGTTTGTTACATGAGTGAATTCATAAGTTACGTCAGAACAAAATTTCGAGAAAGCCATTTAGCCAAAAAATAAATAAAATTGATATATAAATTTTGTTTGAATTATTCATGTACGATGAGCCAAAATTGAAGCTGCATTAATTCAAAAACGTCCTGAAATTATATTACAAAAGACTAGTTTTTTTAACTGAAAGTAAGGAGCGTAATTAAAACTTAAAACGAACAGAAATTATTCCGTATATGAAAGGGGTGTCCCCTCCTCAACGCCTCGCTCTTTACGCTAAAATTTTTTATTGTTTAAGAAAATAGAGTTGTGAGAACGAGTCAAACTTTAGCGTAGTACAGAGCGAGGCGTTGTGGAGGGGATATACGGAATAATTTCTGTTCATTTTAAGTTTTAATGTTGCTCCTTTCATTAAGCTAATGAAACAGCCAACTTAACCTCGTTGTGTTGTGCGAAAAAAAAAACACATCTACACACAAGCAACGCCATCTAGCATCATCGAAAAACTCCAAATATTAGTTAAGAAATTCTCTAAAAATTGCCTCCAAAGAGGCAAAGACATTCTCTAAAATGATAAACAAAAATAGCACGGGGTGAAGTTGGACACACGGGGCGACCTTGGACAGTGTCCAAAGTCGCCCCCGAATTTCTGTCCAATCTCGCCCCTATCGAACCAATTTTAGAAAATGGCGTCCTGAAAAAGAAGTACTCGGAATAGACAAATCAAACTCAGGGCATAGATAGAGGATGTATCTAGCAACTGTACTACATCAACAACAAAGAAAAACTACCACCTTTTGTTACTGCAAATCGAACTAATGTTGCAACCCCCAGATTTTTTTTAAGCATTTAAAAACTTCCTTACCTCTTATCCTGGTGTCAACAGTTCTGTTAGATTTCAAACTTCCCGCCAATGTAGACATACATAAGCCCCATCAACCCTATTTTTTGTGGATCGATAGAAGCAATAGGCTAGTTGTCAGGTTCGACGTCCAAGTTTGCCCCTGTCCAATTTCGCCCCATTCTCCCCTACAAGGGATGGGGGTTGAGTGGCTTACACCCCTAAACCCCAATTCCCTCCAATATGATTTAACTAGTTTTAAATGAATAGAGATTTTTCTATATGTGAGAGAGTCTTTCCCTTAGCCTCCGACTCATTGATCTAAAGTTTCATAGTGATTTATTGAAAGCATTTATGAGTGCAACTAACGTAGTTAATGGGTAATTGCAATGATTTATTTAACTATTATCTTTATAATTTTTTAATAGAAAATTGTATTGTTTACTGTTTTTGCATATACTTGTTACTTTACTTTTTTGGGGGGAAAATCTTGTAGATACAGGACAAATATAATAACAAAGAAGCTTACTTTTCTGGCTTTTTTCTAGTAAAAACTCCACTTTGTAGGCTGTCTTTTCCCTGCTCCACTCGCTTCGACTGCTTCAGTTGGTTTTTCGAGCCATCAGTCCTGTCACACTTATTATTATTATATCACATTTCTTTTTTCTTTTTCTTTTTTGGACTGTTATAGCCTATGTCCATTTTTATTATTCCAAGATTGTTCTTCATAAATTTTCAGATTTATAGCATATTAGTTTAGCGTTCATTTCAGTGTTCACACAAAACCACACTCTAGATTTTACACAGATACATGAAAATGATTGTAATAGACATAAATTTGCCGGGTTTTTGTTGCTTTACTGTACTTGATTGGACCTTCAGTCCTTGCAAGGCCACTTGTTTCTGCTCGCTTCTCTCACTGCGATCGGTGCCTCAGACTCTTGAAGCTTTGCTTGGGTAGGTTGTTTCCGCCACCAATTTTTACGTTTCCAGTCTGACTACCTTGGTTGAAAATTCACCGAAAGGATAATTTCATTATTTAGAGCTAGATAAATATGTTTGTTTTCCATAGCTTGCACTTTGTGGAAAGGGTGCCATTTGAGTTTATACATACAAGTATAGACTGTTATAATTTCTTGGTCAGGTCTTTAGTATTTAGAACTGGTCCTTAGTGGCCGTTCTGGAAAGTATTTCTAAAGAGTTGATTAAAGCAGACTCATTATAGCTGATGAATTAAAAAGTATTTCTGAAGTGATTAATGGTTGGAAGTCATGTTCGGTTGTCTTTGGGATACACTTGAAATCATTTAGATAGTAAGCATTTTTCTTTCAGGAGAAAAGAGACCTGATGTTGTCCAGTTTATGAAAGAGAACTATTCACCTCGATTCACTTATGCTGACTTTGCTCCTCAATTTACAGCAGAATTTTTTGACCCTGATGAATGGGCGAGAATATTCAAAGCATCTGGTGCAAAGTAAGTTTTTTTTTTTATTTAATACTTCGTTTTGTTAAAAAAAAAAAAAAAGATCCTCATACTGTTCTATCAAAAACTGATAACATCAATTTTAGCTGACAAATCCACTCCTTTAAGGACAACAAAACGTAGGTATACCCAGAAGCAACACTTGCACCTAAAATTCTGAAGTTAAGGAATTTGCCTTAAGGAATAAGAAATCTTCTCATTCTTGAAATTCAACAATTAAATTTACTTCCGTTTTATTGAAGTGACTGTTTTTTTTTTTGTTTTTTTTTTTTTTTTTTTTTTTTTTTTTTTTTGCGTTTCAAACCAGTGTATTTCTGGTTTACTTCGCTTAAGGAGACAAGGTTTTAATTTGTTTGCACTGAAATCAGTTATGCTTGTTTTATTGGCAGTCGATTTTTACTTTGGAAGAACCATTCTGTTCTGCCTCTGTCTTCTTACAAAATTGGCCACATCTCGCACATTAATACGAGTTTTCTCTTATGTTTTAGCTATCAAATGTTTTAAACTTTAGCCTAACTATATCCTCATACCTTCACGGAGGAGATCCCCTCTCATACTTGTTTTAAAGGACTTCTCTGGGATAAATAGCGTTCTAAAAATCAGCCTTTTTGCGTTTTGACCCTCCTTGAAAAAATGCCTTAATCCTCCTCTTTCACAAAGGGTTGGACATGCGTGCACCCATGTATGCTCTTTTGCTTCCAGATTTGAATTTCTAATTAAGCAAAGAGTCATGTTTGCCAAAGTTAAGACATGTAGACATGTAATGAAAATACCCATGCCTTCTGTACGGTAATCTTATACTGAACAATTTTTGTTTGTTGTCAGTTTTAATGTTGCTCCTTAATTTCGAAAAGAGATAAAAATGATTTGAAAGTCGAACACTCATCATGAATGCTATTATTTTTTGTTCCCTTTTTTTGGTTTGTAGTCCAAGCTGTCCTAGTAGACGCTTTGTGACTTTGAAGAACAACATTTGAAAAATTTCTCTGATTACCGGTGATTCTTTGTTTCTTACCGTTTTTTTCTTCTTTGCTTCTCACTGTCATTGCGGCATAATGGCTTTTAGTTATGGCATTTAGGAGTTCACTAAGGGGGTATACTGTTCTGACTGAGAAAATATGCAACATAACAGGCCAAAGACAGCTAATTTTCTTGACTATCTCACTGAAAATAATGATATATTAGTCTGGTGTCTTTAACCTGCTCCCTTGAAAAGTCTGCATAGATTTTTATTCTTGTTTCAGTGTCCTAGCGTGCACAGTTAGGTCCTTTCGCTGGGCTCTTTTGTTGTCTGATATGCCGATTGTATTTTATCCTCGTTTCACTCATAGAAGCCTAGCAATAAATATTTAAATTGATAATTTTAATAATTTTGCCTTAAAAAGGCTAAATTTTGGGCTATAATAGCGTTCGCTATTTTTGGGCTAGTAAGTAATTGTGCCTGTTTAGGCTCTGCGCTCTGCCGAAAACCTGGCAACTATGCGTCAGATAAACTAGAATCGTCAACATAGACGGGGACCTGATTTAGTTATCCATAATTTGTGGGGTTTGGAATGTTATGAATAAATAAAGTAAGTCATTATGTATATTTTTAATGCCTTTGTTAACACTAAAAAAGACTTGATGAAAAGCAGGTTAAAGCTCCTCTGAGAAAAATATCGTGAAGGTGTGATGAAATGCTGTTATGGAAATGTTCTAGCTCATCGAACTTGTCCCTTCGGATGGCAAGTTGAATTATTTATTGTCCCTTTTCTCCTTACAGTAAAGATTGCACGCCAAAAGACCAGCTCATTTTTCATCTATCTTGTTTTCTTCTGGTAGTATACAGACACATATGCAGGGAGCTCTTTGAGCTTTCGAAATGTCATCAAACTTGCAAATTGAAAACAAAATTGATTATATAATTCGTGAAATATATAAGAAACATTTGGTATAGCTGTTTTTTAATAAAATCAAGCAATTTACATTGGCTAAGATAAATCTACTCTTTTTGTATTACCGTCTCATACAGTCCGTATCTTGCTTGAATATATGCGGTTTTTTTTAGCAGTTAATGCTTCCCCTATCCAATACAAGTACAATAATATTTACCAATAATTTCTATTCCTTTGATACTCAGTTTGCTAAGTCTGCTATGACCAAAGTCATTTTTTTTCTTTTTGCTTAATTCTCTACTGACTTTTATGGTCTTTAGTATACATCATAAGATGCAAAGATGGCTGAATAATTGTATTCAAATGCATATCCGAAAAGGGAGGGAACTATTCCAACCTAATGTTAAGTTCATGCCTTCTCATCTGGACCCCCCCCCATCTGCCTATAACAGAGCGCTAGTTTCGTAGAAAGCTGCTTATGACACTCATCAATCATTTTTGTTCATTTTCATGTATCCTACTTAGGCTTCCCTTGTTTGGGACTCCTCGGAGGGATGAGCCGAACCCTTAGATCGTAATCTCCTTTCTTTTGCCTCTCAGACTCTTTCCTTATGTGTTTATGCAGATATACACCTGTTTACGTGTCTGCATTGTCCCTTGCACGACCAAAGATCAACTGCAATCTTTAAAGACAAGGGGTGACGTGGTATCCAAGATTTTATTCTAATGGTCCAGCAGGCATTCTACATCCTTTCACCTCACATGTCTCTGAGGAGCTTTTCCTTTTGCGTTGCCATTTTTAAGGTGAATTAATTAAAAAAAAACTTTCCGAAAAATAAATTTTTCAAAGAAAAGTAAAGGTCATTTTAAACTTAAGCTCATTTTACATCTGAAAGTAACGGGAATAAAGAATCAACGGAAATGTTAGAGGTAGCACTTCAGGTTCCTTTAGACGATTTTGTTCATGTCTTTTGAAAAAAGACATTTTCAAAAGACAGATTATTTTCATTTGTATTACTTTCTCTGTGGCTGCTCAATTATGCATGTAAGGGGGGAGACTTCCCCCACCACTTTCTACGCTAAGGTTTCAGTTTTTATCTCAAGGCTTAAAAATAAACGCAATGCGATAAAAATATAACTCAAAATAACATATATAGAATAATATATACACATAACACGGAACAATTAATCAAAATTGCATATTATGAGTTGAGGCTCACCCAAATAATGGCCTAGGGGGCTCACCATTCCACAATCTATGAAATCAATCCTGCGATAATCAATCAATCAATCATTTATTACCCACAACTAACAAAAAGTAGTACGAGTGGAGTACATAATAATAAAAAAGAGAAAAAAAAACTCAACAAACACTAGCAATTAAATTAAACTACGAAAAGAACTGTAAAAGACCGTGTCAGGGCCAAATTTACAAAATGCATCTGCAAAAAGCTTTTTGTGTAGGTCACCGAGCTTTTGAGTTACATCCGTAACATAAAATTTTTTAACTAGATACCGATTTCTAGTCCAAGGCGGCAGAGAAAGAAGAAATTTGCAAAATTTGAAATAAGTAACTTTCATCTTTTTTAAATCCTTTAGCTTAAGAACAGAATGGGCACCCGAAAAATAAAGCAAAGAATGATCAGAAAATGTCGAAAATAAGCGCCCAAGAGCTCTTCTGTTATGTTTTCCACGGTTTGCTACAATTTTTGAATAACTGAACTGAATTTTTCTTACTGAATCAGCAACAATCTGTTTACGAAAGAGAGCTAGAGAATTAGAAACAGTAATACCAAGCCACCGAAAGGAAGATACAACAAGTACAGAAAATTCATTACATACCAGAAGAGTAGACGAAGACAGATTATAAGATAAGAATTCACACTTGTCAAGATTCAGGGATAGACCAATATTTAGGAAAGACTGAGAAACTAAGGAAACAATCGCAGAAAGAGCAGACTTATTACGACTAATCAACAGAATGCCATCGGCATTGGCAATATAAGAAACATCAGTAGAACCAGAAAAATAAGTGCCTTAGATCTTATCCAGAACACTAGAAATACAAATATTTAACAGGGTTGGTGATAAAACACCTCCCTGCCTAACACCACGAAGCACTTGAATAGTTGTTTCTGGAGAAGATTTCAGGCGGAGGTAAGAATTAGAATACCAAAACCGTAGAAGGTAAATAACCGAAAAATTAACACCAGAAGAAGCCAAAGAAAAGAAAAGCTGGTTATGAACAACAGAATCAAAATCCTTTGAAAGATCAAGTGTACAGAGATATATGCCTTTGCCCTTAGAAGAATTAGAAAGTAGAATAGAAGAAAGGACACGATGAGCATGTTGGCACCCCACATCAGGTCTGAAACCAAGTTGATTTTCACCAAAGAAAGAAATTTTTCGAGTTAAATTATGTAAAAGAATACATTTGAAGACCTTGCTAATCTTGTAAGAAACAGAAACTGGACGGTAAGAAGAGCAATCTGTTGGTGGTTTACCTCTTTTTAAAATTGAAGTCACGCTGTCACACAAAAAGCTTTCCGGGACGACAGAAGACGCCAAGTACATTTGAAACAAAAGTACAAGAAGTGACACAAGCTCGGCACATTGGGGAGTTGGATGCATTTTAGAGATTCCATCAGCATCAATAGATTTCGACTTAAGATGATTCAAAGCATTCAAAACTTCACAACTCGATATAGGCAAAACAAAGCGCTGACTTAGAAATCTAGGGACAATTTTAACAAACGCTTCACCAAACTTTCTATAAACAGAAAAATTCAAAACGGAGAAAATCTTCGAATAATATGCATGCCAAGAACTTGGTGGAATATCAATACTACTTACATCAGAATCGTTTGTTTTACTTGAATTAATTAATTTACTCCATTCTTTATGCGAAGATGGAAAATAAAGCCCACGGTATCGGACACATTTTAGATACTTCATAAATTCTAATTTAGTTTTATGTTTAATAAGAAAAACATTACCGGACCTAGGCCGACCACAATCAGTCCAAATTTTTAGCCAAAATTTAGCTTTATTTTTACAGGCCTTAAGGTTAGGGTCAAGTGACCAAAGAGGCTTTTGAGTATTCTTTCGGATTAGCTTTACTGGGACAGAAATTTTTTCAGCTTCTTTCATAGCAGAGAGGATAGAATGATAATATTGGTCTATTTCATATTTAGCATAAATAAAATTCTGACTACACTACAAAAGCTGATAAGGAACATAAATCGTACTTAGAAGTGAAGCCAAAGCTATAAGAAAGACAGAAAAATTTGCATCATTCTAATTAGGCTTATAAAACCATTTAGAACGTACCCCATGACTCAGAGAAATACTCCCAGAACAAAGACCAGACTTTGATAAACAAAAAGACAGCGAAAGGTGATCAAGATCATTCTCGGCAATATGAACCGTAACTGGCGAGTAGACACGAGCTGCAGAACAAATAACGTGATCAATATCTGATTTACTACCTGAATGGTGAATATACGTATAATCATGGGACTTTCGAACAATTTTATAAGCCGGGAGAGAATAAAAAAGCTGACCATTCCTTACATTATCAGAAACCAGATCGGTATTAAAATCACCAGCCATAACAAAATGCAACCCGTTATCCGATATCTTTTGAACTAAAGTTTTAAGACCATTACAAGCACAAGATAAATTCTGAAGTGAACGAATGGAACGATCATTATATGGCAGATACACATTAATTAATACAACATTACCAAGACGTACCGCAAGAAAAGTGTCATCTGATTGGAAAATCGCAGGACTTGCACCAGAAATATTTTTTTTAAAAACACATGCTAAGCCACCAGAAGGGCGGCCACACCAAATTTTAGCTGGACCCTCAAAAACAACGTGTTCACTACTTCGTCTCAAAAAATTTTCGCTAAAGGCAGTCAGTAAATGTTCTTGGAGACAAACAACGTCGTAATTAACATACAGATCATCAATAAAAAAATCCTTGCCTCTCATACCATAAATATTAAATGAGACTATGCTTATGTCCGTATTCATTTCTGAGAATAGACTTTGTCAGTGATCTTCTTAATCACAGGGCATCGCAGGCTGTAAGAACGATGAGATCCTCCACAATTGGCACATTTCGGAGATTTCGTACAACGATCACTGTTCGTATATAAATGAGGTCCAGCACAACGAGCACACTTGGGAGTGCTACTCGTACATGCACTTTCCAAGTGTCCAGGGGAACGACACTTGAAGCAACACTTTGGCAATTGCTTGAACTCATAAACACGGAAGTTTTCATACCCAATCTTCACACCGTTTCGCGGAAATGATCCTTTAGTAATCGCGTCTGCAAATTCAAGCGTAACCGATTTGCTTGTTCCAAATCGAGTAGACCCGATTATACCAAACTGGTTCCGTAGCATTTCAAGGTCAAAATCAGACGGGATTTTTCGAATAACACCAGTGTGTTTTTTAGATAAGACTTTCACATTAGAACCAGGTAGAGCTTCCTTTGCTGATTTGCAAAAATCTTCAGCTGCAGATTTCTCAATATTCAGCGTCAACCGCTTTTTAGTCGCTGGCACTCTGGACACCAGCTGATGACCAGAAATTGAGTCTATTACTGATTTTCGCTTTAGCGGGTCACCATGCTCAGGTGGGGGATCGGAGATCAAAATTGTAGTGTATCACACGCAGCAGGTTGGCTAATCACAGGTATTTGAGGAAACTTCAGATTGTACGAATCAATCTTGGCAGAAACTAGCGAAATCGCTTGCTCAAGGCTCGTAAGCTTTGCTGTGACGTGTGTAAACGCTGTAGCAGAGATAACAGGGACTTCTGTTGGCCTTTTCATGACAAAACAAGGGAGCTGTTTTCCATCGGCATCACATTTCTTCATAAGGTCCATAATATCTTGCAGGTGACTGACAATTGCATTAGTGCCCCTTCTGACAGGGGGATCATTTTTACTCACAAAACTCCGTAGCTTCGCTTTCTCTGACTTAACAGTTTCCAAATCTTTAAAAAAGTCCACTCCTTTCCGTAAAATAACGGCTTCATCAACACCACTTAAATTTTCAAAAACAAAGTTCAACAGCGGTGAATACAAAAGCTCGGAAACGCTCATCTCATTATAAATTCACTTCAAAAATAATTTAAACCAACACACGCGAAGTACTCGTGATGGTCAGGCAACGAGCGCTGAATAAAAGTAAATTAAGTTCATTAAAGATAAACTTGCCACACAGGTTTGTTTATAATCCAGGAGAAAGCTATTTTTTCGTCCTTTGCAATAGGTTTGAATCCAAAACAGGTCTTTTCACCATGAACTCTGAATCAATACTATAACTGAAAATATAAAGTATTTTTGAGTATTTTAAGGTCTTCCACAACTCAAACGGTCCAACATTCTACAGCCCAATGAGTCTGTCTAATCTCCCAATCGGGAACGGAGGAGATAAGTGAAGTTCCACCCCGTATTGGATGAGTCTCCAACCTCACCCTCCCCCTCTCCTACGGTCCATGCTAAAGTTTTCTTCTTTATGCCAACTACGCCATCCCAGACCCAAATACTTTAATAAGGTGAAGCTGTTTACGGGAAGAACACAATGTAAATATACTACAATTATCCAATTATAAGGTTAACATACAAACTCTGTGATAGATGCAAAATTGCTTTGGCACACAAAATCCTATTAAGGTCAATTCCAAACAGTCGTGATCCCTTTGTGTCAGCAAGTGAAATGGTCTAACCCCCTTATTGGAGCTATTTTTTCAATCCGTTCATTGTTGTCAATTGCTGTCCACAAGTTATGCAACCTGTCTATTGTTCATATATAAGGTCTTTATCAAAGCGCTATTCGTCTAGACTTTGAAAAAAGCCTCATTCGATTTAAATTAAAAGTTCTAGATCCGTTTTTTAAAGTCAAGAATAATCGGACAGTAAGCAAATGACGCAGTAGGTTTTAGGCTTCTGCAGTGAGGCGATACCCAAACTCTTGTTTGTAGTTATTTTTATTCGATTCAAACTTGATTTGCATATTCAATTTAAGTTTCATTCGTTTTAAGATTTATTTATTAATTTACATTAATATCTATTTTATGTTTTTTCGTACTGATTGTTAATTTATTTTCTGTGTGTCTTAAGTTTCATTTATACTTTAATAGCAAACTATTTTTTGTTTTAAGCTTGATTTTCATATTCAATCTAAGCATTACTCGCTTTAAAATCTATTTGTTCATTTATATTATTACTTGTTGTGTGTTTTTTGCTATGATTGTTTATTGAATTTTTGTTCGTTTTGGGTTTCATTTATTTTTTAATAGTAATTTCTGGTCGTGTTGAGTTTGAATTTTAACAGGTATTTGTATTTCCTTTAGAATATTATCGAATGGGTTTAGTCGTCCCCTCCCTGAATAATTTACATTTGGAAAACCCACCCCTGGGAAATTCCCCCCCCCCTCTCAAAGAACATTTTCTTTTCCTGCTAGTAATTCCCCCGCGTTAAATTCCACCCAGCAGAAATTTATTTATTAATTTACATTAATATCAGCACTAAATTTATTTATTTATTTACATTAATATCTATTGTATGTCTGTTTGCATTGATTGTTTATTTATGATTGTTTGATTGTTTATATGCCCCCAGGGCATAACTTACAACGCCTACCCCCGGGCCCTTGTGGGCTGTCTCGACACCGGAGTTTTTTTGTTATCAGAACTTACAACTATTTTAACAAAATGTATATCTCAAAATTTTTATCTGATGAGTTTAGGGCGTGGAGGGGGGGGGGGGCTAGTGTCCCTCCGATCTATTTTGACTTTTAAAAATTTAACGAGAACGTTCAATTAAAATTAGCCCTCTCCAAAGTTTATACGAGCATCCCTTCCGTAAGAAATAATTGGAAGGATTTGGAGAATCCTTAAATTACAACCCTTGCCCTGAGGGCTGTGGGGGAGTTGTCATCCTCAAAGACCTAATTTCCATAATTTAAAACTAGGTTTAATAAACTGGCTGTCTCAAAATTTTGATTGGATGTGTGTGGGGCAAAGGTGGGCGTGAGAGGGGGGTGAGTTGCCCTCAAATCACTTTCGACTATTAAAAAGGGCACTAGCCCTTTAAATTTCCAATCGAATGAGGCTTTTTTGAAGTTTCTACGACACCGCCTTCTGTAAAAACCTTATATGCCCCCAGAGTATAAGTTAAAAGGCTTGCCCTGAGGCTTGTGGGGGAGAGTCCTCCTCAAAAACATACTTTCTATTCGGATATGAACTACTATGAACAAAATGGCTATCTAAAAATTTTGAGTGGATGTATTTGAGGGAATGACGAGCGGGGGGGGGGCTGATTGCCCTCCAATCACTTTTCATTATTATAAAGGGCACTAGCCCTTTGAATTTCCAATCCAATGAGCCTGATTTGAAGTTTCTACAACACCACATTATATAAAACCTTATATGCCCCAAGAACATAACTTAAAACCGTTGCCCTGAGGGTTTCGGGGGAGTGTCCTCCTGAAAAACATATTTTCTATCTGGGAATCAACTACGCTGAACAAAATGGCTATCTCAAAATTTTGATTGGATTTGTTTGGGGAAATGATGGGCGTGGGGGGGGGCTAGTTGCTCCAATCACTTTGGACTATTAAAAAGGGCATTAGCCCTTTGAACTTCCAATCGAATGAGCCTGTTTTGAAGTTTCTACGACAACGTCTTCTATAAAAAACCTAATATGCCCCCAGGGCATAAATTAAAATCCTTGCCCTGAGGGTTTTGGGGGAGTGTCCTCCTCAAAAATATATTTTCTATATGGAAATCAACTACGCTGAACAAAATGGCTATCTCAAAATTTTGATTGGGGGGAATGATGGGCATGGGGGGGCTAGTTGCCCTCCAATCATTTACGACTATTAAAAACGGTACTAGCACTCTCGATTTCCAATCGAATGAACCCCCTTTGAAGTTTCTACGGCGACCCCTTCCATATGAAGTGTCTCTGGAAAACAAATAATATAATAAATAAATAATAAAACATTGAAGCCGTATGGCCTTTACTATAGGCAACGCTACAGCGTTGCCTCTGATAAGAGATGCACGTCGACAAATTTCTCACTCTGATTGCACGCCTAGGAAAGAGTACTTAAAAACAGTTTTATTCAGTACTAAACATCCCTCTCCTGGACGTAAATATGTTGTCAAGGCGATATGTGGGTTTCTTCAAGGGGAGGTTCTTCAAATGCATAGAACCTGTGGTTTAAAGGCTCATTGAGGGGATTCTTGGTGACTATGTAATAGGAAACTGTAAGTAGGGAGTCAGGTTCCTGCACATGGTTGAAGCTTTTTGCTTTGACTCCTTATATATTCTTACTAGAAGATTTTCTGTTGGGTCATTAGTGACTCATTAACGTTTACTGCTATGCTGTAGTATTCTGTTGTATTGCATACAATATGTACTTTTATTGCTACTTTGATGTTATGTTTTATTGATCGGTTAAGACTACTTGGAAGGTGATAATGCCTGTGGGGAGAACGTTATTCTTGAGTTGCCAAAAGCTTAAGAGATACATGTGTAAATTTAATATTGGATAGTATCTGACTGTGATAAGACCAAAAAAGCTTTCAGTGAGCCTTGAAGATGGGCACAGGAATAGCGACATTCTTTTATGTGGCTGATGCCGCAGAATAGGTGAGGAAATGTATGGACGCTCCTATTGTCTTTATATCTAAAATCACAGTGCCATTTGTAGTATTTATATTGTTTAGAGTTGCAGTCTTTGTCTGGTTGCTAGCCCTTGACGAACTCCATTTCAGTGGTTCTGTGTTGAATTTCCTCTAGATTTTCTTTTCTTTTGTATTTTGTTTATAACTACAATAGCGTGCGCAACAATGCTGATTTAATGTTCCTTGTCTGTTAGATATGTGGTTCTCACGAGTAAACATCACGAAGGTTTTACGCTTTGGCCTTCTAAATCTTCATTTGGATGGAATGCTTTAGACACGGGACCCAGAAGAAACCTGCTGGGTAATTTTTTATAATTTTGTTTGGTGATATTGCATTGCATCTGTGAATTTTTGAAATTCAAAAAAGATCTATATAATAGTTAAACATACTCCTTATTTAGCAGGAAGGTAGTCTGTATCTAAGAATTAATTTTGAAGTTCCAACTTAAAAAATATACAGGGTATCTGAAGAGGAAAAGAATTTTTATATTTGCACGAGTGTGTGTGCAAGGTGTGTATTTTGAAGGGATAACATAATGTTTAAAAAAATCAATTTTTGCTATGAGTTTCAACAATTTAACCGTAAGGCCGCACTTACAATGCCTGAAAAATGGAGACAGTTCATGAATCACGAACAAACTCATAATGTTCTGTAGTATCAAATGACCCGTTCACCACCAAAGGTCCAGAGCAATGTAACCACTTCTCATAATTAGTTTTTTCATTTATTCGGCATTCTTTTACTTGTTTGTATTCTTTCATTTATTCAACTTTTTTGTCTCTTGCAGCATTTTAAATGCTGCTTAAATGAGTATTAACCGATACGTGTTTTACACGTAAACACGTGTTCACGTATTACACGTAGAAAGTTAAGTGTTTTACACGAGTATTAATATCGACCTAGTCCTGCAATATTTTCTGATGTAATATATATGCAACATATTTCAATTCATCCATCGTTCTGTAGCGTCAGCTTGTCGTAACAGGACGAACCTTGAACTCTGTTTATGTTTGTAACCTTCTAGATTCCTATGTTCTAAAGCCTCAACAATCTTATGGGATTTCCAGATGAGGTATTTTTTTCAGTACATTTAAAGGAGGCGCAGTTCTCAGATAAATTGCCCGAATGCTCATACATTTAATGTGTTTTCTCTGGACGTAGTCAGAGTTGGTATTTAAAATCTTCCTTGGGGCATTCAACATTCCTTTATTTAAGTATGAATGAATTGTCACTCTGCTGCAATATGTGTCGAAGCAAACCGCAGGAAAGTTTACAACAACACTAATAAATATATTTGTGTTATATTACATGCAAAGGAATACAAAAGCAAACACTAAAATAATTAAAAAGCTGCAATTTTTCTGTATGCCAATTCTCCTTGTATACAGTAGCCTAGATTTTGGAAGCACCTTCCGCAATCAAACCTGATATCCTCGATCTATTTCTTAACGCTCTTTTCTTAGCAAAAATCAAGGCTAAAAAAGCGAAAGAACTGTTTTCTTGTTAGTCACGGAATAGGCTTGAGTTTATATAAAAATCATATGTTCATTCTCAATACCTGTTTAGTAGTTGAAAATATTTTAGACCATAAGGAAAGTCAACTGTATTATCCAAGAAATAAACTATATGTTCACGCAAGTCTTTATTTTTTGTTGTTGTTTTTTTCAGTAGCTTACTATTATTTGTAAGCTGTAAACCGTTGTAGCCTGTTCTTTGTCTTTCTTAAATATTTCCATAAATTAGAATTGTTGGGATTGATTTGCGCTTATGTAATACCGTGAAGTTCCAAAATTATGTGCGTGTATGTATGTATGTATTGGACTACTACCGATTATTGACATATAAGGTTCTTGCGTGGACCCTGCAGTGTGGTGCTACAGCTGAGTTTGAACTCTGGGTCTCGTATTACCAAGGTGAGACCAAACCCTCTGCGCCACCATAGGCCACGTTCAAAAATTAAGGTATCAGAATGCATAGAATTAAGGAATCCAACTAAAACGATACGTATATGTAAATAAAAGTTACTTTGAAACGATAAACAATATATAATGTTCTGGAGATTTTGCCTTCTATTGTGAAATTTCTTCCAGGATTCTTCCTTTCGTGCTTTATAAAAAACCTTGCTAGTTGTTCCTTAGATATAACAATGTAACGCACCCTGCTCGAAAAAGAATGATGAAATTATAGAATATCATTATTTAAGAGCACGTCGCTCAAGAATAAATGGTTAGGATGTTTTAAAATACCAATAAACGTTTAAAGCTTAAACTTGCTTTATTTTATTTGGATTGATACGACATTTGCTATTGCGTAAATGTTTAGACAATATTTAATTTTTTGCCTTCCGCCTTCTCAGTGTGAACATTGTTCTTGTTTTGTTCCTACCAAAAAGTTCAATGATGAAAGTTCTGATAAACCAGATCTAAAAGAAGGTCTAAATGTCTGATTACCAAATTATAATAAACCAGAAACTAAAGGAAATCGTTCTGTTTTTGAAATTGAACTTGATAGGGATCATATAATATCGAACTGGTGTATAAAATGGAATTATCTTTTATAGATCTTAAATTATATACTTTTTAGATTTCTACAAAATGTTTCCTAAAAGGTCAATCTGGATAATCCATTTTCAAAATGTCTTATTGTTTAAAATATTTGATTATGGTTAAATTTTCTGAAATTTCGCATGCATTTTTTCTGAAAGCTTTGGCAAAGAAGAAGTCTGAAACTAGTCCAACTGCGATCCAACTTATAGATAGGGGGAAGAAGGGGGGCTTCTGTAATTTTGTTTATTGCACGTCCGTCGAAAGGGGTTGACGTGTAATAATCACATTTGATAGAAAGTCAAAGCTGTTTCCCAGTTATGCTTATGGCTTTTGATGTGTCAGGACAAAATCTGAAATCTGCAGGGAAGTGGATTCCCCAATTATAATTATCTAAGCATCTACCAGAAAAGATTTCGAATCTCAACTGAACTTGGTGGTAGTTAAGATTAATGGTTCTAGCTTTCCTTTTTGGAGTTCCGTATCTGACCTCGGTTGGGCTAGAGAGGTGGAGGAGGGTCCCTCAATTCTTGTCATCTCAGCATCCTTCAAATGGTGTTATTGCATCTCAACCATGCTTTATAGGAAGTAAAAACACGTTTCCTAGTTGAGGACTTTGGTTTTCCAGACACAGTCCAACCTCTTGAGAAGGGACTGGGTTCTCCGAATTTATATCGTCGGAAAAATCCGACAAAAATGATGGTCGTGTCTCAACCGTGCGGAAGTAAGAGATATACTTGGTTGAAGGGAAGAGTAAGTGTCCAAGCCATAAATTTTAGGGCCCGTACCCATTCTTTACTTTTTGAGGACGGGTCTCTAATGTCTAGATATCACTACATTTACCAGGAATGGAGAGATAGAGAAAAATAGTTTATTAACCAGAATAACGCTTACATAGTCTTTCAACAATCATCGGGGAAACCCATTGGGTTGCATATGATGGTTGTTTCCATCCTTATAATCTACTAACATATATTCACACTTCACCTATAAATAAAAATCACGAAAAAAAAGAAGTAGTGAAAATATAGCAACTTTTAACTATTAGCACAAACTATAAAACAATATCGTCGTCTTCGTCGATAAACCATAAACGACGTGGAAACGAATTACTAGCGACACATACTTAAATCAACTTAAATCATTAACAACTTCCCAGAAGGTAACGTTTCAACTCACTCTTGAACTGGCTAACATCATCTGTCACCTTTATGCCCTCGGGGAGTGAATTCCACAGCTGTGGTCCTGCAAAACGCAGAAATGAAGATCCGAGTACTCGGTTAAGTACTCCGAGCCTCAGACATTATCCTTGAAGAATGCCTAGTTTCATAACAATGATAAAATGAGTTAGACTTAAAAATTTTCCAAAAGCGCTCCGAAATGGTTGTAGGATATTACACAAATTTGGTGATAAGTAAGAGTAAGTGTCCTTGTTTTGCCCGTGGAAGTTCATTCCCGGTCTGATCTTTCGTGGCAAAAAAGTTTTTAAATCGTTGCCACCAGGAAGGGGTTTTTGGATCACAACAAATCTTGGTGGGAAATAATATCTAAATCCTAGTTTTGCATTTTTAAGGTTCTGGACCCAATTCTGGCTTTGAAGGAGAGGTAAAGCGAGAAGGGGTTCTTTTTGCCATCAGGACACCCTAGGTTGTTTGGTGGTCAAGACCTGAACTGAGCCTTGCGAGGTAGGGAAAAGAGAATTGACGTTATCAGACTGATAACGAGAAGTTTTTGTCAAATTTCAACCCCAAACTAGTCAGAAGTAAGATTTAATGCACTGTTTTGGGTTTTGAAGTCAGGATACTGATTCGACCTCCGCTGACGCAACCCTAATCTTTTGTTATCAAAACATTTTTCAAAAGTGAACACTGAATATTAACCAAGCTGGGGTGAGAGTAAAAGCTTTTGTCGCGATTGTGCAGTTTGGGAGTAGGAGGAGTGGCTTTACCCATATTCTTGTAATCAGAACCTATAAGAAGGAACTGTTAAGTTACATTTAAATCGAGGACTATTGTTGTAGCTTTAGAGGATTTGATTTCAGTTCGATAGAAATTTGTCAATTGTATTGCTTTTGTAACCAGGACCGAGTCGTCACAGCGGTCGTAAGTCGTAACAGTTCAAAGAGCCATGATGCTGGAAGTGTAGTTTTAATTTTCATCACAGTGTGTAGCCAGTCTAAATATATCTTTTGTTTATAAAGTTATCTCTGATACTGGGCGTGACCAGGTCTTACCCTGTAAGCTATGTCTTATTATGTACCAATTCTTGAACTTTTGATCACGATTTCATCCCTCTTTCTTGAAATATTACCTATTTTTGAACGTAAGAAGAAATAGGCATTTCTGATGATTTCTCTGGCTCTTAACGCCGATTGTTTTTTAAGTTGAAATTGGTTGTTTGGATTGTTTTATAAGTTGTATCCTTATTTGTTACATATTTATTTCAATTTGAATTAACCTTCTTTTCCCATTTAGGTGATTTAGCAGTGGCTGTGAAAAAGATGGAACTTCGTTTTGGAGTTTATCATTCCATGTATGAGTGGTTTAACCCTTTGTATGTTGAAGACAGAAACAATGATTTCAAAACGCAGCGTTTTGTTGCCGAGAAAACGATGCCTGAGCTTCTGGAACTGGTATAACTTACTGCTACTACTAATAACAACTTGCTGCATCACAAAGCCGCCGGAGGCCAACATAGCTGTACAAGCTCCTCCTCCACCTGACTCTATTCAAAGCTGCACTCTTTACCCCCTTTCATGCAGTTTTATTTCATTTAAATCCTTTTTGTAAGCTCTTCTCACCACGCTCAGGGGCGATTTACTTTTTGTTCGACCCCAGATGGATGGTGAAACAGTACAATCATTGGCAATCTGTCATTCGTAAAACCTAGCCTGACCATCTCAACCTTTTCTTAATTATAGCCCTAGAAAATTTGATCGAACCATATTTTTCATATATGCAACGCAGTATCTCAAACAATAAGATATATGGTTCTCTGACTTCAAAAACGCAGCAATAGTGCTTTAAATGTTACTTCTAACTAATTCTTGGTTGAAATCTTACAAAACTTCTGGTTCTTAATCTGTTGACAAATTCTCTTTTCCCTACCTCGCAAGGCTCAGTTTGGTCTTGATCATTTCCTCGTCCTTTTGAAATGCCGACGTTTCACAGCATATTTGACCATTGTTATGGCCCTGGATATCACCGTTATAATTCATTTTTTAGCATATTCTTGCATCCTAAACTCTCAAACCTCCAAAAAGTCATTCATTTCGCAAAAATTTTTATCTAGGACACTCAAATCATCTTGCACAATCTAAGTCTTATACTATTTTACCTTCGCATTTTATACCATGTTCCCCATAGCCTTTACCGTGCTCCGTGGGACAAAGTCTTGTCAAAATAATCCATATAAATAGGGGTGTGACACAGCTCTGGTTAAATCCTTATTCTACATTGAACCAACTGCTAACCTCACTTCCTACCTTAACCTCATCATTACTATTCTCGTATAAAACCCTAATCACTTTAATGTAGTTATCACTATGCAAGGAAAGGACCTTCACTAATGCTT
Organism: Artemia sp. Qi Xiang Cuo; assembly: GCF_049724085.1. NCBI lineage: Eukaryota > Metazoa > Arthropoda > Branchiopoda > Anostraca > Artemiidae > Artemia > Artemia sp. Qi Xiang Cuo. The sequence continues at coordinate 37,405,094 of NC_142795.1, forward strand.
TTCACTCAGCTGTATCAAATGCCTCTTCCTAATATGGAAAGAATAGGACTAAAGGGGTCTGATGATACTGTGGCAAAGCTGTGGCACCAACCGTAAAATCACTGCTCGAGTCGGTAAAACAACTGCATGTACCGAACGAGATAGATATTTCGGTAAATGTCACGTCAGTATCTTCATGCTCCTGATTTAACCAAAAGGAAAATTGAGGCACCATCCGTAAAATCACAGCAGGAGTCAGTAGTGCTAGTGTTGGGCGATATCTTGATTAATTAATATATCGATATTTAGGATCAGTTTTTTGCTATCTCATGGATTTGCCGCAGTAACGTAAATGGTAAATAAAGGGTATTTTGTATAACTTTTTTTTTCAAAATTCAAATGATATAAAATCAAACAATAAAAATAAACTTCGATTACATAAATGAATATAATTAAAACCCAGATTTGTAATTATTCAGGCTAAGGAAAAGAGAAAAATAAACTATTGGCTATTCAGAAACAGCAGCATGTCAATGTTTTACCCTTAGAGTCGGTTCCGCCGTTCACTGATTACCTGTACAGCTATGGAAAACACTCTGTTAGAAGGTAAACTAGTAGCGGGAACATACATGAATTTCATCGCAACTTTATAAAGGTGTTTTTGGGGCATCATAGCACGAGACTTCCACCACTTGAGTGGACAGGTTTCTCTTGAAACTAATGGCTCCCTATTGAAAGTTTGCAGAGCCATGATATATTCGGCTGTTGTCGAAGCATTTCCTGCATTGACCATAAGGACTTCATCGAATGAACCCACTTGTATCTTCTGATCGAGATTCAGCAGCTAGCAAGGCCAAATCTATTACGTTTGCAATTTCGCACTCAATCCTTAGAATATCCTCAGGGGAAACATATATTTTCTTCAGAAGCGGGTCAAGATATTTAGCAATTGCGACGGGTGTGACTTGACCAAGGCTTATAAACCTACAATGTATTCTATTCAGCAAAGCCTTTCGAAGCTCATCAGCCGCATCAGAGAATCCACCAAAATCTACCTGAACAAGGTGACGTCTCAAAATCTTAAACAAAGGCAGGACCTTCGAGATGGAGGGAAAGCTTTGAGAAGAGAGCTCAATAATTGGCTCTTCAAAGGGTGTAAGCCTTGTAATCACGTTTAAAATTACACCCCACTAACTATCAGTAAGTACGAGGTTCACTTTACCGAGAAGCGCAAGCGAACTTGTTAAGTGAATTCCATCTAGTGTTCACATAAGGTTTTAGTTTTTTGGCGCAAACATTGTCAATAGAGATTTAAACCGGGCGCAACTTGTCGGTAGCTACAACACTACGTCTGAAAAAGCTGACTATATTTATAGCCTTTTTGACGAGAGGCAACAATTCACCAGTATCATTATTTTGGTGGATTCTCAGATGTGGCTGATGAGCTTCGAAAGGCTTTGCTGAATAAAATGCATTGTAGGTTTATAAGCCTTGATTAAGTCACGCCCGTCGCAATTGCTACATATCTTGACCCGCGTTTCAAGAAAATGTATATTTCACCTGACGATCTTCTACAAGTTGAGAGCAAAATTGCAAACTAAAGTTTATTTTTATTGTTTGATTTTATATTATTTGAATTTTGAAAAAAAAAGTTCTACAAAATGCCCTTTATTTACCATTTGCGTTACTGCGGCAAATCCATGAGATAGCAGAAAACTGATCCTAAATATCGAATATCTAAAGTAAAAATATCGATATGTTGATTAATCAAGATATCGCATAACACTAGTATTACTGACTCCTGCCGTGATTTTACGGATGATGCCACAATTTTCCTTTTGGTTAAATCAAGAGCATGAAGATACTGGAGTGACATATACCGAAATATCGATCTCGGTCGGTAAATGCAGCAGTTTTACCGACTCGTGCAGTGATTTTACGGTTGGTGCCACAGCTTTCCGTTCGGCTAAAAAACATGAAAATACGGATATAATATCTAATGAAATCTCAATCTAGGTTGGTAAATCTAGCAGTTTTACCAATTTGTTTCGTGAATTTACGGACGGTACCAAAATTTTTCGTTCAGTTAAATAAAGACCATAAAAATACTGATATGATGTGTACCATAATTTCAATCTCCGTCGGTAAATCTAGCGGTTAAACCAACTCTTGCAGTGATTTTACGGACGGTGCCACTATTTTCTATTCGGTTAAATAAAGAACATAAAAATAATGACATGACGTCTACCAGAATCTCAATTTTGGTCGGTTAATGCAACGGTTTTACCAACGCATGCTTTGATTTTACGGATGGTGCCACAGTTTTTCATTCGGTTAAATGAAGAACATAGAAAAGCTTATCGTGTAGAATTTGTTCATAGATAGCCTTGCTCTTTCAGCCTGCCTAAATATAACATAAGTCCAAAGTCTTGCTGAAATAATTTAACCAAAGATCAAGGATTTTAATTCCAAATTCTTCGCTGTATCTTAGTGGTCAAACAAATTAACAAGCAAACCAGGAAAGACCTATGATGTACAACTTCGCTGAAAACTAGTTTAAGTTGCGAAACTAGGTCATTAATTGACAGAAGCTCTCTCTCGATTTAAATATACCTAGTCGGTTAGATTATATCTAAATTTATTCTGACATATGTAATGAACAAAATAGTAATGCTTTTGGTGAGTTCAGTTGAATGATTGATTCAAAGTGCAAACGTGCAAAAGAACAAATTATTGATAGGAATTAGATATGTCAAATTTAAGAACAAATAGAGTGAAAATGAAGTACTTGGGATGCATGAAGATATTTGACAAAGACTATCGAAAACAGTGCAATGCGATTTTTCACAAAAACAACGAACCTCAATGGATTTTAGCTCCCGAGAGTGTTGTTTGTAACCCATTTGTCGCATCCAAATAGATCAAATTGGCAGTGGATTCCAACGGAAAGAAAGGTAAGATATATACGCTTAAATTGTCCACTGCCTATTGGCCAGCTGGTAGACTATAAAGCCAAAAAAATCCACTTGGACTAGAAATCTACCCTATTTTCTCTTGGCGCAAGTTCAGAATAGTGGTTCTTCTGAAGAAGACATGCTAGAAGTTAGAACAACGAGAGAGACATTTTTAGGTTTCTAATGCTATGTTCATTTTTAGTTTTGTTTGCAATTTTGACAATGCATCTTTAGCCCCCCCCCCCCATCAATGATATCCTATAGCCCTATACTACATAAACACTAACATGAAAAGCAATGCAATTTTTATAAACACTAACATGCAATACTACATAAACACTAACATGAAAAGCAATGCAATACTACATAAACACTAACATGAAAAGCAATGCAATTTTTACTTTATAATACGTAGTATATTTGCATTATATGTCCATTTATTATATTTACTTATATGCCCATCTATTATTATTTATTTATAGGCATACTGAATTATATGCCAATTTTTATAGCATACTTTTTAAATTGGAACAAGACATGTTCGTCTTCTAAATAATTGTATGTCTCTCTGCGCCACCGTGCATACGTCCCCGACTCGTTATATTGCAGCCTCAAGGCTTCCGTTTTGAAAGGGGCTATAATCGGAATTCCATTTGTAATGTGGGGTATCAATAAGATCAGCTTTTTGTCCAACTGGGACGCGATAGTTCACAAAGCACTTGTTCGATTATCTTGAATTTTAGTTGCTAACTGGAATTTTACATCAATGTTCATTACTAACAATCAGGGGCGGATCCAGGATTTTTTTAGGGGCGAGGCAAAATAGGTTGATCCGATAAACTTGCGTTAAAAGCAAGTCTAATTAATGCAAACCTGCGTTAATTAGGTAAATTACACTACTTTAGACTACGTTAGGGGGCTGCCCCCTGGATCCCCACTGGGTCAGATGGGGTTTGAAGGTGGGCCTTATATCTCTACATTTTGGAAAGGGAAGGTGGTTTAGGTTTTGGAAAATTGTGTGAGCCATTGGTGGACAGCGGAAATGTCAGCAATAGAATTTTTAAGTCTGCTTATTTTATTTCTGACAGTCTCTTTTATATTGTGACGTCTCTGCAGTATTCCAGTCGATTTTCCCAGAGCCATTGGTGGATAGCGGAAATGTCGGCAATAGAATTTTTAAGTCTGCCTATTTTATTTCTGATATTCTTTTTTTATATTGTGACGTCTCTCTGCAGTACTCCAGTCGATTTGCCCCCCCCCCCCCCCAAAAAAAACAACTCGATAGGCTACTTGTGATAAAGGTCAGTTCCGATTCAAAGATGGGCATTGTATCTTCATAAATGAGAAAGGGAAAAATTGTGTTTATGTATTTCCGAAAAATTGTATGTGGATTTTTGATTTCGAATGTAATAATTGTATGGGACTGAATAATTCCGTATCTATTTCCGTAATTGTGAAATTCCGAAAAATTGTGTTTAAGATGCTTGGGAAGTAAAAGTTTCGGCAGTAGAGCTTTTATAATCCCATATGTATATGAGGTACAAAATTGTGGGGGTATGAAATCGTATTTTCTGTCTATCTGTCTCTCGGTCCGGTCGGTTCACAATAAATCGTGAAGCGGCTATTACAATTTGTTGAAATTTGGTATGTAGATTACTAACGACCAGGACCGAATCGAGATTGAAGATGGATAATGAACCTCCTTATTTTTTTGAAGGAGGAAGGTCCTACTTTAAACAAAAGTTTGCTTGCCATAGCTGAGAAGCAAAAGTTTCAGCAAAAAGGTTTTATGTGTGCTCTGGCTATTTCTGGCAACCGGTGTTGTTTTTTTACGCGGTGAGGCTTTTTCTGGTGGAAACCAGCTGAATTCTTTAAAAAATACATTTGATAATTAGTTATGTAAATTCAAATTAAAAAAATAAATCGATTGGTTTCTTATAATAAAGTTCAGGTCAAATGCCAAAATAGGCAAAATAGGCATATAATTCTAATTTTTAAGGAAGGGGGAATTTTGAACTTCTTCGATCTGAATTTGATATCTGTACATCCAGGGTGGTTCAAAGGAGGGGGGGCAAGCTGCCCAGGTGCCACAGATTGTCTCACAGCCGAATCAGAAATTTCTATGGTTGAAGATGTCATGGACTTGAATGAAGAAATAAAAGAAGATACAGCAGACGTGGCTTCGACATGGTCAAGTAAACCAGTACTGTTAACATATTTACCAAAAAAAATTGCCCACTTCAGCCTGCAAATAGGTACTTGGATGAAAACGTCTGTCTAAGGGAACAATTTGTTAGTGATAGTGAAGTGAAAAAATCAAGCAGTGCTATGTTAGAGGACATTGAGGAGCTCGTTGCAAAGTGTTTGGCCTTGATTGACGTTGCAAGTGATTTAATTGGTGAGTGCCGTGCAAAGTTCCCTTTTGACAGTGCGTCAAGTAATCAAAAAAAGAATCTGGAAATTGATATTACCACTATGTGTGAAAGTGTAGGTGAAAACCTAAAAGAACTTGAAGTTTTTTTAGCAGCTCTACTCAAAGTTGAAACACAAAAGAGCATAATGTTTGCAAAACCTGCCTCTTGATTGCCATGTCGATCACGACTCTGGACAGTGACCATTCCCGCTTAAGGACCCACAAGAAACGGTATTTGCTTAGTTCCTAATCAGCTGTGTCTTGCCGCTTTTCCAGACCAGAAAAACGCATCAACAAGCACCAACAGAGAATGAACCCTGGTTGGTACAAAAAATACAGGTACCTTGAGTATAGCGTCAGCAAGGACCGTGTGTACTGCTTCACATGCACGCTTTTTCCTACTGGATCAAGACGCGAAAAGACAGAGGATGTGTGGGCTATGGGATGATGTCCTATAGCCCTATACTACATAAACACTAACATGAAAAGCAATGCAATTTTTATAAACACTAACATGCAATACTACATAAACACTAACATGAAAAGCAATGCAATACTACATAAACACTAACATGAAAAGCAATGCAATTTTTACTTTATAATACGTAGTATATTTGCATTATATGTCCATTTATTATATTTACTTATATGCCCATCTATTATTATTTATTTATAGGCATACTGAATTATATGCCAATTTTTATAGCATACTTTTTAAATTGGAACAAGACATGTTCGTCTTCTAAATAATTGTATGTCTCTCTGCGCCACCGTGCATACGTCCCCGACTCGTTATATTGCAGCCTCAAGGCTTCCGTTTTGAAAGGGGCTATAATCGGAATTCCATTTGTAATGTGGGGTATCAATAAGATCAGCTTTTTGTCCAGCTGGGACGCGATAGTTCACAAAGCACTTGTTCGATTATCTTGAATTTTAGTTGCTAACTTGAATTTTACATCAATGTTCATTACTAACAATCAGGGGCGGATCCAGGATTTATTTAGGGGCGAGGCAAAATAGGTTGATCCGATAAACTTGCGTTAGAAGCAAGTCTAATTAATGCAAACCTGCGTTAATTAAGTAAATTACACTACTTTAGACTACGTTAGGGGGCTGCCCCCTGGATCCCCCACTGGGTCAGATGGGGTTTGAAGGTGGGCCTTATATCTCTACATTTTGGAAAGGGAAGGTGGTTTAGGTTTTGGAAAATTGTGTGAGCCATTGGTGGACAGCGGAAATGTCAGCAATAGAATTTTCAAGTCTGCTTATTTTATTTCTGACAGTCGCTTATATTGTGACGTCTCTGCAGTATTCCAGTCGATTTTCCCAGAGCCATTGGTGGATAGCGGAAATGTCGGCAATAGAATTTTTAAGTCTGCCTATTTTATTTCTGATATTCTTTTTTTTATATTGTGACGTCTCTCTGCAGTACTCCAGTCGATTTGCCCCCCCCCCCCCCCAAAAAAAAAAACAACTCGATAGGCTACTTGTGATAAAGGTCAGTTCCGATTCAAAGATGGGCATTGTATCTTCATAATTGAGAAAGGGAAAAATTGTGTTTATGTATTTCCGAAAAATTGTATGTGGATTTTTGATTTCGAATGTAATAATTGTATGGGACTGAATAATTCCGTATCTATTTCCGTAATTGTGAAATTCCGAAAAATTGTGTTTAAGATGCTTGGGAAGTAAAAGTTTCGGCAGTAGAGCTTTTATAATCCCATATGTGTATGGGGTACGAAATTGTGGGGGTATGAAATCGTCTTTGTCCATCTGTCTCTTGGTCCGGTCGGTTCACAATAAATCGTGAAGCGGTTATTTCAATTTGTTGAAATTTGGTATGTAGGTTACTAACGACCTGGACCGAGTCGAGATCGAATATTGACATTGAACCTCCTTATTTTGACGAGGGTCCTACTTTAAACAAAAGTTTGCTTGCCATAGCTGAGAAGCAAAAGTGTCAGCAAAAAGGTTTTAAGTGTGCTCTGACTATTTCTGGCAACTGGTGTTGTTTTTTTACGTGGTGACGCTTCTCTGGTGGAATCAAGCTGAATTCTTAGAAAAAATGAATTTAACAATTAGTTATGTAAATTTAACTTAAAAAATTAAATCGATTGGTTTCTTATAATACAGCTCAGGTCAAATGCAAAAATAGTCATATAATTCTAATTTTTAAGGAAGGGGGAATTTTGAACTTCTTCGATCTGAATTTGATATCTGTACATCCAGGGTGGTTCAAAGGAGGGGGGGCAAGCTGCCCAGGTGCCACAGATTGTCTCACAGCCGAATCAGAAATTTCTATGGTTGAAGATGTCATGGACTTGAATGAAGAAATAAAAGAAGATACAGCAGACGTGGCTTCGACATGGTCAAGTAAACCATTACTGTCAACATCTTTACCAAAAAAAGATTGACCAGTTCAGCCTGCAAAGAGGAACTTGGATGAAAACGTCTGTCTAAGGGAACAATTTGTTAGTGATAGTGAAGTGAAAAAATCAAGCAGTGCTATGTTAGAGGACATTGAGGAGCTCGTTGCAAAGTGTTTGGCCTTGCTTGACATTCAAGTGATTTAATTGGTGAGTGCCGTGCAAAGTTCCCTTTTGACAGTGCGTCAAGTAATCAAAAAAAGAATCTGAGAATTGATATTACCACTATGTGTGAAAGTGTAGGTAAAAACCTAAAAGAACTTGAAGTTTTGTCAGCAGCTATGCTCTAAGTTGAAACACAAAAGAGAACAGTTTTTGAAAACCTGCCTCTTGATTGCCATGTCGATCACGACTCTGGACAGCGACCATTCCCGCTTAAGGACCCACAAGAAACGGTATTTGCTTAGTTCCTAATCAGCTGTGTCTTGCCGCTTTTCCAGACCAGAAAAACGCATCAACAAGCACCAAACACCAAAAGATAATGAACCCTGGTTGGTACAAAAAATACAGGTACCTTGAGTATAGCGTCAGCAAGGACCGTGTGTACTGCTTCACATGCATGCTGTTTCCTACTGGATCAAGACGCGAAAAGACAGAGGATGTGTGGGTTAAAAGGAGAGTGTGCTCCTGGGACAAGATGATGAGCAGAGGGTTGGAGAACCCTGGTAAGATGAAAGAACAATTTGAAAGCGCTGCTCATCATTCAGCAGTAATTGCTAAGGTAGTTTATTGCAAACTCGAGCACGGCATTGAAAACATGTTGGATGAAAACACTAAAGCCTTGAAAAGACAGCAAGAAAAGGAATTAATTGCAAACCGACGAGAGGTCAAGGTTCTTATGGATATAGTAAACACACTTGGAAAACAATAGATAGCTCTTCATGTCGCAGCTGATGACAGCGATTGGAATTTCCTTCAATTTGTTAACCTCGTTGCTCGCTGCGATCCACATTTCAGCAAATGGTTGCGTGAAAGAACGATGAAAAGGAATACGGTGGACTACTTTAGTGGTGTTTCACAATACCAATTTATTGAGGTACTGGGTAACGAAATCAAACGCCCAATTGTAACTGATATGAACAATAGCGGTGGGTGTTCAATTATCGCAGATACCACTCCAGACTGTGCGCATGAAGAAAGGCTTGTTATTTGTTTCAGGCACGATAACTGCGATGGCACCATCCAGGAGAGACTTTCATCCATGGTACCAATTGAATCAATTAAAGATAAAGAAGTAACCGACAAGACTCTAGAAGCTTTAAAAAAGGCATAAGCACAGAGGAACTTATGTTTTAGAGCTATGATTACGCAAGTAACATGCCTGGTGTCCGACAGGGTGTCCAGGAACACATACCAACCAAACTTGGAAGACAAGTACGCTACATTCGATGCGTGGCTCATAGAGAGGGGCTCATCGTTGAACATGCGTGCAGCAACAGTTCCATAGTCCGGATAATATTTGAGGTCTTACAAGAATTGTACGTCTTTTTTATGGGTAGAGTGAAAAGAGTTATTGCTTACAAACGAGCACTGGAGATGGCTAAATCAGTACTTAAGTTAAAGAATTTGTCAATGACAAGATGGACGTCCAGATTGGAGAGTTTGACAGCATTGTGGACCAGCTTAGACACCATTGTGGAATGGTTAGACACCATCCTAAATATCGATATCGAATATCTAAAGTAAAAATATCGATATGTTGATTAATCAAGATATCGCATAACACTAGTATTACTGACTCCTGCCGTGATTCTACGGATGGTGCCACAATTTTCCTTTTGGTTAAATCAAGAGCATGAAGATACTGGCGTGACATACCGAAATATCGATCTCGGTCGGTAAATGCAGCAGTTTTACCGACTCGTGCAGTGATTTTACGGTTAATACCACAGCTTTCCATTCGGTTAAAAAACATAAAAATACGGATATAATATCTAATGAAATCTCAATCTAGGTTGGTAAATGTAGCAGTTTTACCAATTTGTTTCGCGAATTTACGGAGACACCTTAGACACCATTGTGGAATCTCGGAGAACTAAAAGAACAAAATGAGGATAAAACAATAAAAGAAAAAGCCAAAGCTCTGCACCGCTGCATAACCTGCTTTGACTTTATTCTGACGCTTATGTTCATGTGCTAGGTCTTGTTGAGGACGAAGGTTCTTGTGGAAAATACCTCGATCTGATTACTGCTAACGAAAAACTTAGGGCGACGCGCGACATTTTAGATTCTCTCCTTGAAGACATGGATCAGATAGGGAGGCAAATTGAGGCAGTAAAGCAGTGGCGGAAAAATTTGGTTCAATAGCTAATGAAGAATTCCGACTTAAACACCGTCCTAGACGTCCGCCTGTTCGTTATTCAGAGGCAATTGCTTATTCTGGATTCAACCCACTGGATGACTGGAAATCGTTCTATGCTAATGAGCTCTACGGTGTCCTTAAAGCCCTAATGAACGGCTTGGATCATGCAATCTACGACAACTTATCTTTTCTGGGGCCAGCATACAAAAGTTTATAGGTAATAATGGATGACAGGTATGAAAGCCTTTCCGAACTCGTGAAGATGTTTCCTGGAAAAGGCTTAGATCGTGCGGAACTAATGTTAGAGCTAAAGGCCATGACTTTTTGGCCAGGACTGAGGTTGAAAGCAACAAAGTCATAAATCGCATCATATTTGAAGGACTGTTCTATGAAATTAACGCTGTCAAATCAATATTTCCGACTCTCTGGTCAGTTTACAAGTAGGTTGCGACACCGCCACCAACTGCGGCCACAGCAGAAAGAAGTTTTAGCAAACTGAAACTGATCATGACACGTTTATGCACAACGATGGACGACGACCGTTTGGATCACCTTGTCATGATGTGCTGCGATACTGACGTTACGGACAAGCTGAAACTCGACGAATTGCTGGAAGTCTGGCTGTCTTCCAAACCAAGACGTTTTAAGTTTTATCTGAAAGTATTTAGTTGTATTTTCTTCTTTTTTTTTGTTTAATCTGTGTATTTTAATTTAAATTTGCAAATTTTCACTTCTGAGATCATTTTGTATATAAATCATGTTATTACTTTTATCCTAATACATTGCTCCATTCTTCACTAGGTCACTATGTCGTTGTTCATACGCTTCTTATGAGAAAATGAACTAAGTTGCTATTCTTCCTCAGATTATATGATTCTTTAGGCTGCATTGCGATCCCAAGTTTCATATTAGAAATGGACATTATGTTAATTAGTGGTGAAAACAGTCGGTATAAATGATCAGCCAGTCGGTAAAATCAATCACTCCCCCCCCCTCAATAATTTTGGCTAGTAACACCCCTGGTAGCAGTTCAGGATTAATTGCTTTTGATTCTTTTTTTTGTCGTCTTTTCCATTTGCAAAATGGTTTTCCTAACGCGTCTAGTTAAAACAACAGCATTTAGTCGAAATGGATTATTTGACCTTTATTGCTTTACTTTGGACTAAGCAGCTAAATGAAGTAGTTACAGTTAATTGTATAATTTCAAGTTCTTAAGGGATTGAAGTAATTAGAAAATTATGGTCGTGTTCGATTAATATACAAAAATGTTTAACTCTGACTGAACCATTCCAACCTTCTTTGGTATCCTTATAAGTGACAATGTCCAACCAATCCGAACATGATGAACCTTCTGGTTTCTGATTTCTGGCAAAATGTGAATAGTTTGTGCAACGTCAAATATAACTTAATCATAATTTTCCTAATTTTAATGAGTCATCCGCCTACAAGGAGGTTAGGGAACATTCTCTGCTTCTGCAAAGACAGTTTCTTGTCTGACCCTCTTCAAAATGTTGAGGAGAAAATAGTAAAACATAAAAAATTCAAGTAGTTGGACATAAACACCTACTTTTTTCCAAAAATTGGAGGATGTTTAATAAAAAGTTGTATTTGAAAGCCAAAATGCACAGCATTTTTGAATTTAAGTATATATTTACGGATTTAATTTTCAAGTGTACGGAGCATTTGATTCTCCAATAAGTGTGAAATTCTCCTAATCAGCCACCCTGCATTCCGCTTAGTATGCTTATTGACATATCCGTCACTCTAACGTTTTAAGGTGGCATTTTCACACTTCTGAGATATTGCCTAAAGCAGTTTGCAGGTCCGTTTTCGAAGGGAGTGTCAGCAGGGCAATTATGTGGCCAATTCACGCTTTGGTCCTCCTATATACATTGCGCTGCTAATCTACATTGCCCTTTAAGAGTAGCTTAGGAAAAAGGTTTGGCAATTATCTCATCAGTGTAAACATGTCAGATACGTACTTTAGGCTTGACTGTGACGATATCTTATACTTCTATTGTTTGAACCTGAATAAAGTTTAGCTGATTTACAATAAAACTTAGATGATGATTGTTATGCAATTGAGGAAAAATTTCCAATCGTCTGATACGACAATGAGGGCCCTTGAAAGAAAATGAATATTAGGAACTGTTATCGATTTTCTTTCAAGCTAACTCTACAAATATCAACTTTCTAATTGTCCCTAATTTTTCTTGGTTTTTGGAAAATAACATTGAAAAATACTTTTTATGCATTAATATTATATTTAATATTATTATATTATTTATAATATTTAGCATTAATATTATATTTCATGGAAGCTTTATTTTAGTTTGCTATTGTAGTATCAGTTTGTAGTTTCATACATGCCGTAGTCTTATTTATCCAATGATATTTTATTCGAGTTATTTTATGGTGTGTATAGTTAAACAGTTTCATTTCATGACTGTTTCCATTTCTAGGTGAATGATTATAAGCCCGAAGTTATTTGGTCAGACGGGGACTGGGAAGCTGATTATACATATTGGAATTCAACCAATTTTCTATCATGGCTATATAATGATAGCCCAGTCAAAGAAACAGTTGTTGTCAATGACCGATGGGGAAGAGGCATTCCGTGCAAACATGGAGACTTCTATACTTGCAGTGACAGATATAATCCGGGTAATTGTGGTTAGGAAAATTATGTGACCAAGATGGGCCCAGGATTGCACAACGCCTCCCGAAGTCCCCCAGGGACTTCTTACTGGCCGGTTCTAAGCCGGCTTAAGCGCTACGTATAAACTTAAGAAGATGTGTTGGTCCCCGTCCTGCACTGGTTCTAGGACCATGGCTTTTTCTGTTGCCAAAATAATTTCAATGATTCAAAGAATATGAAAATTGCAACTTGGGAAGTTACAACGTTAAAAAATAACTATCGTGTCGACATTTTGACAGCCGAATTCAGACGCTTCGAACTGGACTTATTATGAGTTTCAGAAACCCAATGCCCAGGGGAAGAAAACATGAAATTAGGTGATATAGAGTTTATTTGCTCAGTCAGGAAGGATGGAGTATGTAGACAGGGAGTAGGGCTTATAGGGGAGGGGTTAAGTCTTGTTTAGTTTGAGAAGGTATTAATAATAGAATGCTAGTTGCTCATTTTAGTATATGCCCCTGTAGAACTGACTAACGGAGATAGTAGTGACTCAGATGAATTTTACTCACAGCTACAGGAACAAATTGACAGGGTTCCAGGTAGAAATATGGGGGTCTTGTTAGAAGATTTTGATGCCCAATTTGGTAGAAATGAGGATAGGTGGTATCCTAGCCTAGATAAATTTGGTGTAAAAAAAGGAAACAGTAATGGCTATAGACTGCTGCAATTTCGTTTAACAATATAACTATAACCAATACAGTATTTGGTCATAAAATGGTCTATAAGTTAGGATGGTATTCACATGATGGTAAGACAGCTAACCTTATTGAATATTTTATTGTAAACCAAAGACTGGCAGGATTAATACAAGATATAGGAGGTTTTTTTTTAACTAAAAATCACCATTTCGTAGTTTCTAGGGTTAGTTTAAAGCTGAAATTTAAGAAGGGCAACTACCTCCCGAGAAGTTTTGACGTTGGTAGACTCCAGGATGAGAATTTGAGAGAAACTTTCCGGGAACAGTTGAATACTAAACTCGAGTTTAAAATTTGACCATATAGAAGGTGGATGTAATGCTTCTCGGAGGATATTTTGTAAAGTTGTTGATGGCGTCTTAGGGAAGAGAGTTAGGAACCCTGCTAGGAATATTAGTGAAAATACTTGATTTTTGAGATGAGGAGGGGCTTGTACAAGCATTATTTAAGTGATAGATGGTATGAAAATACGTGGAATGTAAAGAAAGTGGGAAAAGGATTAAATAATGAACTAAGGAGAAGTGGAGGCCATGGATGAAATTTCCGAAAATTTGGAAAATGTAGCCAGACCGCAGAATAGTAAAATATTGCACTGGCATGTTAATAAACTTAGAGGAAATAGTCAATCTGGACTTGTCCCAGTTAAAGATAGGAACAAGCCACAATTGGTAATAAGGAAAGAATTAAATAGAGATAGGTAGAACATTTTGAGAATGTGCCAAACCTGGATTGAGTTACAGGAAATGATATAGAGGATTATGAAAAAATTTGTGACACTTTGGGTGGGAAGTAAGATATATTTTTTGAGGAAGAATTAACGACAATACTAAAAGGATTAAAAATAATAAGGTCCCAAGTTCTGATAGTGTGGTAAATGAGTTTCTCAACTATAGTGGTTATGGTCATGAGGTTAGAAATAAGTTACTGAAGATTATTAATATGATTTTTGAAAAAGGTGAAGCATCTAGCGACTTTAGGAAAACTCTAATTAAACCCTTCTAAAAAAAGGGTGAACAGTGTATGTGGTAATTATAGAATCATTGGCCTGATTTCTGTAGCTAGCAAATTACTTATGATGATGTTTTTAACCTAAGAGATAGTGTAGAGGAAGCTTTAAGAGAAGAACGGTGCAGTTTTAGGAAGGGTAGAGGATGTGTCGACCAAATGTTCACTCTTAGATTAATGATTGAGAAGTGCCTGAGTCATCAAACACCTTTACTCCTTAGTTTTATAGATTATGAGCAAGCGTTTCATTTAGCTTATAGAAGGGCTTTATGGAAGGTCTTATCCTTGTATAGTATACCAGACAAATACATTAGAGTGATTAGTGCTATGTACGAAAATAACATTGCTGTGGTTAAGGCAGGAAATAAGGTTAGTAGCTGGTCTCGTTTTAAATCAGGAGTTAAGCAGGGTTGTGTTGTATCCCCATTCATGGAGATCATTTTGATGGACTTTGTCTTAAGGGGCACAGCGAAGGCAATGGGAGAACACGGAATCAAATGGGGAAATAAAACTCTCCTAGACTTACATTATGCTGATGATTTAAGCATCCAAGATGAAAGTGTCCAAGTGTCAGCAAAATGAGTGAGCTTTTTGAGGTTTTGCGAGCTCCGGGTACAAGAATAGGTTTGAAAATTAATGTTAAGAAGAGTAAATTGCAAAGGCTAGGAATAAATGAAGATGAAAAGGTGACGTTGGGTAACGAGAAGATCGATCACGTGGACAACTTCCCTTATCTAGGTAGTTTTAATAGTAAAGTTGGTGGGTGCAGTGAAGATGTTAAAAGTAGAATAGTCAAGAATAGTTGAAAAAAGTTTGTAAGATAGGAAGATAAGTCTACGAACCCAGATTAGAATATTGGAAGCTACAATGAACTCTGAAAAACGGAGGTAGATAGGCTGGATATTTCCAGTGAAATTGCCTACGGATTGTTTTGGATTCCCGATGGTTTTGGGACTGACCGATCGTATCTCAAACAGTAGACTGTACGAAAGGTGTGGTTCAATCCTGCTTTTTAGGGAAATGATGAGAAAAATGTTTAGATGGCTAGGGGATGTTCTGCGTATGAATGATGACAGATTGCCCAAGATTGTCCTTTTTGGCCAACCGCCTAGTGCCACACGAAAATCAGGTCTTCCCGGGTTGGGATGGAAGAATATCGTACGCAAAGATTTAAGGGAAATGGAAACTTCCTAGCAGGGTGTAAAAGGAGAGGCTTTGAATAGATTTGGATGGAGAGGGAGCGCGCGTAGCTGTGTTGGCCTCAGGCGGCTTGGTACTGCAGTAAATTGTTAGTAGTAGTGTAGTAGTAGTAGCGCGTTTATGTATATTTGATGATTGACACACTCCTGAATTTGCTATTTAATTAAATTGAAGTATACTATGTAAATAAAAATAATGTCAAGAACAATGAAAAATGCAATTAAACAGAGGATAAAATGTGGCTATTGCTTGAGGGAAGTTTTTATTAGGTATCCATTTGGTACAATCATTTCACAAAAAGTAATTAGCAAATGATAGCAAAGAAGATAAAAAAAAATACACTGTGTAAAATTAAATTTGTCTTTGATACTGAGAAACTATGAGAAAATGAGAATAAAACGGAAGAATGAAACTAATAACTAGAAAATTAACACCAAGGAATCAAGGAAAAAAAGAACGAACTTCACTGTACCGTTTTATTATTTTCTAGATTTGCTAAACGAGTGTTGAATTGTTGCTGAGGTGCAAGGAAATGTATTGCAAAAAATACACGCTAAAAATAAAAGGTGTTTATTCATAGATTAGTGTTAAAATGATGTTTATGTTCCTTTAAAATTATACATAAAGAACAGGGACGGAACGACTATTTTTATATTTCTAGATGCAGCTGCAATTTTTTTCAATGTGCGAGGTTGTAACAATTGAATTTGCTAAATGAATAAAAACTATCCAAAGTGTATTGTAAGGCCTCTTTATAATTTTCCACGGGGAATGGGCAATATTGCCATTCTTAGGGAAATTCCTTTATATTTTTCTTCTGTGTAGGTATCAGAGAAGGTATATTTCTTTGTCTTGATATAAGTTACATAGTAAAATAACAAGCTTATTAAATGTCTTTATAATCAGCCAAATTTAGGAAGCTCTTTAACGCTAAAATTTTTGATTTGTAGACGAATTGATCTATTTGGTATCTGAGTTGATGAAGATATTGTTGTCATTTCAGGAAAATTGTTGGAGCACAAATGGGAAAACTGCATGACAATTGACAAAGACTCGTGGGGCTACAGAAGAACTGCTACTTTGAAGGATTATTTGACAACGCATGAACTTATCAAAGAATTTGCAGAAACTGTTAGCTGTGGAGGTATTATGACTTTCATCTTGTAGTGTAAGATAAGATTCGTGTGAACAAAACTTTACTGAATAGAAAAGCTTCGCGTGTTTTTCATGGAAGAACATAATTTTAATGACAGTTTAAAGGTCCTTTAAATTTTTTTATTTCATTTTTTTTTTTTTTTTTTTTTTGAAATTCAAAATACCATAAGGCAGATAGAGACACAAGAAAATATGTTTTGCGATGGTTAATCAGGGGCTGTTTTTTCTTTTGAAGTCGAGACATCACAGGCTTCTAATCCGATGTATAGTGCATATTTCCAGCTTTGTGTTTATACTAGCACTAAAATGAGCTTTTTTGTCTGCTTTTCTAAATTAATAGTAAAGAAAGAAAAAGATGTAGATGCCAAACAATTATATACAAAGTTTATGAATTATAACCTTGGCTACAAACCAATACTTACAGAACAATCTCACTTTAAATGTGGTCGTCTTCTTTGCGGATGTGTCGTCTTGCTCTGCTCTAAGGGTAACTACAGCTCAGTCGTGGTAATGAATGACTAGTTTAAGAGATTATTTCGCACCCCTTTTTTATCTTTTCAATTGTTTTACCTTATTTTTTGTTTTTCAGTGCCTAAGTGTGTTCCTGGAATTTCCTAGCTACCAGTTCCAGGTCATTGCTTTCGCTTTGTTTCGCTGTTTATTGATCGTTTGTATCAAAACATAGCTGGATTTAAATTCCGATTTGTCAGTTAAATTGTAATAATATAACTATTCGCTTCCTTAGGTAATCTCCTCATGAATATTGGACCAACAGCCGATGGTAGAATCATACCTATCTTTGAAGAACGCTTAATCGAAATGGGAGAGTGGTTACAAGTGAACGGAGAAGCTATCTACGAAAGTCATCCATGGAAGTCTCAAGAGGATTCATCCACAAGTGGTGTTTGGTGAGCTACTTTTATATCTTCTTTAGTGACTGGAAACCCCGCCTACATTTTCTTTCCAATTATTCAAAACCAACAGCTCCCAATATTTTGCAAACTGAGACGAAGAGCTATATGTTATGCTATTCAGGGGCACATTAAACAGCTGTCAGGTATGGGTCAAACTTGACTTGCCCCCAGTAATGGTTAGATAGATAGATTAATTGTATTTCATACAAATATAAACAACACAAATAATTAAATAAAGCCAACAGGGAGCTAAGCTCGAAAGGAAGGCTAACAATTATTACAATGAGTTCAAGTACACCAAAAATAAAAATAAAAGAGATAAACCAAAAAACATCATAACATATAGAAAGAGAAAGACGAAAGAGGCTACCCCAGCATGGCGAATTCTAAAAATGATGCCAAAAAATAACTATCAAGTTGAATCACCCAGCCATCAAAGATAAATGATATATTCTACTAATTTAGTCTTCAAAAGTGATCGGCTATTAAGATTTTTAAATTTACTGTCTAATTTTAGCCTATTTGCTATAGAAGGGATTTGGTATCTTATTGAAAATTTATCTCTTTCACAATTAATCAAAGAGATTCTATACGCTCAAAAACGAGCCGACGAAGAAGCGATTGAGCGAATAGTTAGGGGTAACAAGAATTTCTGATTCATAGAAATAACTCGCCGGAGACTGAATATCATAATGCCAGAGCGATAATTGCAAATTCCTAAGTTGATTAAGGTTTAATATATGAAGAAATAAAAATAAAGTTTTTGTTTCAGAAAGATTTTGAAGTCATGCAGGACAATGAAAGAAATTATCAAGGATTCTTACGGCTTTATTTTGCAATTATTTGAAAAAAACTACGTTTTCTAAAAAGTTGGGGGGCGTCCGCCCCCCAAACCCCCTGCTTTCGCAGCCTTTAAATAAAAAAAAAGTTTTTTTAACTCAAAGTAAAGAGCGACATTAAATCTTAAAATGAACAGAAATTATTCCGTATATGAAAGAGGCTGTGCCCTCCTTAACGCCTCGCTCTTTACGCTAAAGTTTTTATTGTTTAAAAAAAAGAGTTGTGAGAAAGTCAAACTTTAGCGTAAAGAGCGAGGCGTTGAGGAGGGCACAGCCCCTTTCATATACGGAAAAATTTCTGTTCGTTTTAAGATTTAATGTCGCTCCTTACTTTCAGTTTAAAAAACTTTTTTTTTTATTTAAAGGCTGCGAAAGCGGGGGGTTTTGGGGGTGGCAGCCCCCCCACTGTGCCTCCTAATCCCTGTACGTTTTAAGGTTCGACCTTGTAACTCAGCCTCTTTAACTCTTTAGAAAACGTAGTTTTTTTCAAATAATTTCTGCACGTTTTTGTACAGTTTATTACTTATTATTGCTTGACTAACTGTTAGCTGAGTTGACAGCTTGCGGGCTTGCGGGCTCTTATAGGAAAACGAGCCCGCGTTTTCGCGGGCTCTAATAGGAAAACGATAAGAGCCCGCTTGTAGCGGGCTCTTATAGGAAAACGAGGTTTTTCGTAAATTTAAATTCGGGGGATAATTTTTTCGGTCTGAAAATGTCAAAAGGCCCTAACAGGTCGAACTTTGCTTCGAATGAGTCCTCATTCACCCGGATCAGTTGCCAACTGTAGCCAGTAGGCGTGGATAACAAAAAAAAAAGAGAAATGAATTTTAAGTGGCTATATTTGGTTTTTTGAAAACAGGGAAAGAGTGATCGGATTAAGCTGAGATTTCGAAGATAAACTCTTGGGCCCTAGGAAAGCTTAACCTCTAAATTTCAGCCCAATCGGACAACGTTAAAGGGGGGCTGTGGCGGGAGGGTTGAAACTTCCGGCCCAGTTTACCCCATGAAGATAAAGTCGGAGGAGGATGAAATTTTGCACGTTTCTTAGTTTGAGCTTGGGCTACAAAATGCAATCACTGCCGTCTCTCTGCGACCTCTAGGACCTGAAATCGCTTAACATTGTGTTGGGTCGCCTCTTTATAGAGGCACAAGTGTGCCTCCTTGATGTCTGGAGGTGTTTAAAATGATCAGAAAATGTATTTAGGTAAATAATGGGACAATATCTAAGGTATGATTCTATTAAAGAATGATAAAGAATTTTAATAATTGAAAAAGGAAAAACATACTTTAATCGATGTAAACATTCAAAATTTTGGGCTAATTTTATACGGAGATGGTCAGAATAACTACGGAAACATAAAAACTCATCAAGAATAATCCCCAAATATCTATATTTCTTCACCCGTCTAATTCTACACCCAGAAACAACTAACTCATCGATCCCAACCTTAGCAACTCCTTGCTTAGATCTCCCGAAAACCATAAATTCTGTCTTAGACAAATTTAGAACTAGACGATTACAAGAAAACCACTGGATAACTGAATTCATTTCAGACGCCATATTCTCGATCAATAATGTAGGGGTTTTAGCTTCAACAGATACCACTGTATCATCTGCAAACATAAGTGCTAGGCTATCCTTATAGGATAGACAATTAGGGAGATCATTAATATATATCAAAAATACTAACGGTCCAAGTATAGACCCCTGGGGCACTCCAATATCATCCAGGGAGTTAGGCTGAGACAGATGGCCTCGTAGGTCTACCTGGAATCCGCGATTACGTAGATATGACTATTAAATCCAATGCCTTTCCACGAATTCCAGAGTGATTCAGTTTTTCAAACAAAATGGAATGATTTAAGAGTATCAAATGCTTTTTTTATATCGTAGAAAATGCATGATACATAATTATCATTATTCAGTGAATCATTAGTTTTAAGCAAAAGGGCTGCAACTGCTTTTTCAGTAGAACGACCTGATCTAAACCCAAACTGGCTTTTAGTTAAAAGATTTTTTTTTATCTAAATAAGACAAAATTCTTTTGTGAAATAACTTCTCCAAAATCTTTGACAAAGGAGGAAGTATTGCAATAGGTTGGTAATTATCAACATTAGTTTTATCACCTTTTTTATACCATGGGGTAACTCGGTAAATTTTTCATTAGTAGAGAATACCCCACAACATAAACACAAATTAAAGACATAAACAAGAGGTATATTAATTACAGATGCACGGTGTTTCGAAATATTAGTTGAAATTCCATCCAAGATCGATAAATTACCTCTATTTAAATCTACTAAGTTTTTTTTGGAATTCATCAAGACTAACTGGGGTCAAAAACATACTTGTATTCTCTGATTGACGAAGGTATTCTTTAAATGAATGAGCTTAAGTCGAGCCAAGACCACAAGCAACATCAGAACCAATACTAGCAAAATGAGCACTGAAAGATTCTGCAACGGCTTTATTTCGCTTTGATTCAGGACCATTTTTATCTATTATTAATTCTGGGTAAAGATTATTATAATTGTTTCGCATTTTTTTTTTGATTAGATACTATGTTGTTTTCGGTGAATCCGCATTCCTAGAAGAATTTTCAAAGTACTCGTTTTCCATCGTTTAAAGAGTTCTCACCAACTAATTTTTTCAATTTTTAAATCGTATAATATTATCAGGTGATGGATATTTCAATCTTATCTTATATAGACGATTTTTTTTCATTAACTGACCTCGGGAGTGACTCATTAATCCATGGTTTTCGTGGATTTTTTTTTATGTATTTTTTCATAAAGACAATGATGGTCTAATCGTTCATTTAATACTCTATAAAAACATCCAGCGATCTATTATGATCTGTCTCTTCTAAAACTTCACTCCATTCTACGTCACCAAGGGCTACTTTTAAATTATGTATATTTTTAAATGAAAGATTTCTCTTTCTTGTAATTATCTCCCTAATCAAAGTCTTTTGAATCTTATAATCCGACATAATCAAAGGAAGACATGGTTCAAAGGAAGTCAATGACTCCTTTAATATGGAACTAGTGTCATTATTCATTAGCCCTTTCAAGGTTTCTTTTATTACCAAGAAATTTATTTGTGACATGGCATGACCTGAATCGTTTACTCCCAAAGGCTTGTTTAAATTTTAAGAAGACTAGTTAAAATTCTATGGAGGAATCATTTATGGACTTTGAATAATATAAAATCAGAGGTTCTAAAACTAAAAGGTCTGACAAATATATCAACCTTTTTGCCATTGAACTACAACCTAATCTTATGTGTGTCACACAATCCTTGCGTTTTAGATTGTTTCTCTATCAATCTTATCACTTGTTTATAGGTACACTCAGAGAGATGGAAATGTATATGGGGTTGTTTTATTTTGGCCTAAACAAGAATTGCTGTACCTGCATGATCCTTTTCCATCAAACAAAACAGTGATCACTCTTCTTGGCTATCCAGATAGTTTGTCTGTAAGTTTTTTTCCTTTTTTTTTTCTTTGCCACGCAAGTGATTTTTATGGATATCTAGATATCTTGAATACCTAGATATTTTATATATCTATTGACGAGTCAAATCCATAATTACTGCTTCAACAAACCTGCCACGGTGTTAAGCTGTCTCATCACTACATACCAGCGACATATTTTAATCCTCTGCTTTGGCGGCCTCCTAGGAGATTCCCAAATATGAAAGGCATTCCATCGTTTTAAATCAAAACCTTACCTATATCTTCACGGTTCTAGTTAGGTATGACGTATGCTATACTATTGTTCAATTGGTATCAAGTAAACAGACACTATTTTTTTGTACTTTGTCAATTTGCGACAACCGAGAAACTGATTTGCAGATCCGTATTCAAAAGTAAACACCGCTTCTCCTATGTTTTAAAGCTGATTTCATTCTATTGTTTATCTGTGTTGCATAAAATGGTCATAAGCTGACATTTAAAAAATTAAAATGTGTCCATGGTCAAATCGCTAAGTTTCTAAATAATGCCATTAAGGTAGAAATATGTCCATGTGGTAATCTGCTAACGCTGTAGAGATAAGATCTATTAAACTAGATAACAGATGTTTTCCTGAACATCTCTGTTAGGGCGGGGGGGGGGATAACAATTGTTCAAGTATTCCCTGTTAAATGCCATATGTTGGTTTTATGAAAAAGTCTTTTTTTTTCTTTTTTTCTTTTTAGCGGGCTTGTGCATTCTGAAATTTCAATTCAATTTATTCAAATAAAAATAAAACAAAACACTAATAACAATAAAGATCTTGGAAGCGAATATGAAACAGTGAAAACTTTGGTGTCTACGCCAACTAATTTTGATATTTGTAATTAGATGTAAGTTCAAAATAACCGCAATCTAAGTTCAAAATACAGCATTAGAATACATAGTAGTTTAGAAGATCATGGCTGTATCCTACTATGTGTGACCATATGAGTTCATGGTGTTTATGCAAATATGATTTCTTAGTATATGGGGCTTAGTATGTGAAAGCTGAATGGAGTTAAGTATTAAAGTGAACCTAATGCAAATGCCACGTTCAGTGTTACTTTAATTGTCGGAAACTGACTTTGGTTAACGTAGAACCAAATCTTGAACTGGTAATTTAGAGCCACCCGTTTTTAAAACAGCTCGACAGCATGACGTGAATGCCCACAATGAGATCCATACGGTAAAGATCCTACGCAGCCATTTTTAAAGGGACAAGTAGCACGCCTGTCGCCCATTCTTGTGACAGCGGAGATCGATCCCTAGGGCCCAGATTGCCAAACAGAGCACCTAGGGTTATAAAAGTATTTTACCGGTGGGAGGGGGGGGTACGTGAAAAAACTAAAAAATGCATAAAAAATTTTTATATTCATTTTTGTCACGTTTTGACGAGCTGGACGAACATTTCGGGGGGGGGGGGCTCAAACCCCCTAACCCTCCTCTCTTCCAGGATACGGCCTTGGCTCTAGCACCGTCCTTACATAAAAGTATCAGAAAAAGTTGAAGCTTGAGCATAATTCAAGTTTATTTTCGAAATTTTAATTCAGTTTGCTTGAACTCTTTGACGGGTATTAATCGATTAGGTCTGAAAGAGTAGCTTAAATTTAGTTTTGTTACCTTTAACAAAAATTTTGTTTTAGACTACAGTTTCTTTCTGAGGACCCTAAATATTCAGATTATATATACTTGCATGGACCTGTTAGGAACTAACTTGTATTGACATCAATATTGGACATATTGAAGTATTGACTATTATTTATCCTTGGTTCAAGGAGATGTATTTTTACCATAAAACACATTCATGATATCCGCATCGCCTGTAACAGAAAATTCAGTGCTTGGCAAGAATTCTGTTACATGCTCAATAAAAACCGAGGAGTTTTAAAGCGTTTTAGTAACATATGTTTGCGAGATTGAATAATGTTTCGTTACAGTTATTATTTTTTATCACATCATTCTTGTATTTATTGCTATCCAGTCATTCAGCCATGGATTCAATAAATAAGACTGAGAATATTGACTCATTAGTTATTCACAATATTTTCAGTGTCTGCTTTAAATCATTGATGCTGCAGTGTCATGTCTCTTGGATTTATTTTTTTATAACATTCCAGATATTTTCCATCGAATTAAAGTCGGGGGGTATCCCTGACTTCCATAAAATATCAACTTTATTGTAACATGAAAACTTTGTCACCGTCTTAGCATTGTAGGTAAGGGACCTATCATGCATTCAATAATCAAACTTGTGAATCACCCAGTAAGGAATCATTTGTTCTTCAAGAATGTTAGTATAATTGCTTGCTTTCAAAGCTACACTCTTGAGAAGAAGAGCACATCTCCCTGCCTTACTTCCACTGATTACGTCCCAGTAATCACAACCATGATATTTGATAATTTTATCAGTGGATCTTGTGTCATATTGTGACACATTACTTGGAAATTGTTAGTTTGTTGACCCTTCCTAGACGGACCACTTCTTGCACTAGAAGAATCACCCTTTTCCACTTTTTGCAGTCCCAATCTTCATTTTCTTACATATTTTGAAGCATGGGCTTCTTTATCCGTACACAGAAGTCCTGTGTTGTTCTCTTCTTGTTTTTTTTTTAGTTCAACTATGCTTACAAGAGGATTTAACGTGCCGCTAAGCTTTTCAATCCTTGATGTACTGTGCTTATGCGTGTCAGAGTTAACCTCTTCTGTCTATCCGTGCCAATTGTCGGTAATGCTACTGGCAACTGAAATTGGTAAATTTTCTCTCAACAGGCTCAGATATCTGGCTGCAGAATTCAATGAATTTCCACTCTCTATCAAAGTCTCTACTTTGGTAGAGAGTGGAATTCAGCTTTCATTTTAATTCAACTTTCATTTTAACCTTCATTCAATCTGTATTTTATTCAACGGGAGTAAGGATTTTCCTTCAGTTTCAAATTTGCTAAAACTTTTACTAATTGAAATAGAAACCTCGGTTAGCAAAAGCAAATCACGCACTGTGCTTATTTTACTCATATATATCGAGGGCAAAATGAAATCATGAAGCAGATCTTATTTGTAGAGTTTCCTTTTTTACTGTTCATGTGTAGAAACTTTGTAGTGGCACTGTAGACTTTACGTACACCATCATTTTTGCCGTTGGCGCACATTTAGCCCAGAAAAAAAAAATCATAATCTGGCTTTAATCATCACGTCAAAGCCAGTAAAACCCACAATATTTCTTTTTCAAGTTTTTCATTCGAACTGCTTTGACTATGGCTATTTCCCAAAACAATTAGGTCTGTTTTTTTTTTTTTTTTTTTTTTTTTTTTTTTTTTTTTTTTTTTTGTAGAAGTACATCTGCTGAGACCAAGCGAATATTAATCAACACGGTAGAACGTTCAATATTTATTTCATTAAAAATTAGCGCCTATCAGGTCCATGCCATCGTGTGTAAGGATATATTCATAAAACACTTAAATTTTAAAATCCCCTTGTTTTTTTACCACATAAAGAAATTTTTGCTGGCACTGTATTTTCCGTTACAGATAAACGTAGATGTTTAGACAATATGCTATATTTAGATGATATACGTTGCCAATATAGAGTGTCTATAAACAATGTAGACAACAGCCACTGTTTTAGATTTTGCATCCTATTGAATCCAATATTTTCAGGACGATGTAAGATTCTTTAAGAATCTAGTAGTTTTTTGTTTTCTTTTTTACGATATAAATTGTAACCTGGTGCAATAAGTTTCTCTGCTAAGATTTGCGAAAGCTTGAAATGCCATGACAACAGTGTTTGTTGCAGCTAAGTACCATCTGTCTGGAATTGGAACTGTAGGTAGTAGACCATATGGCTACAATTGTTGCTTTATTGGAGCAAACTAGGTTGTTTGTGCGGTTTGCAATACCAATCCGTTAATTATTTCTTTAGGTATCCCTTGCTGCTCTGCATATAATGCTTCTTCAGCTGACGGTGCAAGGTTTAATTTCAATCCATAGACCACCTGCGCCCCTCCGCAGCTCAGGGCTGAGGATTCCTATCCCAGCCTTGTTGACATTGCAATGCATTTGATTAGCGTATGCTCCTCATGGCATGCAAGGGTTCTAGAAAGTTTGCTTTTGATTTCATTTGATTTAAATTTTCAAAATCCAGTGCAAGTAAGGAATTCAAACTTGCAAGGAATTCCAAAGTCCTAATATTTCTTTAAACTCACTCATTGGCTGTAGTCGAGCCAAACTATATTTTTATCCAGAGATGTTACCATAGTCTTTTTGACATTCCAATTTTGGAAAGTATGCATTTTCAGGCCAACTTGGGTCGACTCCCTGTTTGTCACTGCCGCATCGTTTTAATAATATAAACCTGATTTTAATCCAAATATTGCTAAAGGAATTGTTTTCAAAATATGTGCCAACTCTTATTCACTGGATCCCTAGCTAAAATTTTAATGCAGGAATTGTAAAAAAAAAAGAAATCAATATATATATATATATATATATATATATATATATATATATATATATATATATATATATATATTTATATAATATAATATATATATAATATATAATATATTATTTGAAAGAAAATGCTGTTGATTGAATCGAAATTCATTTATTGAACTTGCGTAGTTCAATGTGAAAAGGCTTTCAAAAGGTGGTGCAATTAAATACTTTCTTTTGCAGTGGAAAAGCAACGGCAAAGTGCTTCAAATAGTTTTCCCCTCAATGTCTGAAGCTCCAGGAAAATTTGCTTGGGTCATCAAAATGACAAATCTCACCAAAAACAAAATGAAAGCTCGCAGAAAGGTTTGATTTAAAAGGACTCATCGACTCGTGTCTTATTTTGTTACTTGTTAGAAATGGACGTTTTTATACGGAAATTACTGAAGACAAAAATGAAAAGCATAATGTTGCTACCTAAGACCATTGATGCCAAATTTATCGCTATTTTTATCGATTTGGCTGGAAAAACTCGAATTTGACCACAAATTATGTTTAAAACGTGGCAGGCTAAAAAAATAAAAGCTTGAGATGATGTTTTCGACCCTGTGAATTTCAGAAAAAAATGCATGCTAAATCATTGTAATCCTATTTGGCGAAAGTTAGACTAATTTGGCATCAATGCTGAGAACCGTAACCGGCTTCAGAAAATCGTAACCGGCATTATTCCTCTTTTTAAATGCTATTTCGAATGTATGCGACAAATTCTATCAAAAATTTCATTAATGACTGCTGCCTAGCTAAGCGGAAGAAAGGCATCCCAATAAACCTCTTTTGGGGTAGATTTAACTTTAATGAAGCTATCGATGGTAGCTTCTTAAGGTACTACGCTTGGCCTGGCAGTGTGGATATTTTGTTTTATGTTCTGTAATTAGTCTTATACCCTGTTTGATCAGCTTGTGAAGATCATGGGGATTGGATTCTTTCTGCATAATTACGTCCAAATGTTCTTACTTATGTGATTTTCATCTTTTTTGCTTTTGCTATTCTGCTTTATTTCTTTGGGGATCTCCCCTTTTTAAAATAAACAATTGTAACGATACTTTCATTCATGTATTCCAATAAAATAGATATATATGTATATATAAAACACTGCAAATGAAAATGATTTCTTCTTTTCTCTTAACGTACTGTCCAAAAACGAGATCAACAAATAATACAATCGAAAAAAAAAATCTTACTCAATTTTGTACTCTAAACCACCACCATCACAAATTCCCGTGCACTTGATTTCACTTCAAGCGAAAAAAAGGTGATAAGCAATTTTAACGCTCAAGACAAAGTCGAGTGGTTTTTGTTTGGTGAAACGGATTGTAAAACATTTTAGGTTTTTCACCCTTTCTTGGCTTAAAGCACAGGTTTACTGTAACGTAAACAACGAGGCAAGTTCGTAAGGGGTTAACCCTTGAGTCACACACTCCTGTGCAGAATTAGCATACGCTTGTGTGTCATAATAGCATGCGTTGAAATAGTTTTAAGTATCTGACAAAAGGAAAGTTAAAAAGAGATAGATAACCGTGTTGGTAGCCCAATTGATTAAAGCAAACAAGGAACTCACCAAAAGGGTAGATTACTGCTGTTGATTAATGCACTAAGCTTTACTGCTTTAACTTGTTATGAAATTGTAGAAACACAATCGAACACTGTAGATTCCTGTGGGACTTGTATTTGAAATATTATGGTATTAGTTGAATATTAAAACCGGTAATGCATAACTTTTCACCTGTAGCCAAAGACTGACAAAGGGTAACGGGAGCAAAAACTGTATAAAAGTGGAAAGACTACGCCAATTATCTGGTGGCTGGAAACAACGGTCAGAATTTTTCACGATCGAGAATGAAGAAAATGTGCTGTATATCATCTTGTATTATTTTTTATTGATAATATCAAACGTTCTTGCCGCGCCAAATTTAAGACCTACAGCAGCCAAAGCGGTGAATGTAGCTGTATGAACCAAGGATCAGGGTTTAAAAAAAAGTCTGAAACAACATAATGCACAAACTATTAAATATTAAAACTTTACACTTAAGAACATCCTATTGATTGAGAATCATCTCTGAAATCTTCACAAATTTGTAATGAATCCATATCATGGTCACTTTCTTCGCCACATGAACTCAATTGTCCTAAACTTTGATTTGAATGAGGGGACTCAGTATAATGAGACTCCGAGGGTGACCTCTCAAATATATCTTCATCTCCCGGACATGGTTTACAATTTGTTGTTTTCCAGTGGGTCCTTAAACCTGAGGCGCTTATGTATTTCTTGCAACATGAACTGCAGCTATAGGGTCGCTCATTCGTGTGTAATCTTTTGTGTAACTGCGAAAGAGAAAAAAAAAATCGTAAAAATGTTTCAAGTCTAGACTCGAGCATGTAAATACTTACTCCCGCCATTTACCCATGCAGCCATTTAAGCATTTGCCTCTCAATTACTTGGACTATCTGTCTTGGCTTTTTCTTTCTACAAATAGCCACGTCTTGATGCCCTACTGCAAAATAATTGATTTTCAATTCAAAATCAACGTCTAGGGCTTGGGCCTTTTTAAGTCTTTTAATATCTCTGGAAGGCTGTCTTAAAAACATAACTATTCTTTCAATGTACTAGTGCATTGACTATTAGTCTAGTCAATGCACTAGTGTAAAGTTCTATTCTCTTTTTCAATGCACTGCGTCAAACTCTTTGTTCTTTTCCCCTTTTGTTGTTTAAATTTTATTTATCGTCCTTACACTCTGTTCGCGGTACAAATTTCTTAAGTAGTGTATAGGTAAAACAAGAACAAAAGTAACTAGAACATTGGTTGCAGTTACATATCCTAAATAAAATGCCCCAAACACTTGTATAACAGCTGTTCGATAGGGTTTATTATATTACACTAGACTAAAAAACTCTTTTACATCTTCAATCTAGCACGTACACAGGGAGGTGGCTTTAGATTTGGATCTCCCCAAAATATCCATGTCTGTTAATTTTCCATATAATTCGCCTATTTTTGTGGGTTTTCCTTTCTGAAGTTTTGCTCTCCGCCCTTAAAAAAAAAAAAAAAAAAAAAAAAAAAAAAAAACTTATGTTCGCGCCTTTCACCGATGATGCAGGAACATCCCTTCCCTTTCCCTGCCAGAAGAACAAGCAATATGCAAAGAATAGATATGTTAAAATGTTGAAAAAATACTTCAAGCTTTTCTGCTGAAAAAAAGTGTTCAAACCTTAGTACTCCCTAAAGAATTTGAAAGATCCTCCTCACCTCCCCCTCACCTCTTACCATCCTTTGGGGAAAGTTCTTCGGGATTCTTTTAACATAGTGGATAGTTTTGTTATACATATCTCAGTACGATATAGTCT
Source organism: Artemia sp. Qi Xiang Cuo (assembly GCF_049724085.1). Classification (NCBI taxonomy): domain Eukaryota; kingdom Metazoa; phylum Arthropoda; class Branchiopoda; order Anostraca; family Artemiidae; genus Artemia; species Artemia sp. Qi Xiang Cuo. The sequence continues at coordinate 37,435,001 of NC_142795.1, forward strand.
AAACTGCAAAATAGATGGCGATGTTTCATCTAGCACCGAAAATTAGATTTCTTGAAAGCTGACATTATTTAGGAAATTATAAAACAATAATATTAAGCTCGTAAAGTTTAAATTTTGTAATGTAATAATTTATTAAATATATTATTCAATGGCTGAGCTTTCGAGAACTAATAATGTATTTCAAGTCTAGTGTCTTAAAAAAAAAAATCTTAAAAAAAATGTCGAAAAATATTTACCTTTAAATGCACAAACTGGGTGAATCTGGCAGGACAGATATCACAGGCATAAGGTTTTTGTCCCGAATGTAACCTCAAATGTGTTTTTAGATTTGACGTTGATGAGAACCTTTTGTTGCAGACATTGCAGACATGTGGTCGTTCTCCCGTATGCACCAAATTATGTTTCTGCAAATGTGCTAGCTGTGTAAAAGACTTGGTACAAGTTGAACACTTGAAAGGCCGGTCGCCTGAATGTGTCCGTAGGTGAACTTTTAAATTGGAAAGCTGTCCAAAGTTCTTTGAACAGATATTACATTCATATTGCATCTTGCCATCCTTTTTTGTAAGAGGATAAGGTAAGGTTTTATAGCCACGTTGCAAATGATTGGCAAAATTTTCCTCATCGGCTCGCATAGGAGTCATTGGAACATAGTTTAGAGGTGATGAGGGTTGTGGGCTATGGTTCACTATATATTGCGTGGAAGACGGTTGGGTTTGAGCTTGTCGCATGGGTGAATGTGTCAAAAGCTTGGAACTTGAATCTGGACTGTGTTGAATTTGTTCATATTCAGTGTAACTCACTGGTGAATAGCATATCTTTTTAAATTGACTGTCAGGTACTTGATCATTCAACGCCTCTCTTTTGGCGACTTCATTATAATAATCTTGTCTCAAAGCTTCAGGACCATCCGATTTTGTATGTTGTCTTGAAAGCACCGTTTCAAGTATACCTTTTTGAGGTGAATAATAGCTGGAGTTTGTGTAAGCAGACGTTGCTTCGTCGTATCTCTGAGTAGTACTTGTTGGCGATGCAAATGGGGAGGTGCGTTGAGGAGGACTAAAGTCTCTTGAGGGACTGCGAATCACTTTAACTCCCATTCTTCTATATTCATCCATTTGATCAGATTGCTCGTGATCCAGAGGTCGTAGCGCTGAGTAAGATTTCTTGCTGAAAATGAGGAAATAAAGGAAATCAAGTTCAAGCAATACGATACCCTACATTGAAATTCCATATGTACACAAGTAAGAAAATAAATTAATTTAGATATACGTGTATGTAGTCCATTCCTAAATATTGAATGGAAAAGGATGCAAGATATTATTGTGAATAAAATAGAATATTTCATTTATTGAATTTTTGTGAAAAGTTCGAATCTACACAATCGCTTCAAAACTACGCATGGATGTAAACTGATGAAACAATGAAATAGCTGAATATAGGTCACCCACACGTGACAAAAATGTGTTATGATAAAAATTTCCTAGTTTTAATTCGTCTTTTTGAACTCTTGAGCCTGAAAGTACCAATACAAATATTTTACAGCTTTAAGAATACAATTAAAATACAAAAAAAAATATTGAAAATGTGGCTCTTTTTTCTTTTATTCACTTCAAATAAGTCATTACTATAATTATTCTAGTCATCGTTATTACTTCGGATGGTCTTGCAAAACTAATTCAAGGCTCAGGCCATAAAGGTACATCCGTCCCAAGAACTCTAACCGCCAGTTTCAGAACGGCTTGGGTGGGCAACACTCATCTCTTGAAAGATAAGGGAGTCGCCCGCCAGTCATCAGCAGCAGGCGGCAAATGATCCCCAGAACAGGTACTAGCAAGAAAACTTCTTTCTCTCTCATCGGATTGCTCCTCAAGGGATCTTATCATGTGTAAGATTTGGTGCCTCATATGTCCAGGGGGGTTAAACTTCCTCGTCATGATTTTGACAGCCATTACTGACTTCAATCCATTCAATCTCGGCAACTTATTCCACGAAATCGTCCCCCCCTCCTCCCCCCAACTGAGTCATATCTCGTTTATATTTATTTCGCTCAGTTAACACTGAGCTCAAACATTAGCTTTATATACGGGATCATGCTTTTTTTTATCAAATACGAGTATAAGGCAGCGTTTGAACTTAAAATGAGCCAACATTATCCAGAACGGGGGCTATGGTCCTACTCAGATTGTTTAAATGCTGCTTGTCTTCCCCGGAAACAGTAAATTTTCCCTGCTTTCGCTGAAATCAGTAGAACCCGTATTTATCAATTTGGCATTTAATGTCTTTTAATAAGTATTTAGTAAATATCAAGATAACTTGAACGTTATGTGGGGGGGGGGGATGGGTAACAGGGCTCTTCTGTTCAGAATAGTCTTGGGTGCTTTTTAAGTTTTACCGCCGCTCTTTACTTGTATTTGGGCCAATTTTTATTGTTTTTATTTTACGTTTGGAAAATACAAAAAGAGTTGCTCGCAATATAAATACACGGCAAAAAAAAATTCGTAAATTTCATCATATGGTCTACTTAGTCGTGTAGACATTTTAAAACATCCTTAATGTTACGAAGCATAAAATTTAGGTTAAAGTTTCAGCTGAGGTAGGAAAAAAAAAATATATATATTTTTTTTAAGGCATTGCATCATTCGATGCTATCTCACCGTACCGTGTAGCAGAGCTGACAAACAAAAATTTTGTATTATTATGTTAGATAATTTGGTTGTTATTTCACGAATTTAATAGCGCACTGTGACCATCCGGTAAGCTGCTTGCACTGGAGAAAAAAAGACATGTCCTGTCGCCATTTTTAGGTTTCGGGGTCTTTTTTAAATACTCGAAAATCTAATGTTTTAATTGTACAATATTTTGAAATTGGGTCCTAGTAATAGATGCTATTTTTATATCCGCAGAAGATTAATTGACTGTTCCCAAAACACTATTTCTTCCAACCGACTTGTAGCCTAGGTTTTAACATAATTCTTATATTTTCCTATTTCTGTAATGTCTGTCCTAGTCGGACAGACTAGGACAGACATTACAGAAATAGGAAAATTTCTACAAATGCAATTTCTGCATTTCTACAAATGCAGCAGAATTCTTGGTTTTGTTCCAAGCGTTTTTTTTTCGTTTTTCCAGTTTTTCCTTTTTTCAATCCTCCAAGCCTCATGTGTTTTGTTAGCTTTAGGCTACTTTATATATTTGTATTTATAATATCGTTAGCACTGTACTGTATTAATATCTCTAAAAGTGATAAAAAAAGACTTCGAGGGCCTGTCGACAAAAGAGTGCTGCAATTTTTATTCCGCCAATTAGCATTGTAATTTGACTGATAGATAGCAATTAATATGAAACGCGAGAATTTATCTGATCTACATAACCTCTACTCCAGCCAATAAAAGTGACAGTCTAAACATGTAAAATGTGTGGGCAAAATCCTTTGCGGCGTAATGCTGTAACAATAAGCGCGAAGCTGAATAAGTGAATGAAAACATTCAGTGCAAAGATGGACTGACATTCAGCGTAATCGTGTTCGGTCAGAAAGCTTTTTAATTAATTTTCCGGTTCGCTTAATGTTCACTATAACTTTGCACTCTTCCTCAAATATGTTCCAGAAGAAATCAATCAAGATACAAAAAAGGATGGTGCTCACCTATAGTCAATCACGTAGTTTACTTCTCCGTCAGAATCAGAGCTGTCATCTGGAGGTGTGAGTATGTCCTCTGAATATTCTGTGCTATGATATCCTTCATCTGATCGCACGGATCTGTTGGTTGGGGTTGTTTGACAATCTCTTTGTGTGAAATCCGGAGATGGAATATCTTTTTCGTAGAAATCTCTAGCGGCATATAAAGGTACTGCAACAGGCTGTGGTTGGGGTTTCAAGAGTGGTGTTTGTGCTCTTATTTTCTTTAACATTAGCTCGCCAGTCACGGGGTAGTTGAGACGTTGTGCAAATTCCTTGCAATACCAAACTAATAGTTCTTGGTTAGGTTGTATGGGTTTTATTGTGTAGAAGTAGATTTGCATCTAAAAACAAAACAAAAATTAGCCATATTTTTTCTCCTTTTTTCTAAAGTTGATTTTAATATTTTGAAACTTAAAGTATTGAGATAAAGTTCACCTACATATGAGTCATTCGGAGCCCAAGTCCATGCAATGGCCTCAAATGGGGGGGGACGGGTGCATGTGTCCTCCTTAGATTTTGAATAATACCTTTATGAGGGGTATTTTTTAAAATACTTCCAACACCAAAAAATGTATTTTTTCCACAAAATAATTCGAAAATTAAATCAGTAATATATCTTCTTGAATTTTCTCCGTTGTTTGATTATGGTCATAGTTAATTTGTCATCTAATGATTTATGAGGTACTTGGTTAGTAGTTTTTTCCTTTCTTTTTCTCTTCCTCGAGTAAAAATAAAAGTTATAAAACGAAGTGTCACTAATACTTTCAAATAAATAAATGAACCGAATCAAGGAAAAATCGGCCAAACTAGGAAGTATTTATTTAGCAGATATTAGGCGCTTGTAAATAGCTATCTGAAGTCGTACTGGACATAGCACTCATGGTTTTGAAATTAATCAGATTGAAATACAATAAAAATAAGATATGTGGGATCTGTAGAATATTTAATTCACACCAAGCGGTACAAATGAATTTAAAGAGCTACACTAAAACACAAACGAGCAGAAATTATATGTATGAGGGGTTTATCCTCCCCGCAGTGCCAAAATGGTATTTTTTCAGTAAATAATTATTCATCAGTTGTCTTTCTAGACAATTGAAGTAAAAATGTGATAGCTTAATGCAAGTGCGAATAAATAAAGCCTTCTATTCTAGAGGTTCTTTTTTTTAGAAAAAACATGAAATTCATCGCATTATCTTTGCTTTAGAGTATTTTTCTCGAAGCATTAATGGAAAGAATTAAAGTTTAATTTAAAGAGTGTGGAGTTTATGGCGGAGCAACTCTTCTATTATAAGGGTTGTTTGTGTTGGTTTTGGGTTTTAATGTCGATCTTTACTTTTTTCGATTTTTTTTATCAATTTCTGTTTGTTTTTAACTTCATCTTGACGATATTTCACGAAAATTACCTCCTAAATCATAATTTTTGTATATTTCCTTCTTTTTCACTGGGATAATTATTTTGACTTTCAATTTCACATTTCAGGTTAGCCAAGATCGGCTGGATTCGAATAGCCCTCGTAATCGTAGATTTATGAGAATATAGGGAAGAGGAGAGCAAAATATTTCACTCATACAGGACTACGTCTGCTCACAAAATTCAATTTAAAATGTTATATGTTCACCTTTCTTCAAAAGACTAACAAGAAGCACTTGGACCTACGGTATTGCCTTTGCACATTTTGGTCTTCTTCGTAAAAAAGGGAGGATTTTTCCCTTTCTTTCAACTTTCTAATGCAATTCACTTACTGACTTCTCCATTTGAAATTAATCATTTATAAGTTGGTGCCAGTTCCTCTGGAGCATATTTTTGATCAAAATATTATTAAGATCTCGAGTTCATCAATGCGTAACAAACCTACCCTTCTTTGAGGCTTTATTTATGAATTCTTTTGAAAGACACGGACATTTATTCCATAACTTTGGGGCTGCAAACGTCACACTTCCTTCTAGTATATATATATTTTCAATTTTTCGATCTTTCAACTCAAAATGGCTATCTTAAAATTTTGACCCAATGTCATGTTTGTTCCGGAAGCGAGAACTTGCACGAGATGGTGCTATTTTGCTCTTCGATTGCTTTTGGTCCTTCGACAGGGCACTGGACAGGGGCGTATCCAGGACCTTTTTAGGGGCGGGGGAAATAGCTTGATCCGACAAACTTGCGTTAGGAGCATGTTTAATTAACACAAACTTGCGTTAATTAAGTAAATTACACTACTTTAGACATTACGGGGCGCGCACCCCCCTTGCCCCCCCTGGATCCGCCACTGGCACTAGAGTTCGTAATGTCTTGCGGAACGAGAACTTTTCTGAAATTCTACAGCCATTGATTCGATACGATCATCCCAGCGAAAAACAAATAAACAAGCCTCTTTACAAAAAAAGGGCGAAATTTCGCATTTTCGTATTTAGGGACTTGAAAATTTGATAAGGGTGTATGGGTATCAAGAATTTGATTTTGCAAATCAAGACAAGATAAAATGTGGAGGTTTCCCCTCTTTTTACTAAAATTATGCAAATTTTCTTATACTAATAACTTTAGATGGATACCGTTCAAGTTTAACAAGTTTTACTTATTTGGAATCAGTATAAAATGAAAATTTCTATGGTGTATATATTACTTCATGTAAATAAAAAAATTGCATTTTTTTCCTTTTGTTTATTCAACTTGTGCATCGAATGTTTTTATTTTAACTTTATTATGATCCAATATATCGTCCGAATGTCAAGAATAAAAGAATGCCATCTAAGAAAAAGGAAAGAACACTTACGTTATATTGACACGCAATTAGATTTTGCGAATCCGAGGAGTAGGCTGGATTTACATATCTCATCCAGTTGGCCTTGCTCGTGTCGTATCCATCAATGTAGTGATTTAGTTGCCTATTTTTGTAGACTCGCCAAAAGTACTTTCTGTTCGCGTTCTTCGGTACAGTATCTTTTGCATAGACATCACCCACAAGAGGACCGAAGCGAGTGCCCTTCGGAATATAGTCTGTACTCCATACTCCAAGCACCTAGATCATAAAAAAACACTAATTTTCTTTAATTCGTTCATGGCTGTTTCAGTTCGCCGACCCAAAAAGGTATCACCCACAAAAAAAGCATTCTGAGTCAGATAGGGACACAATCTGAAAGTACAGAACTTGAGAAAGTATTTCGTTGGCTTTACGAACATCGACAGATTTATCTTCTTCTTTTTATATCCTCTTAAGGATTTATGTTGGGGGGGGGGGGTATCCCTAAGCAAAAGGAAAAATCAAAACCTTCCCAACACGCCTAATCTGAGGACTTTCGGGATTAAAGCAATTTGGATTTTTGAATCTCAGACCGCTTGATTTCCTTGCTATTAAGTAGTAGGGAGCCGTTTTATATACAAATAGCTCATACTAAAAAATAAAACATTCAAAAACTAATCTTGTTCAAATAGAAATTTTATATGTACGACTCGGATTATTGGAACTCTCTTGAAAAGGTCGAAACGCACGTTTATTAACCTTCTTCTACCTCAATCTATTGGTGTGTTGTTTGACAAACTTCTTCCTTATCAGTTCATTTTCTGTATTCTTTACCCTTGTTATTACCATTTCTACCACTACTACCAAAAAATCCCTTGAGCCACAAGCCATCTAAGGCCACAGTTACGCACACTCCTCCTGCACCCCCATCTCTTTAAAGACTCACTCTTTATTTTGTCCCATGAACTTAAAATTTCCTTTAGATTCTTCCTAAACCTTTCCATCCCCATTTGGGGACGAATTGATTTCGTTTAGTCCCAGATGTCTGGCCAAAAGGCAATCTGTCATCTTTCATCCATAAAATGTGGCCTATCCATCATAACCTTCCTTTCAACATAGCCCTAGAAGGACCAAACCACATTTTTCATGCATGTTATTGTTTGATATATTTCCAGTCAAACGAGTAGCTCAGTACTACCATTAGAAAATTCCTCCCTTTATAAAAATAAAACTTCTTAAGAGAAAATAATAAAGACGATAATTCTCTTTTCGTTGTCGCTAATTTAATCACCCGACTATAGTTGGCACAAGAAATTAAGGCTTGTTAATTTCTTGTTGTATGGCATACTAAGCTAATGTATGTTTTCTTTTTTTTTGCAAGCAATCATTACTTTACTAACTTGCTGAGAAGTCTTATAATAAAATACATTTTTAATGCACCCACAGATCCAAACCTCGCTTAGAAACAAAAAAAATTACTAATTTTTATAATGCGGCCGCATATCTAATGGTTGAACGAAAATGGAGATTCTTTTCAGTTTCTGTTCGCTTTTACACATTACGGAAAGTCAAGGACCTACAAAACGAAGGTTTGATTACGACCTAACGAATCCTTGGCAGCTTCTGGAAAAAGAAACGGTTTTAGGTCATTTGTTAGATGCAAGAGGCTATGAAGTAAGGGGATGGGTAGCATTTTCAGAGCGCACGCGTACAGATGTACTAAAGTAAGGCTTTCGTACAGAAAAGGGAGCGTTTTCTTGGCCAAAATTATAAGTTTGTGAAACATCGACGAAAAAGAAGTTACTTCAAGCCTTAACAAAGCTTGTTTAAGTAAGGGGAGCTAAAAATGAGCTTAGCCTGAAAAAATCCTAGTTTAGAAGTTGCTGTAAAATACGCCTGTATTGCTTTAATGCGGCCGTCTTAGGCTTAAAAAACGCTACATCTACCTGTAATCCTTAGAACAATTCTTTATAGCGAAAAACGTTTGCTTAGAACAAAGATTTGTATAAAATTAAATTAAACATTAAACATCCTTAGAACAACATCCTTAGAAAAAAAATTTGGATAAAATTAAATAAAACACTGAACAACCGTTTTAGCAGCCAATTTCACTAAGGTTATTCCAAAGAACCTTTTGCACGCTCATGGACATAAGCAAACATAAAAAAAATTATGGACGTTTTTGACATTAGATGATTGGCTTGCTAAAATCAAAACCAGCAATAAATATTCTTTTTATATTTTTTCTGCTGTTTGTTTTATGCATTTGAACTCGAAACGATGCATAAAAACGCGTTCAAAATAATCCAACTTACATCATTTAGAGCTTTGGAAGGTTTCAATGCTAAATTCCTTGGGATAGTGGCCTGAGCACGATTTGGTATTTGACTTGGAACACTTGTGTCTGGAACCAAATAAACGGCAAGTCTTTCAAAATCCTCCTCGGAAAACTTTGATATGTCCCAGTTATTGTCCTCGGTAGACATCTGAAAACCATTAAGAAAATTGAATCAAATTAGTCTTGAATATTGCAACACATAAAAGCCATATAGCCGATCAATCCGTCCCGTAGAAAAGATGAAGTCAATTGGGCGTATTTCTTAGTAGAAAGATCTAAGTAGAAGTAATTGATGATTCTTATTGTACATGTGTATATAAACATTTTCCTAGAATTTTTAAACAAAGTATGAAGAGGAATAACTCTTTAGTAGGCATTTAGTCGTTTTAAGTTTTTCCGTGAAAAATAATAATTCTAAGCAGTTCAAAGTTAACACAATTTTGAAAATTCTTCTTTTGGAATTTTGTTTTAGGCTAAATTTCAGCTTTTTGGTAATTAGGCAAGTAAATTTCTTCAAATATAAACTATGAGTGCCTCCCACTCTCCATTGCGACCATAAGCCGGGGGGGGGATTATGAATTCTCTTGAATTTCTGGGCACTTCTTATTCAAATAAAAAAATGTTTTCCCTAATTGCCACCGTCCCGAAAAGTAATACCTGAGAACGTGTCCCCCCCCCCCCAAATAGGTGGATCCAACTAGGTCACTTCGACAAGAATTTTTGGGTACAACCAGGTGCCCACACTTAGAAGGGGATTGTCAAATCAGCCGAACTATGGAAAAAACAGCAGATCTTACAATTTAGGGGTCCTGGTTCCTCATTATGTGCGTGGATTCCTCCAAACATAAGTTGCCTGATGATTCGATGAAGGAGTCAAACTTCAGGTTTAGTCGCTGTATTTTTTTTCCAGATAGTCTTAGTATGTTCCATTCTTTTTCGCAAACCTAGACTTACTGTTAACATTTCAGGCTTGACACATGTATACCATGATGTGTCAGCTATCTCCAAAATTCCATCGAAACCAATTTCAAAGTCAAACATTTTCTGGCTTCCACTGTGAATCTACAACTGCTTATACCAAAGGGTATTTTCGTATCATGTAAAGAAAGTCTCTAGGGACCAAAGGGTAGAAGGTACATAACGGTAAATCCTGGTGAAGTCATTGATTTTACGTCAGATAGAATTTCAAGAATTAGTTTTGACTAGCTAGTATTTTCTTGAACAAGAATCTTTGAAACGTGCAACCGCTTACTGGCATTGATCAATCAAGGTTGAAATTAAACTGGGATGTCCTAACTATTGTGTGAACCAAAGTTATTTTATTTCAGTTTGTTCATCTGTTTGTCGAAACTGATAGTCTGAACTAAGCATATGACATAATGTCTGGTTTCAACTCAGTATCACATAGTTTGACTTAATGCAAATTAATGTGGGATGACGACATTAGATTACCATAAATCGCATGTTAATGTTATGAGTTTAGATAAGATTTAAGATCGTAATTATAACAGGATAAGATCAATATCTTGATGCTAGAAGTGAAACAAAAGCATTGACATCTGCTATCTACTTGCGGTATTTAATTTCAAGAAATACTGAAGGAGTAATCTTGTTGGCGCCCCTTGTTTTTTTTTGTGTGGCAAAATAAACGTATAAACCAATGTAAATTTGTATATTGTTTTATGGACATTTGTACGGGGGAGGGGATTCACGCATTTGCTGCTTCTTCCCCTTGAATAAACAAAACTATACTGGTGTTCCTCTTTTCACTATAGCCCACATTTATAATCACAATTGTGTATAAAGGGCATAATAGGCGAATAAAAACTCCCCTAGGATCATTCCACCTCGATCCCCTCCCCTTCTCTAGAAGAGTAACATTTTTGTTATTCCCTATCCTCTTCAGTCTGGATTATGTTCACCAATATTTAAAATAAAAGCGAAGGATGTCATTGTAGCCTTAGCTTTTTACGAAAAAAAATATACCTTAAAACAGGAAGTTTTTTTTTTATCTTAGCCAAAGGTAAAAGGGACTTCACCTTAGTTTTAAGTTCCTTAGAACTGGTGATGTTTTTCCAACTTACAAAACAAGCATAAATTAATCTATAACGGAATATTTTTCAAACAATGCTGAATAGATTATGATCATAGATCATTGGATAATGAAGATATTCAAATAGTCTAAGATCAGATTTTAGTCAAATGTGACAGCCACAGTTAAATGGCTTAGACTCAATTATCTGAATAGCTATTATGCGAACACTTTTTCTGTTAAGATGTCAAATTCTGCCAGTCTGAAAAGCAGTGCTTATGAGTTTGGTGTCAAAATCACTAAGTCGGAGTGGGTCTTGAGTTTATTTTAAAAGGTATCGGACTCAGTTGCTAAAAGATTGGGTGCTAGCCTTGGATTTGAGAGTACACTGAATATCAACGTTGGAAAGAATGACAAGGAGAGAGCCAGAATTTTGATATCAATTCAATAGAAATACCAAAAGTATTACCTTGCTATGTTGATTCTAGATATATACGATACAGTAAGCTTAGTGGTGCGTATAAAAAGCCATGAACCTGAAAAAATTTAGCTTATTTTTAAAAAAGAGGGAAACACCCCCTAAAAGTCAAGGAATCTTAATGAAAATGTTACCATCACATTCAGAGTATCCGAGAACGCTTTTCCAAGCTTCCCTCTGCGAAGATGTGGAATTTTGTATTTTTTGCCAAAAGAAAGATCACGTATGCGTGTTTGTTTGTTTTCCAGGGGGGATCGCATCGAACCAATAGTCCTAGAATATCGGGAAAGAACTCATTCGAACGGAAATTAAAAGTTTTAGTTCCCTTTTTAAGTGACCAAAGTGATTGGAGGGAAGCTAGCCCCCTCCCACCCACTTTCTTCCTAAAGTCGTCCGATAAAACTTTTGAGGTAGCTATTTTGTCCCGAATAGTTGAAAAGTCCAGTAACTATGTCTTTGGGGATAACATGACCCCCCACAGCCCCTGGTGATAGGTCTGTAAGTAATGAAATTTGCCCATTGTGTACGTATAGTATTTGTTATTGGTAAGTATACAGAGATTATTTTTGGGTAGGGAATGGCTTTCGCTGGGGGGGGGGGGGTTCTGTGAGGAGGGAAGTTACCGGGGGTGAACTTTCCAGGGGAAATTTTACAGGGGGGAATCTAAAAGAATTCCTATACAAATTTCTTTTTATTAGTCTTTCATTCTCTTTGCAGACTCAATTTTTACATGTAAAGAAACTGAAGAGCGTTGTCCGGGGGAAATTTTACCGGGTTGGAAATGTCTAGAGTGTCTTACCATAGAGGGGGGTGGAGTTTTCACTGGAGAAATTCTTTATGGGGGGGGGGGTTCCACGGGATAAATTTTCTAGGTTGAATTTTCCGCGGGAGCAACTTTCTACTTAGGGGGGAGGGGGTATTTCCGTTAAAACTTTTCCACAGAGGAGGTTTCGGCATGACTTAAAAAAAAAATCAGACATTAAAATCTTTTATCAAATGGAAGTGTGCTACAAAAAAAAATTTCACCCCGAATCGTCCGCAAGAAATTTTCCAAGGGGAATTTTCAGCTAGAATGGAATTGTCTGGTGTGAATTTTCCTGGCGGGTTAGGAGGGTATGTTTTACCGGAGAAAAATTGTCCTTGTGCGGAAGGAATTGTCCATGGAGGGGGTGTCGGATTTCCGGGCATTACTTAAAAATAATCATAAATTAAATTAAAAAAACAAGTTTTTTCAACTGAAAGTAACGAGCAACATCAAAACTAAAACAGAAATTCTTACGCATATAATATTGGTTGCACCCTCCTCACTACCTCGCTTTTTACGCTAAAGTTTGACTTTTTATCTGAATTCTTCAAGAACGACTCCTGAAACGCACACAAAAAAACGTTCGAAAAACGACTTTGGCGTAAAGAGCGAGGTATTGAGGAGGGTGCAACCTCATCATACATGTAATATTTCTGTTCGTTTTAAGTTTTTATGTTGCTCCTTACTTGCAGTTCAAATTTTTTTTTATTAATCCAATCTAGAATCAAGGAAGCGACTTAAGAACTAGATCCTGGATGGTATTGAAAGGGCCTCATGTTTATCAGGCGACTCCATCCTCTGCGTACACATTTTTTTAACTGAAAGTTTTTTTTTTTATTGAAAGTAAGGAGCGACATTAAAACTTAAAACGAACAGAAATTATTCCGTATATGAAAGGGGTTGTCCCGTCCTCAACGCCTCGCTCTTAAGGCTAAAGTTTTTTTTATTGTTTTAAAGAATAATGTTGTAAGACAGTCAAACTTTAGCGTAAAGAGCAAGGCGTTGAGGAGGGGACAACCCCTTGCATATACGGAATAATTTCTGTTCGTTTTAAGTTTTAATGTTGCTCCTTACTTTCAGTTCAAAAAAATTTTCTTTATTATTCCAATCTAGAATCAAGGAAGCGACTTAAGAACTAGATTCTGGATGGGATTGAAAGGGCCTCATGTGGCTCAGGCGACTCCATCCTCTGCGTACACATTCCATCATTTGTTAGAATGAGGATGATACTAAGATTAAATCCTTGATAATTTTCTAGTTCTGATCCCCGATTCGGGACCCTGAGGCTTCCTCTACTTTCACAACAGAACTCGGTCCAAGGATCTATAAGCATCTTTAATGCTCGGTTCGTCACCAAAATCTGTGCCTTCACATCGTCCATTGACCTGACGAACACACTTTATCACCCAAAAAATTATTGAACGTATAAGTTGGTTGTTAGAATGGCCTCCTAAAAAAATGTTATTTCCAAGACAACTCTTGAACTATGACGGATTTTGAATTCTTAGTGTTGCAGAGAGGGATGGATCATTATTTCCGAGAAATTTTGTCCACGAACAAAAACGCATTTATTTCCCAGAATAACTTTCGAATCACGATTCTTTCGATATCTAGTTCTAAGGGGTTTCGAGGATTTTGGAACCTAGTTTGCTGGTGAGCTAGACTAATCCCATAAGCTTTATTACCGGAAGGATTTTGAATTCTGATCACTTTCGATTTTAGACTATCGATGGGGGGGGCTTCTAAGAAATTTTATCCCTAGGCTATGGATTAGCATTGAGCCATATCACTCAAAGCACCTTTAGAATCCGACGACCTTTGATTTTTGATTCTTGAGGGGGACGGGCACTTACGCAGGGTCGGCGAATTTGCGCAAGTCCCCCTCGAAATGTCGAGATTTTTACAGTGATTTATAATATTTTTCAAATAAATCATTTGTTTTTCTAAAAATATGTCCCCCCTCGAAATGTTGGGCTCCTTCAAAATAAATTCATCCGCACATGCCTTATTTGGATGGCTGCGATCAGAATTATTTCGAAGACGAGAAACGAGGTTCGGGGAATCGAGACTATGCCGGTTAAACACCGAACTGAAATTGGAATTATAATTCCACTAAAGACTTCCATGAAACTCAGTGACCGCAGTAGGTCGCTAAAAATCAACCAAAAGAAGGAAATTTAAATACAAAATATGAAACATAGCAAAAACTCTAAAAAAGGATAAGAATATTGGCTAAGAGAAACTAAGGAAGTGGAAAATGAGTAGCAGCAAAATCGTAGTGTTGGACAGTACGGGATCATGGAGAATTGTTTCATGTTTTGGTTCTACAGTAGGCTGCTTTCAGGCGAAAGTCAAAAATGTGCTTTCAGGCGAAAGTAAAAAAAAAACCATAATCTATTATTGACAAAATTATAAAAACAACAGTATTTCTGATACCACGTACGTACCTGACGCAGTCCCTTGGAAGCAAAAGTAAGTAAGATCAAGTCAGATTTTATAGCACCACAGCTAGGGCCGTAGCTACACAATCATTTCTCTAGTAGAACTTCATGAATTTAGTCTCTAACCATTTATACTTAAACCAAGACCCGTTACCAGTGCCGGTTAAAGAAATGACAAAGAACCTCATTTGCAGCCGAAAAAATCTCACGTGGAATCGGATAATACCTAATTTAAGTTCGAATCATCCTGGATTTAAGTAAATAATTCTTTTTTTATTACAGATTACTTGCATCTTTCTGTAATAGACTAATTTAATAAAATGAATAAAAACCAAAAAGCCTTATCTGAAAAAATAAAACAGTAGGCCAACCTTAAACCCTTATAAATAGGGATAGTGTCAAACAAGGAGCAAAAACGGGAAGTTTGTCTGCTTGGTACTGGAACGCAAATTCATGAAAATGTAGAGGGACAAAAATGTATTTTTTTAAACCCAGGGGGATGGCAATTTTATTATTTTTTAGATTTTTTTCAATAAAAATACCAAAAACTATTTTTGAATAAAAACACCAGAAAAGAGAACTTTTTTCTAAATCTAGGCGAGGGGCAAAAACAACCTTACCCGCTACTGACTGGATACTGAGATAAGCAATCAGTTTGAGCCTTTGAACCATGGTCATTTCAATCTAGTTACTGTTTATTTTGTCCCTAGTTAGAAGGTTTGCCATAACATTGTCGACCTGGTCTTTATTTTTAAAATTAAAAAAAAACAAGTTTTTCTAACTGACAGTAAGGAGCGACATTAAAACTTAAAACGAAGAGAAATTATTCCGTATATGAATGGGGTTGTCCCTTCCTCAACGCCTCGCTCTTTACGCTAAAGTTTTTTTTATTGTTTTAAAGAATAAAGTTGTAAGACAGAGTCAAACTTTAGCGTAAAGAGCGAGGTGTTGAGGAGGGGACAACCCCTTTCATACACGGAATAATTTCTGTTCGTTTTAAGTTTTAATGTCGCTCCTTACTTTCAGTTAAAAAAAAACTTGTCTTTTTTATTTAATTTCTGAACGTTTTTGAATTAATGCAGCTTTGATTTTGGCTCACCGTACATGAATAATTAAAACGAAATTCGCATATTAATTTTCCTTTTTTGGCTAAATGGCTTTCTCGAAATTTTGTTCTGACGTAACTTACGTGACGAATTTCTATATTCGTATGTTTTTATTACGTATATTAGGGAATTCGCTCCCTAGTCAATACCTCGCTCTTTACGCTAAAGTTCGAATTTTGTTCAAATCACAAACCCCAGAATCACAAAGATCGGTTAATTAGAATAGATAGCTCTTTTTAAAGCACTAAAAAAAACTTTTGCGTAAAGAGTGAGGTATTGACTAGGGGGCAAACCCCCTCATATATGTAATCATTTCTGTTCGTTTTAAGTTTTGACGTTGCTCCTTTATTTCGGTTGAAAAAAACTTGTTTTTTATTTAATTTCTGATCGTTTTTTAAATAATGCTGGGAAATCCGGCACCCTTTCATAGGAATGTCCCTTCCCCCAAGAAAACATCCTCCATGGAGATTCTCCCCCGTAACCCCTACTCCACCCCTCCTCCCCCCACCACAAAAAAATTACTCCTGAAAACGCCTGTATACGTCCCAATAACCAAAACTTATATATGTAAACAATGGGCAAAGTTTATAACTTGCTGCCCTTTCCCCAGGAATTTTTGTGATTAAGTCATCCTCAAAGACATATTAATTAGATTCCACATTAATTCCACATTTTTGCAGATAGGAGCGTGAAACTTTTTAAAGTAGGGTTCTTGGATACGCTGAATCTGATGGTGTGATTTTCATTAAAGTTCTATGACTTTTAGGGGTTGTTTCTCCCTTTTTTCGAAAATAGTGCAAATTTTCTCAGGAGCATAAGTTTGGCTGAGTAAGACTAAACTTCATGAAACTTATACATTTGAAATCAGCATAAAAATTTTATTCTTTTGATGTATTTATTGGTATCAATATTCCGTTTTTTAGAGTTTTGGTTACTATTGAGTCGGGTCGCTCCTTACTTACAGTTCGTTGCCACGAACTGTTTGATCCCTGGGGTAAGGATTTTTGGCATCAATATCTAATAAATATGGAACTTCAATAAAATCGATTATATTGATTTTTAATCTCCATAAATTGAATAATATGACACCTAAAGATGTCTAATAAGTATTCTTTCTGAATAATTTTGACATATATATTTACCGCATGTAACAAAAAAGCACGTGGCCAACCTTAAAATAAACAGTTAAATTATGTAACATTATGTTAACTATCAAAAGAACGTTGACATATGTCATTAGCCTAAATCAATTCAGTTTTTAAAAAACATTAAGTATGATCAGGGATTCTTAATTGACATTTAACTTTTGTAAACAAAAACATGGAGATCTGTGCTGTAAAGTAGAGAGGAACAGCAATTCCCGAACTCGGAAAGTTTTTGAGCCAGGAGAATGAAACTTTCTGGAATGGGCCTACAGCCCAAATTAGACCCAGGCAAGTTTTTTATAGATGCCACTATATTACAGCAGATCTTGCACAGTTATACCGAACATATTGCATTTTAGTATTGTTTGGTCATGAGTATAGAATTTCCAAATTGCATGAAGTCTATTATATTAGAAAAAATCTGTATAAGTTTCGTACATAATTTGTCTAGCGAGATATTCTATTTAATTTACTAATTATTTGGTATGTTTCAAGATTTTGGCTAGGAATATTACTTTACCATTTTCAAACACAGTACTTTTAAACCTAATGATTATTTTTAAGCTTATATCTATGAAAATGCCGTTTTTTCTGAGAATAATGATCACGGAGGCGCGTTTATTTTGTTGTACTTTCTTCAGAGAGGATCACATCGAGCCCGTGGTTGCATAATATTGAGAAGAGGCTCATTAAACCGAATTTGAAGTTCTAATGCCCCTGTTTTAACAACAGAGAATGCGCCTCAGCAAAGTCCAATTTCAGCCAGTTTATGCAGCAAAACAACAGTTTTCGCCTGAACGGGGCAAAAAAGTTATCGAGTGAAAATTATGGGATAACCAATTGGTTTCCAATTTCAAAGACCATATTCCCACTTGGTGACGTATTTTTTCTTAAACATACATGGAAGTGAATTTTTATTATAGACCGTTCATGCAGTGATGCTACAACAGTAGTTATACAGTTTTGCACCAGACTTTTTAAGCACATTTCCCATGAAGTGATATTGAGGTAAATATGGACAGTGGCTTCGTTTCGGGGGATTCCCCCCTCTACAGTTTGGAGAAAAACTATTATATAGCCCATGCCGCTTGGCTCTCCGGATGGAGAGCCCTCTTGCTCCCCAAATAAAGATGCTGGAACTAAGCCCCTGAATATGAAGGTCAGTTTAACCCCTGACCTTCCTTCATTTGGAGGAATATATTTAGATTAATCTTGCTATATGGAAAAACAACCATTTAATTTTGTAAATCCAATTCATCTAAATGAGCCCTTATTCTCGAATCAGTGCCAGACTTTACACTTTAGCGTAATGAGTGGAGACTGTGGGGGATGCAGGTCCCCTTATGTTTACGATAATCCTGAATATATTGTTAAAAACAAAGATAAAATAAATAAAAAACTAGTTTTTTTAATGAAATCAAAGACTCAAAACGAACGTATATTATGCGACGTATATGTTGATGCTCCCTCTCAACCTCTGCTGTTTCAAGTTTGAATTTTTTTTTTCCAATGCTTGAAGAATGAATGTTCTAACTAAAGCGCATTGTGGTGGAGAGTTTAAATTTTCTCTTTTTTTATGTTGAATTTAACATCTTTTTTGTTCAATGGAAAATACATTAAGGGTCTCTGGTAATAATTGACTGGCTAGAAAAAACTTCTTCCTAAAATATGGTGAATGATTTTGGTAAATCAAAAGCAAAAAACAGCGATCGCAATCTGTTTTCTTGAATTACAATAAACTATTCGTTTTAATTCTATTGATATATTTCCTTTTTACATTTATTTTTCTTCTTTTAGGGAGGAATTTTTTGTCTTATGATATGAGTATTTTTCATCCTGTTTGAATTTTATAGTATTAGAGCCACTTAAAACATGTTCTTTCTTTTGGGTTTAAAGTAGATTTTGCAGTTTAAGGAGTAGATTGTTCAAATCTCGCGGGCCAAAGTGTTTTTAAGCGTAAGCGATTATTTAATGAAAGTATTTTAAGCTTTTGAAAATAAATACAATGAGCATCTGAGGGGTGCGAAGGTTGGAAAAGGATGAAGGAACAGAAACAAGAGGAAATAAAAAAGAGAAAGGAAGCGGAGGAAAGGAAGAACGGTAGTGACCAAAGGCTTTAGTATAATATAGACACACTCAGGGACAAAACAACAGTTGATAGGTAAAACAAAGTTATGTAATCGACGTCAAATAGGGTGATTTTGAAGCTACTAACATGGCGGACTGGAGCTGGAGGTGAAGCCACTCGTTACAGCCAATTCTGTGTGAGCGTGGAGGCGAAGAATATGCTACACGGATTCTAGATTTAAAAGACAAATATTGGTTCTGAAGTTTACATTTTTATTGTTTTTCAATGTCTGGAGTGATTTCTCTATGACTTGGTGTGCAATCAAGATTCGCATTGTGCTAATACCAAGTTGAAAATTTATAAGTTGTAGGCCAAGGGCTTCGTATAAATTTACAACCACTCCAGGTCACAAGGAGACATGTTAAGAAAACAATTCTTAGTTCATAACAGGGCCGTATCCAGGATTTTTGTTCAGGGGGGGTTTTACTAATTTTTGACTTTTTGGGGGGGGGGGGGTTTACTAATTTTTGACTCAGTTTTCGACTAATTTTACTGATTTTAACCTAGGTTTTACTAATTTTCGACTTATTTTCGAGTCGGTCAAAAATTTCGGGGGGGGGTTCAAACCGGGTAACCCCCCCCCCCCTGGATACGGCCTTGGTTCATAATATTCAAAATAATCCTAGTTAACATATTTTTCAGGGGGAGCACCTTTATCCTCACTATTTTCACTGATGTACAATTTTTTTTAACAAAATTGTGAAAAATAAACAGAGTTGACCTCATTTATCCGTTTTCAAATATTCTTTATATGAAAGTTAAACACCATCACTGCCATCTACCAAAAAGATAAAAATAGGCTAATACTGATAAATTTAGGTTAAGTTAGGTTAGGTTAGATTAGCTAGATGGCTCTTGGGCGTTTGGTTTATAAACGATTTTCAAGACTTGGAGGATTGACATAAATATTGAAAAATGTTATTAAAAAACTGGAAAAACAAGGAAAATAGTGAGGATAAAGGTGCCCCCCCTGGATAATATGTTAACTAGGATTATTATGCATATTATGAAGTAAGAATTGTTTTCTTAACGTGTTTTCTTATGACCTGGAGTGGTTGTAAATTTATACCTTTCATTCTAGCAGCACTAAAAAGAGCGTTTAAGTAAGGAAAAAGCCGCTCTCGTCGACAATTACCATTTATGAACATGTTGCCTGTGCACAGTTTTATGGTTACGTTAATGGGATGAATAATGAATAAAGTTTAAAATTAAAAACTTGTTAAATCATCATTAGTAATCCGCGTCACTGCGCATAAAGTAGGCACGTACGCTGACATTTTTTTTGTAGCAATAGAGATTGGGGGGGGGTGATAATAAAAAACAAACTTAATTTGTGTAAGATTTGCCCAAAAATTCAAGGAATTTGGGATTCGGGGAGACAAGGCCCCTCCCTGTGTACATCATTGGGTTAAAGGTATATGGCCCATATTTGGATTTTGCAAAAGGATAACACATCAAGTCCCCAAATATTTTATAAGGGTAGTTTTTTCTTTAGAAAAATGTTTGGGAAAAGGGGAATTTTCGAATATTTGCCTGAAAACAAATGAGTAGTTTTGTTTATAGGCCTAACCTAGTTTTATTCACAGTCAAATAAAACGTTTACTAGAAATGGCCTATAATTTGTTCGATATTTTTTACTTTATTTCAAGTAGTTTGAATCCTTGTGATTTTCCCTTAAAAAAAAAAAAAAAATTAAAATACTAGATGATAGATAAAAACCATTAACAAACCTTCACTATTTTACCGTCAACTATGACGTATCCTAAATAATTGTAAATGATCTTATCCAAATTAATAAAAAAGTTATAATCAGAACACTACTTGGTATAAAACTGATAGTGACAGGTATTTCAGACGGGTATACGGGTACAAGCTTGTAACGGCGATTATTTCGCGCACGTAACCCAAATGTAACCGGTACAAGACAATGCAATGACTGAAGATTTGAGTGTTTTCATCCTGAGTTCACTTTCGGTCAGTGACTCGTTTGCTAAAATCGAGAGTAAAATGACGACAAAAAACGGCTTCGAGTGTTTTACGGGTAACCATAGCTTTTTTTTAATGTAACGGTTCTTTATGGTTAAATATTTCCCAGTATTATTGAAAGGCACAGAACCTTGTACATCCTCTAATAATACACAGGAGGACTGCTCCAAAGGCTGAGTGCTTCAAAAAAAAATAAAATAAAAACAATTTCTCAAAAATCCGACTAAGAAAAGTCATCTGAAGAGACTGGGGCAATGACCCTCTTTTACTTTTCATGAAAAAGCAGGACCAAGCTGGTATACGGAAATTTATTTATGGGGTGGGGGCGCAAATTCAAAAATAGGCAAATCATAGGAAAAATACGAGAACCTATAACAAAAACTGGTACTTAGCATTAGAGGGTACACACGAAAGAAGTCAAGTTTGGTTAATGCTAATGAAATATAATAAAATAGGATGAATATATAAGTTTAGAAAATTTTTTTTTTTTTTGGGGGGGGGGGGTAAAGCTTAGCATATATTAAATATGTAACCTAACCTAGTTACCTTTTACCCCCCTAAACCCCAAAAAACAACAGTTTAAATATTGTAAAAGCAAAGATAAACCACGCTTTGCCATCAATTTATCTCTTGCAAATACCCCTTTGACGGATTTCCATTAGTAGTTCCTTGTACAGTATATAGCGTTGTGTACCATAAAACGCACAAGCACCCAAAAATCTTAAAATTTGTTAAATGGGTGAGCAGCAATGGATCCTCCAAAATAAGCAAACTCGTAATAAAACTGATATTTTTGGCACAGGCGTCGATTTACGAAAATGCAGGGAAGGGTAAAATATATCTTTCAAAATCTAGAGGGGAAAGCAATATTGCGAATTTTTTGATTTTTTAATAAAATAATGCAAATGACCATTTCCAACGGAAAGATAAAAAAAAGGTATTTTTCATTTCTCAGGGGAATGGGGTAAAAAATGTAGGGGGGCAAATGCCTCCCACGTGATTGAAGTGCCTGGATATATGACAGGAACACATAAGCGTTCCGATTAGAAGTAAGGATTACAAAACGTCAGGAAAAGGAAATAAGAGACGGGGTTAACAAAAACTACGACGTAATCGAAGATTTCTGAAAAGTGGAATCTGTCTTGTACACCCCCCCCCCCTTCCTAAAAACTATAGATAAATGATCTTCAGCATATTTTAGCCATTTTATATCTAAAAACAACTCATCTATACTTGAGCCACTTACCCCCTCCAAAACTACATTCCTAGTCGGTGCCCAAAATCAGTCTTGAGTTACAACAATCTGCACTCCGTAAGTATGAATTCTATTTTATTGATTTTTTTCAGAGAGCTGTCTGCCTCCCCTCTGGGCACCCTTAGCTGTTTAGATCCAAAGAACTAATTGAATTAAAAAACTCTCTTCAATGAGAATTAACCGGTGAGCTATTATATATTTCCATTTCTTCGAACATAAAAAAGAAGCAAAAATTGTCTGGCTATGCTTTATAATGTTTGTGATAGGTGAATGAACGATTTTTACTCCACTTGGAAAGAACTTGATATTGTTTCTAGCAGGGATGGTAGCATAGGTGAATGTCTTATTTTATTCTATTTTGGCAAAGCTTAGAGAAAGAGCCTTGAATAAAAATAATTCATTGGAAGGAGTCAATGCACCGTTAAATAATTAAGATTTCATAAATTTGTTTAAAAAATGATCACATCTATTTATGGGCATATTCTACGTGATCGTACAACCTATGTGTAACTGAACACATTTGCCCTTTGGTTTCACTAAAAAAAAACAAGTTTGAGACGGAAAGGATGTATCCCCTTCAGTATTTATGGGAAAATAGGAATCACATTTCAAATCGTATTATGTTATATATTTTCATGGGCGTACGTAGCTTCTTCTCTAAGGGGGGGGGGGCAGCCGATTCTTTGATGAAGGGCAGGGGGCTGAAGTTATATTGGCAGTTCGCAAAACCTTGCATTGCCAGCAAGTTCTATCATACCTATGAAATCTTTATTAATAAATAATCATCAATAAGATTCAACATTAATCGATCTTCTTGGATTAGAGCTAAATCTTTCCAAGACATTATGAATAATTGCTTCTTGTTTGTCTTTTATTCTGTCATTCCAGCAGTTTATTTCCAGCTTTTTCAACCATCTACCTTTTATCAACTGCTTTTTAGCTACCTACCTTTTTTCAACTGCTTTTTCAACCATCTGCTTTTTAACACATATCTAGGGTAAATTTGATGTTCTAGGGGGGCAGCTGCCCCCCCTCCCGTACGCCCATATATATTTTAAGACTTTGAATTTATCAGGACCATTTCTGGGATTAGTGGGGTCCCCAGCAAAATTAACTTCTTGCCCCTCTCGCCTTTTAACAGCCTTGGATTTTATTAAAATTCGACGAATCTTCTTAGGGATCACACACGTGATGTCTCAAACTTTTATGCCTAAATTTGTTTTAATTTACTGTGGTCCTTTGAACCAACCTCGGAAAGAAAATTCGCCCAACTTGGCCCAATTTCCATGTAGGGAAGTAGATATGCACTTAAGATTATGCTGCAGGAAGGGAGTATGTCACAGAGGAGGGTGGCAATTGAAAAGTGTCAAAAATATGAGAATTATGTGTACATTTTATGAATGTATCAATGATTTTACAGAATTGCAAAATAGAATAAATGCGGCAAAACAGAAAAAATTGAGGTTGAACGGGTCTTAAGGCTCCCTGTGTACATACTCGTGTTAAAGTACAGTTTGACTTAATTTAGGTCTTGTGCAATATAATAAACTCGTTGTAAGCCGTGTTCACATCTCTCATTAATAATATGAGGATGGATGCCATCGTCAATGGCTCGAATATCTTAAGTTCAATTGATTAAGAGACATAGACGTTCATGCAATTGTATATTTTCATTAGTCGGCTTTGTATATTCTCAATAACTAAAAGTGTAAAAGCGAGTTAACGTTCACCAGTGGCGGATCCAGGGGGGTCCTCCCCCCTAACGTCGTCCAAAGTAGTGTGATTTACTTAGTTAACGCAAGTTTGCGTTAATTAAATTTGCTCCTAACGGAAGTTTATCGGATCAACCTATTTTGCACCCCCCCCCTTAAAAAACCCTGGATCTGCCCCTGACGTTCACCCTAAAGTCCGCTGCCGGTAGGATCCTTGAATGTTGCTCATGAAGGGGCAATGGAGAAGAGTTGTTACAGTTCTTATGTAAAAGTACCCTAGTGAATCTTTTGAAAGTCATCATTGAAGGGGAGCCAGAAGAAACCCTAATACTGGGTTCTGCAAATCCAACAGAGCAATCATGTAGTTTTCAGATTTAACTCTTGAAAAAAAAATATGAACTAGGTTCAAGGTTTTGTTATTAATACCGTATTTACACAACATATTAAATTCCCGACAGAGAGAAAACTCGACAGAGTCGAAATGTTGATGTTGAGACTGGGAATGTTGCTCTGAGTAATTATGGCTGTCTCTTGAAAAAGTTTATTTACGTTCAAAATTCTTGATAAAAGGCGCCTTCTTACCTCCTCATTTTCCGAAAACATTAATTTAAATATACTCGTTTTATCAAATAACAGAAAAAAAAACTTTAATTTTTGTCCCTTTTACTCCCTCGAAATGATTTTGGCACATTGCATGTATTTACATCGATTAATGTGTAGGATGTAAGTGGCTAAGCGGTTAACTTGTTTATTTACTCGAGCTCCTTAGAGCAAGACCGTTGTTCAAACTTATTAAGAAAGATAAGTTAATGTTAGGAAAGTCGGGTATGATTTTCTGAAGTTGTCAGACAAACTCATATACCAAACGCAACAAAAGTTAATTGACATTGAAAACACTTTTTTGACTCCAATTTAGAACAAGAAAGAATTGAGTCCAAAATATTATATCAGATTAAGATTTGATACCGTTGTCTGGAATGCATTATCCGCTTAAGACACATTCGTCTTCATAAAGTTTCGTACTTTTTTTTCTAAAAGCCAGTCTCCATTTGACAGCTTCTGCAAATCTGCACCGCCAATCTGCAAGTTTTATTTCAATGGAGACTTCTATTCCGGCTCCGTATTGGCAGTTTGCAGATACTGCAACCTTCGACGTTGCTTTTTCTGCAAGATGGCAGATTGGCAGAATCTGCCAAATGGAGACTGGCTTTAAGACCTATTTTTCCGATCGAAACAGTACATTTTTCGGCCACTATTTCTCAGCATTTTCAAGGGGTCCTTGAGGTAAATCTGTGGGGGGGGGGGCGATGCAATTATTTGGGGAAAACATTTAAGCTTTTCATCAGATTTTCTTGAAAATGAAATGGCTCATTTAGTTGTCTACAGGTAACCTAATATACGCCATACACTTGATTTTTAAAAATCTTAGTTGGCCAAGTGTAACATAGCTAGAGCCGGCACGATCTGTCTTCTGGTTTCTGAAAAAAATACAGCATTTTTCGCTAAATAACAGTACGATTGGAAAAATAAGATTTAGTTTATCAAACATGAACTCTAAAGTAAGGTTAAAATAAGGCTGCCTTTTAAATATTACAGAACAATATTCCTTTCCTTTTTTATTTTCCATGATAGTCGCATCAGGTAATAGTGCTGTGGGTTAATACCAAGTAAAAGTGAAAGTTACAAATAATACAAAATTTAATTAAGAAATTACCTAATTTTCTCGCCTACTCACTTTTGTGTAATAATTTCTGTCTTTTCTGCGTAATAAATATAATGTTGGCCGAAAGAAAGTAAAATGGACTCAGGTTGTCAACCCGATACACTTTGACGTAATCCTTTGACTGATAACATCACGAAAAGCGCGTAGTTTGATTGGTGATATAATGGTGAAACCCCAGATTGAGATGCGCAGAAGTTTTAGCTCACATATTGTTATAAACTAATCGACGATTGTGTAAAATCAATACTAATAAAGTTTAGCGATACTGCAATTAAATTGTTTTTTCGGATTCTTTATTAGCTCATAGCACATTCCCAACGCACTTTAACCCCACGTAGAATTGAGACCTTGTTTATACGCAAGTGAAGGGGGGGTAGAGCTTCAGACCAGTTGTTATCAAATTAAGATAACTTCCACAATATTTGGAAGGAAAAAAAATCCTAATTGGGTGGACAAATTTTTCCAAACCCCTCCTCCCAAAAGTAAGTAAATATTAAATTTGCTGCAATAATTTTTGCTCGTTTTAAATTTCAACTTCGCTCTTTACTCCCCTCAGAAAAAATTGTTTTTTTAAAAATTAATCTTTGCCCGTTTTTACTTTAAATTTAATGTAGAAGCAACACTGCCATGACCTTCCTATGACATATTATATATGATATGTCATTCTCTTACGGCATATTATGAGCCTTTATTTTTATCTTACTGTCTAAGTAACGATAGATAAAAGGTCCCTTCAAAAATAAAATTTACTGTATACCTGATTAGGGATACCCTATTAACGACTTAATTTTTTGTGGCCAGCCTTATCATACAGGAAAACTACGTGGCAACAGTCAACTAATGCGATAGCGGAGGTTTTGTCCTTCCTTCCTTTTTCGCGAGCCTCGATAGTCTAGTTACCGAGGGTGCTCGAAGGCCAAGGCAAGAAGCTTCAATGCCCTCCTGGAAGACCAGAAAGAGCAGAATTTAATGGCATTTGAAAAAAATAGTGTACTTTTCGGGCAAAACTGCCTTTTCTAAATCTTAGTGCCCCTCCCCCTGCGAAATACTTGCGGGTTTGCTCCATCCTTTAGAAACATTTTTACTGGTGGCCTCAAAGATAATTTCTGGTGCCTTTGTCAGTAGGGGTCTTCAGTAGATTGGATCTGCAGTTTGTTAATTAACATCTTTCCATTTCAATGTCTCCTTTGGAGTTAGGAAATCAACAATAATACAATTCGTATACAATTCTCCCTCCCCTCCCCACCCGAAAAATGTATGCATATTCCCAATACCAAATAAAACAATATGTTAATTTTATAACCTAAACCTTTCCCCAGGGGCTGTAGGGGGTCATTTTATCTAAGACATAAGTATTGGGTCTTTAAAGTATGCTGAAGAAAAAGGCTATCTCAAAATTTTGATCGGACGATTTTGGGAAAAAGGTGGCGTGGGAGGGGCTGACTTGCCCTCCAATTATTTTAGTCACTTAAAAAGGGCACTAAAACCTATGAGTTCAATTCGAATGAGACCTCTCTTGACATTCTAGGCCCACTGGGTCAAAACAATCACCCCTAGAAAAAAAAAACAAATAAAAACGCATCCTTTATGTTTCTTCTGGCAAAAATTGCAAAATTCCATATGTTTGAAGACAGGAGCTTGGAACCTCTGTAATAGGGCTCGCTGATACGCTGAATCTGATGGTGTGATTTTCATTAAAATTCTATGACTTTGAGGGGTCTTTCCCTCTTTTTTAGAAAACCTAGCAAATTTTCTCAGGCTCGTGGCTTTTCTTTCGCTATTGTATTTTTTTATGTTTGAATATATAAGGGATTTAAGTTCGAGGGGGAAAAATTGTCCTGTTATGAAACAGGTACATTTCACATGAATGCTATAAAATCAAAACGTGGTATCAGTGGAGGCAGGATGATTTTTTTAGTGTCTCTACTCCTTCTGCAAACTATTCTAAGGTGTAGGAAATTGCATAAAGACAAGAATGCATCTGTTATAATCTACGGAAGCAATATTTCTGCAATTTTGGTTTGAGTTTGATTTTTTTTAAGATTAAATGCATAATAATTAAATATATTATTGATTAAACAAATTGATCCCTTTGCCAGGAATCCTTCCGGTTTAAAATATACTATATTTTATTTTATTTTGCATGTAATTTCATTGCTCTTTTCATTTGAGACTTTTTTCCTAAAAGTATTTAAAAATAAACTTATTCCAACGTAAAAAAATCCTGGAATAGATTCCCTGTCACCGAACCACCACTGATATTTTGGCATTTGACCCTCCCTGGAAAATTTTCTGCCGGCACCCTTGGTGTTCTTCCTACATAAAATTTACCACAAGAACAAGGTATTTCGTATATTCCCCTTTGTATGTTCTTAGGAATCTTATCTTTTCCATTATTTAGTAAAGAGCCTATAGTTTGTCGGTAATTAAATAATGGTTTTATATTTTTTTAGTTCTCTTCTTAGTATGTGTGACATAATTGGGATATACGGCAAAGTTATGTAATTTGTTTGTTGATTTGACCCATCTTCTTCTATTATTACTGGTTCCATTAAATTTTTTCCATTTTTTAATTATTTGGGAATTCATCTTTTTGGGGTATTCACTACCTATTAAAATATCCTTAATGAAAATTGGTTATACTTATGTATTCTGGGCTAATTTTAATACCCTATCAACTACAGAAATAACGACTCCTCTTTTTACTTGGATTGGATGATTTGAGATGAAAGACAAATAACGGTTATTGCTGGTCGGTTTATGGTAAATTGAAAAAAAAAAATAATTCATTATTATTTCCAAGAGCGCCGGCAGAAAATTTTCCGGGGAGGGGGTAAACCCCAAAATATCAGTGGGGGTTGGGTGACAGGGAATATATTTTAGGAATTATTTTCGTAGGAATAAATTTATTTTTAAATACTTTTAGGAAAGAACTCTCAAATAATAAGAGCAATTAAAATGCCTGCACAATGAAACAAAATGCAGGAGATTCAAAAAATTAAAAATGCTCTTTGCAGAACATGCCGGGCGAAAAAATATCTCAGCTTACGATGGTTCAGAAATGGTGACTATTACTCACATCGATTTTTACATTATTTTATAGTCAGTATAGAATAATTTCGATTACATCATGTTTATAAGGCATATGGTAATCATTATTCTTGTGTTGATGGAGTCTTGATTAGGGGTTTACTTGACAGAAACTGTTTTTCATGCATAGGATTTTTATAAACTCAGACAGACTCTGACTGTGTCAGAGCAAAGGACTATGTGACATGCAGAAAAACAGTTATATGTTTAATTTGAGAAAGTTTTGAGGCTTCCTATGCCCAAGAAACTGATAAGATGATTTTAGGATTAATAAAAAAAAAAAAAAATATTACGTAAGTAAGAGTGAAGTGGAATCTTGAAACCAACAAAAACTATTGCAACGCAGATTAGGCAAGTCAGTTTACCTTAAATAAACTGACTCTTGATATTTTTAGAATGAGTTCTAAAAGCTAGGGCTTTACTAAAAACACGAAACCGGCCTAAGTAAAAAGAGGACACTTTCTTAGGATCAGAATACTCCATGAGTAGCTTACAGAAAATAAAAGACCAATTTACAGCTTTCTCAATAATCTCACCGACCATGATATCAATAACCTTCAGTATAAAATTATAATTCTCTTAAAAGCAGACTCTGTTTTCAATTAAAGCACTAGCTTTTAGAATTCTACATATGTTGGAAAATATCACAAGTCAGATTATTTAAGCTAGTGTTACAGGTATATCTTTTATAATATGCGAAGCAATAGTGTTTTTTCGCTTTATACTTCAACTTTGCTCTTTACTTCCGTAATAAGAACTGTTTTTTAATCAAAATTTGCTCGTTTTTTTTTATAGTAGGTAATAAAGCTCGCGAAAACATCTTTGTTCAATTTAGACGATGAAACGAAAGAAGTCAATGTGTGTTTTTTTTATAAAGTAAAACGAATAGCTAGTGAGCGGTGCGTTATCACCGATAACTTTCAGAATTGCATATAAGAAATTCAATTATTTCATCAAAATAGAAATAAAAAAACGGCACCTTTTCACTAGGCAGTGTGTTTTTTTAAAGCTTTTTAGTTTTCTGTTACAAAAAAACTAGAAGGGAGTATACAAATGGGAGGGGGATAGAAAACCCACTGTTTAGGATTTTAGACCATGGGTATTACAAAGGTACCCTTATTATGCTTCTCAGCCTTTCCACTTGAGAAGCTCATGGCTCGTCTTCATTCAATATTTAAAACCTGGCTTCAAGTAAAGGTAAAAAGACAGGATAAAGCTTAAAACGAGCAGTAAATTACCCTAAGCAAGAAGGGGGGCTGCCACCCCAACGTCAAATTGTAGCTTGCGCCGTAGTGTTAAAGTATGACTTTTAGTGTCCTTTTTAAGTAACCAAAAAGATTGTGATAAGGGAAAATGGTGTTTTTTGGCGCTATTTAGTGGCATCAACTACAATTTTGACCCAAAGAGAAACAAGTTGCTATAGGTTGAAAATTCTGGGGTAACCAATCAATCAATTTTAATCAATTTGCCACATGGCCCTAATTTGTTCCTAAATTGCCATATACTTCATACAACATAAGTGGTTAATATGGGAGATTTTTTTCAGACCTTCACTTAAATAAGGTGATTTTCTTGATGATTCACGAACTCTTGTGTTTTATTGCAAGAAGAAAGGTTCACAAGGGCTCATCGAAGAGAGAATTAACTGTGGAGGAGTGGCTTTATTCAGGAAGGATTTTTCTTGGTCAGGATTTCTTATTGGTCAGGGTAATGCTCCTTGGAGAGGAATTTTAAGGCCTTGTTTGCTAAAACAGTCGGGAATTAATTTAAAGAAGCAAAATTTTCCAAGTTAAAGTTAGGAGCAACATTAAAACTTAAAATGTACAAAAATTATTTCGTATATGAGAAGGGGTGCCCCATCTTCTACCCCTCGCTCACTACACTAAAGTATTTTACTACTGTAAACCTTATTTCGATTCACCGGCCCTTTTGTTTCACCAGTCGTTCCTAAAGAATTGGAACAAAATGTCAAACTGGTTGTTTACGTCATGAGTGTAAATGCAACAGAATAAATGACAAAACAAGTAACAATCATCCATAACATCCTGGACAGGTTTAGCTTTAATCCAAGATGATTAATGCTATAGTTAATTGGTGATTTAACCAATAAAGACCTTAAAACATAATACAGAACTTGGTGGCAACGTAAGGTTTTGTAAAGTGTCGATATAACCTCAACCTCCCCCGCGTCACAAAATCGGCTGGTACCCTCCCCCATACAAGATGATATCTACGCCCATGGCTCTTTGTCTTACTGACAGTCATGTTAAATCCACTTTTTCGGCCTTTTCATTCATAGCGTCTAGTAGCAGCTGCAGTCGCTGTTTCGATTCGTCAAGAACAACAATGTCGTCAGTGAAGTTCAGGTCAAAGATCTGTCGGCTGCAAAACTTCACTCCAGAGTCTGAAGACTGCCTTACATTGTAGTCCATAAGAAAAACAGGAATAGGGATAGGACACATCCTTGTTTGACACCAGACATTATCTTGAAGAAAGGCGTATCCCCATTTTCTGTGGGCATACAACATTCACTGTCTTCACAGATTACGATTTTTGTGTTGACTAGTTTATCAGGTAATTCGTAATAATTCAAAATTGTCCATAAAATCTCTCGATCAACAGAATCGAACGCCTTTTCCAAATTAATGAAGCATGTGCTTTTTTGAACCTCGCTCTTTGGGCTAAAGTTTTTTCTTAATACTTTCAAAACAGCTATTTATTTTAGTTAAACGGCCTTTGTGATTCAGGGGTCACTCTTACAGAATTAGAATAAAATTCGAACTTTAGCGGAATGAGGATATTGAAGAGGGGGTGATTCCCCTCATATACGTAATAATTTCTCTTCGTTTTAAGTTTTAATGTTGCTCCTTACTTTCTGTTGAAAAAACTTGTTCCTTTGTTTAATCTTCACAAATGGCCAAAACGAGCAAAGCCCTACTACATTTTCAATTGTCACTAGGAATAATTTATGTCTGCCGTTGGTTGAATAAAAAAGCACAGCCCATCAATCTGCGAAAAGGTAATTCCATCGGGACCGAATTAATTTGAACTAAAGCTCAATCTTAAGAATAAGCAGCAGTAATTTATTATATTACTTAAATTTAAATAATTTTAGCAGCTACTAAATTTTGTTTCAATAAAAATTCCAGAAAGATGAGAATAGACTGGTAGTTCTTTCAAGGATGGCAAATATCTCGAAGCGTTTGATTTTGATAGCGGTACATAGAGGAAAGTGACAGAGCTAAAAAGAACTAGTTTGTATATCCTCTGGGTGATTAGCAACTAAAAAACTTCTCAGCCATTGCAACAAACGGTCTCGTTTTCAACGAAGAGTCGACGACCGCAGGTGACCGTTATCTGGCACACGCGCAGAACAGGTAGAACAGGAATGTTTTGTTGCTCATTCTTCTCAAGGAAGTATTAAAAAATGCTGAAAAGAGCATCCGATTCTTTTGATTTTAAATCCTACCTACTGTGTTTAATTACGGATTGCTTGGGGAACGAACCTCCTCCATAAAAAAAAAGAAGTTTTTTATGCTAAACTAGCGTTAATTGATGGTTTTAATTTAATCAATTGTTTGGTTTTAGGCCATATTTCATATTTTATGTTAAAATAGCATTGAATGACCTGTTTACCAAAGTCCTGCACGTAATACGCTAGCTCTCTTAAATGAATTTCGTAGATTAAAGTTGGTGTACCTTGCCTAGTGATGTTGGCTGAGTGATATAGAAAAAACTCAAAGATAAGGGTTCAATCAAATACGCTGTCATTCCACTCAGTATTATATGTATCTGATTGACAATATTTTTTACATCTCTGCTTACTTAACCAATAAAAAATGTCGAAAAGATAGCTCCAGGAATAAGAGATGGCTGAAGGGTGAATTTGCAGCCTATAACAGGCAGATCCGCAAGATTTCTTCTTTTTTCTGGGGGGGGGGGGATAATAAAAAAAATATATTTGAAAAGTTGAAAACGAAGTGCTCAGAAATTCGGTAAAATTAAACATATCAGAGTGACATGTCCCGATCCCCCCCCCCCTGCATACGTATTTGACCTATAGTACAAGTTTTTGACCGAACAAAGATTTATCTGATGTGTTGATTTTGTGTGTGTCGGAAATTTGCCGAAAATTGTCGGGAATAGCTGTTAAATCGTCTTAAATACATTAAAAAAAAAAAAAAAATCAGAAAATATTTTGTTGCCCGATAGCAGTGCTATCGGTACTGTTCTATCAGCTACAAGACACGCGAGAAGTGAAGTTTGGTTAATGCTAATGAAAGAGAAAGAAAATATAATAGTTTAAAAACAAATTTGGCTATATATTTGCCCATTAGGGGGAGGGGGAGGAATAAAGTATAGCATATATTAAATACGTAACCTACCTCCCCCCCCCAAAAAAAAACCATAAAACTAAAGTCTAAATTGGTACAGTTGCCCTTAATGTTGCACAGCGCTATAGACTGTCGAAGGAATGCAGTGATGGAGACTCGGAAAGCGGATAACTGCTATCTAAATTGATCGAAGAGCGTGGTTTCTCATTGAATTTACAATATTTAAACTGTTGTTTTTTGGGGATTAGGGGGGAGGGGGAAAGGTACCTAGGTTAGGTTAGGTTACGTATTTCTTGCCTTTTCAATAAAACCCCCTAAAAACTGTTCAGGTGTGCCCCTCCCCAGGAAAAATTCCTTTGGTTGCCCATTACGTGTGCTATTGTCAAATCAATAAGAAACATTTAGCGGCGAAGAAAGATATAATTTAGTAAACGACTTGAATTGAAACTGTTAAGTTTGATTTAACGGCCTATGAAAACTAGTGGTGCAAACCATTTCCACTGAAGATCTTTCTTAAGTTTCGCTCACTGTATAAAGATAATTAGATAATCTAATATTTATATACTGTGGTTTCGCTCGACAAAGGTTCATTTCTCAATAGTTTTAACTACCTCTACTTGAAAAAAGTTGTTAAACAAGTTAGTTGAAAGTCGCTGAAAAATTGCAAGCCTTGTTTCTCCGCCTTTTTTGTATATCTTTTTTTAATGTTTTCCATTAAAGGTAGGACACATTAGAATCCGAAAAAGTATGGGAGGTAAAGGTGTATCCAGTATGTTTTTTCAGGGGGGAGTATTTTTTCAGGGGGCTTAATAACAACACTTTAAAAACACGTCAAAAATATGTTATTATATGCATTTTGTTAAGTTTTTACGAGTCGGGCAAAACATTCGTGGAGGGGAGGGGGATAAACCCAGTAGCCCCCCCCACTGGATATGGTCTTGATAGAAGTGTTTGGCTGCGATATTTGCTGGTTTCCCTAATAAGCTAGTAAGAAAATGAATTGGGCTAAAAGAGCTTATAAAAAAAAAATCAAATTGTGCAAAAAGTCAGGTAAGAATTATCCCAATTGAAAAAAAGGTAAAATATTAGCCAAAATTAGCAGAATTTTTCAGAGCAACTTTTTTCATTTAGGCTAATGTAATCCAAGAGAACCTGACAACAGTGTGCATAGGTCTTTCTTTTCAGTGGACTGGACCTGTACTTTGTAGGGGTGTCCAGAAGTACAGAGAGCGTTGATACTGTGTTTTAAGGGAAATTGGTAATAAGCCATGTCTTAACAGAAAAAATCGCCGGCCGAAACCATTGGAAAAAGCAAATTATTTAAAATCAACATCACTTTTATTTCTATAATCAGTTTAACTCATTAAATTAACGTTAATAATTGTATTTGGAATATGGTTGTTAAGGGTTCTTAAGAAATTTGTTCATGTCATAAAGCATCAACAAATTAGCACACACAAAAAACCTACAAAATGGCCATTTCGGTAACCAATCTTGGCTGGACATTAATCATTTGTTAGTTTACTAATTTCTTGGTACATAAATGGTACACTATCAAATTATACCATATACAGGCACAGCCGTATCCTCCCTAACATTGGTCCAAAAGCAACCACCCCCCCCCCGCCCCTTTCACAAAAATTACGGCATAAAAGTGTCATTTATTCCTATTTTCAGCCCCATCCCAAAGGGAATTTCTATTATAAACCAGCCCTCTTCCCTGCCTAAGAGTTGAGTTTATGTACGCCTATATTTGATATTGAAACATGTTACCATTTCAACATATTGGAGGTGCTAAAGATGCATGGCCTAGCATATACACGCAGATTAATCCAACTCTGCTGATCCCCATATATTATGATAACTCCATTGATTTTTGCGATAAACAGAAACTGTGTTTATGTAAATAACTGAAGAACGAAAGCGAGCACAAACCAGATTTACATAGCAAGTAATACACTGAGGTGATTTGTTGCTGCCCCAGCAGCATATTTTTGCGTGGGGGGCGGCTAATCGCCCCACGCCGAGTCCTAGAACCGCCACTGATTAGCATACACATATTTGCTTGATTTAAAAAAAAGTAATTTTCAAATTAAATTGATCGAAATGGAAATGAAATGAGGGATTTTGATGATATTATGTTCACCAAAAGAATCTGCTTTTTATGGTTGTCAAAATATACAATATCATTAAGTTTAATGAATATTACCATGCAGTTAAGCATCAAAAGTTTTTTAAACTATAATTTGCATGGTTTTAAATAGAGGCGGAGAACACCTCCCAAAAGGGGGAGAGGATGTTGATGAATAGTATGCTATTATATCATGAGCCCCCCTAAAACCGTAAAACCCCCTCTGAAAATGACGACCCTGAAATATGTTTTATATTTCAGATCATTCTCCTCATCAAGAAGTATTTAAGGCGGTACACTTTTTCTGGGATATTCGTTATTCTGGAATCATTTTGACACAAAATGAAATTTAAACATTAACAATGGACTTTGAGGGGGTTGGCAGCCTCCCTCACATTCAAGAGAGCCCTGGATCTTAGTAAAAATTACGTAACAAAAATCTAAATGTCTGAATATCTTTAAACTCCCATCTACAAAAATACACAATCACATGATTTTTCCAAGAAGGATGGTCACAGACGCCTGTTTTTTTTTGTTTTTTTTTTCTTGGGTGATCATATTGTACCAATGATCGCTGGTTTGTGGGAGATGGCTCATTCAAATGAAAATTTTATCCATCAGTCATTTAGATATAGCCAATCGGAATAAAACTTTCAAGAGCCTATTGATCTACCCTCCCAGTTTCAAAGGCCCCACTGCTGCTCCATGTTATATTTGTGCTTGAATATACAAACAATCCATAAAAAATGAACCAAACTCATAGGGTGTTTATTCAATAGAATTAACGGTAATAGAAAATTAAATAGTCTTGGATCAGCTATTTGGCTAGAGATCAAAAGATTTTTAGAAGAAGGGCGAAAAATAAGGCATCAGAAGGAATGCTTTCAGGCCTATATTTATCAAACATTCCTTGAGAGACTCTTCAGCTAAGAAAGGAGGGGAATTTAGTCTCTGACCTTCCGTCATTCGGGTGAATATATATGGGCTAAGAACAGGCAATATATATACTGAAAGAGGAGGGAGTCTCACAGTTTCCCTAATATTTTGGTAACAGTTGTTTTAGACAGAGATGTTAGTTTAAAATATCAGAGCATTGTGTAAAAATATCAGAGTATGTGATTGCTTCTTATATAGAAATATTATTTTAATTAGAAAAGCAAATTTATATAAATGAGATTTTTCTCGAAGTATTGCTATCTGAAATTGAAAAAATTTCATCTAAAAAGAAACAAGTGCATGAGGGGGCTACCATTCCCATCCATCGAACCTCCCCCTTCCGAGGGGGGTTTACCCCCTCCCAAGTGTTTCTAGAACAAATAACTCTACGGTGATTTTTTATAATGCCTGGAGAATGGAAGGGCCTTTTGGTTCCCATCTCCTCTAAAGAGTAATATTTTTCGTTCAAACGTTTAGAAAGGCAAGCGATTCATAAAACACTTCTTATGTCCGACTTATTTTTTATTTATTTATTTTTTTGGTCTTAAATGTTTTCAGTAGACCACTAGCGTAGCTTTAGCGTTAAAAGCAGGATGATAGGAGGGGAGTAGTTATCCTAATTTACAGCGCTATGTTTGTCTGTTTCATTACTGTTCTTTACTTTAATTTGTAAAACCTGACCTGAATGTTGTACCTTTCTTAAGAAAATTATTATTGGATACAGACTCCACTCGACACAGAGATGAAGTGACCAACTTTTTTTTACAATGCCTGGAGAATGGAAGGGCGTTTTGGTTCTCATCTCCCTAAAGAGTAATATTTTTCGTCCAAATGTTTAGAATGGCAAGCAATTAATAAAACTTCTAATCTCCAACTTTTTTTTTTTTTTGCCTGAAATGTTGTCAGTAGACCACCAGCCTAGCTTCGGCGTAAAAAGCAGGATGACGGGGGGGGGGGGTAGTTCTGCTAATTTACAGGGCTATGTTTATGTGTTTCAATACTGCTCTTTACTTTAACTTGTAAAAATTGATTGTTATTTATTTAACCTTTCTTAAGAAAATTGTTGTCGGATACAGACTCCACTGGACACATTGACGAAGCGCGGAATTCTCCTGTGCTGGATGGAGCTAAGACTTGATATCTTCTGTCGTAGATAGAAGAAGGAAGGCTCTTACGAAACCTAGTTTGAAAACTTGACTCCCATATACTCTAATTTTTTTTTTGAATTATTTTTGTTTAATTAATGCGTAAATGTTACCGAAGTAACTACTGTAAAAGGCTACAAGACCTTTTTCACAACTCTCTTGCGAATAACAATTTTTAAAAAAGGAAAGTTTTTCTTAGGGAAGTTGTGAGCAAAGTTGAAATTTAAACGAACAAGACTCATTGGTTCGTGAATAATCCAAGATACATCTGCAAAACTAGCTGACTCGTCATACTTCCCTGTTACTGTAGGATTCTAAAACTAGGACTTTATTGAAAATATAAAACCGACAGAGAAAAAACAGAATATTTTCTTAAGGACAGAAAAGTCCATAAAAGGCTTGTAGAACAGAAAAAAATAATTTACGAATTCTACAGACATAAGGAAATATCTCGAGTCATTTTATTTGAGCTAGTTTTGCAGATATATCTTGTATAATCTGCAAAGCAATAATTTTTGTCCGTTTTAAGTTTCATCTTCGCTCTTTACCGTACGAAGAAATTTTTTAATTAGTTTTTGTTCGTTTTTTAACAAATGTGACAAATCTTACAAAAATATATTTTTTCCAACTTAGGAGGAGACTAAAGAAGTCGGCATAAGTTTTTGTTAAAATAGGGCAGTAAATGTAGCTTTTACTTTTTACATCCCTTAAATATTTTTTCAGACTAGTCTTATCATATTATTCTTCTGCTATGTTAGTATATTTAACTTTGAAGCGCAAATTTGGACCACCTGGGTTTGTGATGGTCCATTTTTTACAGATAAATCTTATCTTATTAAGCTATCCTAAGGGGTACGCGCAACCTTGTCATATCAGTAAAAGATCAAGAGCATATTATCGCAAATATCTTTGACAGATCGCTGATAAATAATTCAGTTATGTCATCAAAAGGAAATAAATTAGTGACATTTTTCACTTCATGGACAGTCTCATTTTGTTGCCATATACCACTGTATATAAATAATATAACAGTAGTATGACGGGTCAGTGATTTTCGAAACTACATCATCGACGTGTACAAACACCTCCTCCCATTTAATCTGTCATTAGCGGGTCAGTATACAATTTTGAAACCAAGTTTCGCATTCTAGAGAAATCTGACTTTTCTACCCGTGAAAATATCGTATGTCACTTCTATTTATACTTGTTTAAATGTTCTCCGGAGCACTTGCATCTTGGTCCGGATTTGTATAATGGTTGAGATAGGGAATAATCGTACTGTGTTATATGTATATATTATTTGAAAAAAACTACGTTTTCTAAAGAGTTAAAGAGGCTGAGTTACAAGGTCGAACCTTAAAACGTACAGGGATTAGAAGGCACAGTTGGGGGGCTGCCGCCCCTCCCAACCCCCCGCTTTCGCAGCCTTTAAATAAAAAAAAAATTTCTTTAAACTGAAAGTAAGGAGCGACATTAAATCTTAAAACAAAAAGAAATTATTCCGTATATGAAAGGGGCTGTGCCCTCCGCAGCGCCTTACTGTTTACACTAAAGTTTGACCCTCTCACAACTCTTTTTTTTTAAACAATAAAAACTTAAGAGTAAAGAGCAAGGCGTTAAGGAGGACACAGCCCCTTTCATATACGGCATAATTTCTGTTCGTTTTAAGATTTAATGTCGCTCCTTACTTTCAGTTTAAAGAAATTTTTTATTTATTTAAAGGCTGCGAAAGCGGGGGTTTGGGGGACGGTGGCCCCCAACTGTGCCTCCTAATCCCTGTACGTTTTAAGGTTCGACCTTGTAACTCAGCCTCTTTAACTCTTTAGAAAACGTAGTTTTTTTCAAATAATTTCTGCACGTTTTTGTACAGTTTATTACTTATTATTGCTTGACTAACTGTTAGCTGATCGTGTCAGGAGTTAAAGTTGGGGGGCTGCCGCCCCCCAAACCCCCGCTCTTGAACATTCTTGTGTTAAGGCTTTTAATTCCTGAATACTCAAATCACGTCGTACAGGGTGCCTCCTAATCCCTGTACGTTTTAAGGTTCGAACTTGTGACTCAGCCTCTTTAACAGCCCCCCAACTGTGCCTCCTATTCCCTGTACGTTTTAAGGGTCGACCTTGTAACTCAGCCTCTTTAACTCTTTAGAAAACGTAATTTTTTTCAAATAATTTAAAAAAGAAACTGAGTTTCTTTTTTAAAGTTTAAATTCAGTATATAAAAAATTTGCTCTGCCGGTGAATCGAACCCAGGTTTTCCGCCTGACAGTCTGGAGTATCAACCGCTGGACTAAAGAGAAACAATTGTAATTGTTTTTTAGTAAATGGAATCTATTTTCGACGCAAGCAAATTCCCACAAAACTTGATATTTGGTTTTTGGAAAACAGGAGTGATCAGATTGAGCTGAAATTTCGAGGATAAGCTCCCAGGCCTCAGGAAAGCTTATCCTCTAAATTTCAGCCCGATCAGAAAACGTTAAAGGGGGGTTGTGGTGGGAAAAATTAACATGGGCTATTATAGGAAAACGAGGTTTTTCGTAAATGTAATTTCGGGGGATAATTTTTTCGGTCTGAAAATATCAAAAGGCCCTAACAGGTCGAATTCTGCTCCGAATTAGTCCTCATTCACCCGGATCAGTTGCCAACTGTGGCCTGTAGGCGTGGATAAGAAAAAAAGAGAGATGATGAATTTTTAGGGGCTGTATTTGGTCATTTGAAAACAGGGAAGGAGTGATCGGATTGAGCTGAAATTTCGAAGATAAGCTCCCGGGTCCTAGGACAGCCTAACCTCTAAAGTTAAGCCCAATCGGACAACGGTAAAGGGGGGCTGCGGTGGGAGGGTCGAAACTTCCGGCCCAGTTTACCCCATGAAGATAAAGTCGTAGGAGGATGAAATTTTGCAAGTTTCTTATTTTGAGCTTGGGCTACAAAATGCGATTACCGCCGTCTCTCTGCGACCTCTAGGACCTGAAATCGCTTAACATTGTGGTGGGTCGCCTCTTTATAGAGGCACAAGTGTGCCTCCTTGATAGTGCCATATAGAACTCTTCGGTATCGTTGTCGAGACGATGTTTAAAATTTTTTTTAAAGATGTTAGCAATAGCTTTCAAAACAGTTCTTAAACAGCTCTCTTTGAGATTGCCGTGCCCCGCTAGTTCTAGAGAAGCTGATAAAAA
The DNA here is from genome assembly GCF_049724085.1 of Artemia sp. Qi Xiang Cuo. NCBI lineage: Eukaryota > Metazoa > Arthropoda > Branchiopoda > Anostraca > Artemiidae > Artemia > Artemia sp. Qi Xiang Cuo. The sequence goes on from NC_142795.1 coordinate 37,475,378, forward strand.
CAGAGAGATTAACAATAGACACCGTTGTTTCAAGCTCTTTTTCGAAATTCTAGGAAATTTGTTTTCATAATTAACTTTTACAGTTAGGATAAACATAAATAGCAGTTGTTATTCCGGGATCAAATAAAAAAAACTACTATTATTAAGCATTTTTTAAAACATGTTTCATTAGTTTTCACATACTAAGTGGGGTACTCCTATGTTAAACGCACTCTTTTATATAGTGCTAGTTTGGTTAATGAAATGAAATAAAATAGGATGAATATATAATAGTTTAGAAACAAATTTGGGTTATATATTTTCACATTAGGGGGGGGGGGGGGTAAAGCATAGCATATATTATTACGTAACCTAACCTAGGTACCTTTTTCCCCACCTAAACCCCCAAAAACAACAGTTTAAATATCGTATACGCAATGAAATCCACGCTATACATTTTATTACCCTATAGGGGTGTCTTAAATTAACCCGTCAAAAACAGGTTTTTGGTGACTGGTTTGCATTGCAGTATATAAAAGAGTGCGTTTAACATGGGAGTACCCTGAGAGGACTGGGTGTAGAATCAGGGCCGTATACGTGGGGTGTTTTTTCGTGGGGTGTTTTGTAAAAGGATTTTTTTTTTCACGGGTTTTTACAAAAAATACTTCAAGAAACAAATAGAATTTTTTCATGTTCATTTTCGTTACGCTTTTACGAGTCGGACAAACATTTCAGGGGGATTCAAACCCCCTAACCCCCTCTGGATGCGGCCTTGAGGAGAATATAAAAGGATTATTGTAAATCTTTGGCTAAGGGTTTTAGACTACAAGATTATAATGGGACATTTTAAGCTTCCCATGCTTTCCTAACCGGAAACAGTACCAAAAAGTGCTAATTGCGGTGCCATCAGTGGCGGTTCTGGCCTTTCTTGTGCCTGGGGAAAAATCTGGATTAGCACCCCTCCCCCTTGTTTCCCAAAATTTTTCAGGCCTAATTTTAACAAAATTTTAAGTACCTATTTGAAATTTTGCGCCCCTAAAATTTCTGCGCCCGGAGCAAGTGCCCCCTCTGCTCCCCTAAAATCGAATCTGGGCGCCATGTGGCATTTTACGATGGCGTTATAAAGACTAATTTAAAAAAAAAACCTTTAGTTATTATCAAAGGCCTTGAAATGGGTCATTAAACATCTCTGAGGGTTTTCAGGCTCCTTTTCAGAATTCTCACAAATCTGTTTTCGCAACGAAGTTTTACTGTTAAGATTAGTCGAAATAATTGTTACCATTCCTGAATCAGCTTTAAATGGAGAATTTTCTCACGAGACAGTTTTTCTGTTCAAAACATATTTTCAAACTTTTGATCACGATGGGTCGTAGTTTGCTCTTCCCTATGCTGCTAAAGGGGCTCTGAGAGGGGGGGGAGAAAAAGGGGGATTGTAAACCCTGAGTGAATAGTTTTAGTCCAAATATATTTTAATAATTTCTTAGACCCTACTGCTTTTCCATTTACGAAAAATTAAGAGAGAAAACGGGATTAATTTAAATAAAGCAGTGACAATGAAATGAAAAAAAAAATCAAAACGATTAATTAATAAAATATATGCGAATATTTCAACTTTACGTCTGGGAGCCTTTATCAAAAGAAAAAAACAATAAAAAGGACAAAGAATTTTTTTTACATAAATCATCTAAACAAAAAGACAAAAAATAACACATTAGAGAAAAAACAAAAGACAAAAAAATAAAAAAAATAAAACTCACATCTTAATAAGCTTCCAAAATGCGGTAAAACTGAAATCATAGAAAGGACACCAAAAATCTCTAGTAGAGCGGATATGTCACCTCTATAAATTCAGATTGGCAAATAGGATCTACCAAAAATAGAATACTATATTTATTTGAAAAAAAAACAGGTCACCACCCCTGTTTAAATTTACAGGTTAAAAACATTTGAACTACTTAGGTAATCTAAGCTTATATATGGCAAAAGGTCAACGTAACGCAGGCATTATAAATTAAGGATTTCTTTATTTGCAAGTTTAGCTGCAGTCCGTTGACTCTTGCCTGCTTTGACCCCATCCCGACTTTCCTTTACAGGGATGTCACTTGTTCGGGGACTATTATATAACTCACTACTATCAGAAAACTGCACCTGCCCCCAAATTAAATTATTATAAATTGGATTCATTCTAAATTCCCCTTCATCTCTATTAATGCTAATACCCCATCAATAATTTTATTTAATTTCAATAATTTTGCTAAGACTTTGCGAGAGTCCTATAGATGTGTACAATTTTTGTTTGATCAAATAATATATTATGATAGGAGTAGAAAGGCCCTATTGACTCCGAACATTACCACGTGGTTTGTGGTTTTCTCACTGAGAATGAAAAACAGAATTTTTCTCACTTGAAAAAACAGGAATTTTCTCACTTTGATGGATATTTTCTTGGATGGTTATGTGTGTTGGTCAATTTATTTGATGTTTTTCATGGATGTCAACATCAATTTATGTCTGTTTTATGGTTTTTGTCAGTGAGAATGAAAAAACAGGAACTTTCTCACTTTGATGGATGTTTTCTGGATTATTGAGTCTAACGGGGGGACCGGAGTCAATGACCTAAATTTCCAAAGGTCGATTTATTTGATGTTGTTGTTTTGGCCATGTACTTGCTCGAGGCGAATGTTAAGACCTAACAGGATTAGGAAACAGTTAGATCACGTGTTTGCTTCTAAGCCAATCAGTAATTCAGATACATATCCTTTCTTAGCCAATCAGAGGCTCGCTTACATATGATTTTCCCCGTTACATAACAATTCACCCTAGAGATTTCGTATATAACGGGCATGCATTGTAATTATATTATCAGAAAGTATTGTGATACAGTTCAAACAACTAGAATGGATACTATTGATGAGTTTGAAACCTTGGCAACCTCAATTTACCATTTAAGTTCTGTTTTAGTACATTTTTATTTTCAAAATAAAATTATTTTCCTTGGTCACCCTCCAAACATATTCAAATTCAGGGTATACCCCCCCCACAAAAAATCTTTATACATTGCTTGAAAATATACACTTTTTTCCATTACATAAACCTCATCCTCCCTCCTCCCACCATTCATCACCATTTAATTCTTTCAATTGAAGTTATTGCTCAAAATTGTCTTTTCTCCTTGATATGTTTAAAATTATCAAAATGAACTGGCTCTCTTTTGCAGTAAAAGCCGCGAGTGAATCTCCAACAAGAGGGGAGATTTACATAAACAAAATTCCCGTGGAAAGAGAGATTACTCTTAATTAAGCTTGTGAGGATTCAATGCTTTGCATATTTCAATGATGTCTGAAAAAAAAGGGGAACGAATTGTCTACAAAATTAAAAGAGATTATTGAATAGTTACGCAAGATTAACTCAATGAGAGGGTAAACCTAGGGTGGCTTAATTCTCCAAATTTAGGGGGGGTCAATTTTGAATCCAGGATATTTGTTGGGGAAGGGGTTAACGCTTTTAATGGTGACAAAATAGAAATGAAAAGATAATTGTTTTTATCATAATTGTTTTCTACTTCAGTGTCGAACCATTTCTCTTTGACATTTTAGCGATTTTAACTATAGCATTTGAATAAAAGGCAGTAAGATATATTCTTTATTGATCTGCATTGCGCTCGCAAAAAAACGCAAGATTAACTCAATGAGCGGGTAACCCGAGGGTGGCTTAATTTACCAAAATTTAGAGGGAGGGGGGTCAATTTTGAATCCAGGATTAGTGTTGGGGACGGGGTTATCTCTTTTATTAGTGACAAAATAGAAATGAAAAGATAATTGTTTTCTACTTCAGTGTCGAACCATTTCTCTTTGACATTTTAGCGATTTTAACTGTAGCATTTGAATAAAAGGCAGTAAGATATATTCTTTATTGATCTGCATTGCGCTCGCAAAAAAAACGCAAGATTAACTCAATGAGAGGGTAAACCTAGGGTGGCTTAATTTTCCAAAATTTAGGGCGAGTGGGTCAAGTTTGAATCCAGGATTATTGTTGGGGAAGGGGTTAGCGCTTTTATTAGTGACAAAATAGAATTTTTTCTAGACAAAATTATGTCTGACAATAAATTCTGTAGAAGGGGGTACTAATTTTCATTCTGTAAAAAAAGGGGGAAATTATTTTGATACTAATTTTTTTTTCTTCCTTTAAGGACAATGGTGAAGAATGTGTTCCACCTCCCACTAAGAGAGCTAGGGGTCAAGGTAAAACCCCTACGAAGGCAACAGTTGTCCAATATAGCCGTTGCCCGAAACCCCCCAGCTCCACGCTGCCTGCCCAAGTGTAGCCATCTGTGCAGGCAACAATGCAGCCTGACAGAAAATTAAAGAGTGAGTGGGCGGCTGCTTTCCATGGACCTTTAATACCTGTCCCGTCTACACAAGAGCGTTATGTTACCTCACCGTCTATCCTCCAAGACGCGCTACCCGGGCCATCTGGCACTCAAGTGCAGCCAGGATTTGTAAATGTGAGCATTTTTACCTCTACTTATAGAAATATATATATCTATTTCTTCCAATGTTTTTTTTTTAGTCTTTTCTTTTTCACTATTTTTCAACACTGTAAAAGTGTCTCTCAGAGATATTTAAATATTAACCCCTCGCCCCAACCATTGTTTTAAATTTCTCTGCCCCCCCCCTCCCTCAGAGATATCTAAATATAATGTGATTTTTTTGATTGCTAGTCAAAAGAAACCACTCTTTTTCTAATCTTTGCTATTTTCTCTGTTCCCCCTACTGTTGCTATCTCTTCGCTATCTCATAATAATATTTTTAACTAATTTCTAGTCAATTGCTGTTAGAGAGCCTTTTTATCTCAAAATGCTATTTTCGCTAGAATATTATAGTTTTAATGGGCCTAGAAGTAAACCTTTCATTTCAACACTGTAAAAGTGTATCAGAGATATTAAAATATTAACCCCTCGCCCCCAACCATTGTTTTAAATTTCTCTGCTCCCATCCCCCCCCCTCAGAGATATCTAAATATAATGTAATTTTTTTGCTTGCTTGTCAAAGAAACCACTCTTTTTCTAATCATTGCTATTTTCTCTGTCCCCACTGTTGCTATCTCTTAATAATATTTTTAGATAATTTCTAGTTTACTGCTATCTCTCCACTATGAAACTCAAAATGCTATTTTTCACAATTGAATATTATAGTTTTAAGAGAAGGACAGAGATTATCCCATTTATCTCTTTGCATATATGGATTCTAATTTGCGTAATATTTTTGACAGCTTTCAACCTTACAACTAGCCAAGATTTTAGGGGAGTTAACGGTTTCCCATTTAATTGTATTTTCCTGCTGAACAGTCTTGGAACAGAACATACGCGGCTTACAATAATTAAGCTAATGAGTCCTAGACATCCCAGTGTAGGGACTTAGAGAGAGAGAAACGACTTATGGTCTAACAATTTTTTTTTCTTTTCGGAATTTTTGAACACGGCTGGTAACCGCGGAGCCCGGGAATCGCCGGTGGGCCCGAGAAGCGCTATGGGAAAGTGCCGCGGGAAGTGCCGGGGGAAGCGCTGCGGTGGCCCGTTGGGCCGCTCGGAGGGGGGCATTAAATAGTGGAAATTGAGGGGGCGGGGGGAGTTGTTTGAACAAAATCAAATTGTCAATTCTATGTAATGTGTTTTAGATTTTCGTTAAGTTGGATTTTCTTTCAGTTGAATTAACCAAATGCTACTATGTGCATACTGCTACTACTAATATGCGCGTTTTAAATAATATCTAAATAATAATCCAAATTTTAACAGTAGGGATGATTTGAACACTTTGAAAATAAGCTATTTTTTTCATTTATAGATTGGAGCACTGGTACCATATTCATTGTCATCATCATCATCATCATCATCCTCATCAGTTGGAGAAGGAGAGGAGCTCTCCAACAATTTAACATGGGACGATAACATTTTACCTGACAGTCAAATACCGTTTAATATTGATGAGTTTTTAGATGATTTTCTTTTTAATGTAGATAATAGCACAGTTGAGCAGGGAGACTTTAGTCAAAATACAATACAGCTTTTGGACGATTTTACAAACGAATTAACGGGGAACCCTCCTCCTCCAGCCTCCGATACCCTACTTCCACTTCAAACAACTGAAGTGGAGCATTCGCATACCCCAAATATTGAACAAAGTGGAGGGGGTGTTGATGATATACAAGAGGGGGAGGGGGGTAATGACCAATTGACAACATTTCCAGACTTTCAGCTGTCCAACACAATTTTAAATGCAATAGTGGTCTACACTGCGACTGTTGGTGATCCGTTTAATACACTTATGGAGGGAAAATTTGTGTTTGATCCCATAGAAATTGTACACGACTCTTTAGATAAAATTCGTGCACTACTGGAGAACCAAATTCAGTTGTGGGGGGAGGGGAGGGATTCAATTAAGGTTTCTATTGTTTTAAAGGTGTTTTATTTAAATGAGGGGAAAAGTGAAGTTTATTACAATTATGTACATTCCGAGATGCGCGTGATTTATCCGAATTTAGAAAATTTTGAGGGTGTTTTTTCGGAGTGGGTAGGTCATATTATTGCGCATCTCGAGAACTTTAATGAAAACGGTAGTGGGTCTGTGGTTTTATTTATTGAAAATTTAAGTGTGAATATTTGTAAATTTAAGAAAGATTTTATTTTAAGAGGGGGGAGTGGGGAAAGGGCAGTAGTTTTAAAATATAATCCAGATCTAGAAGGTTGTCAAGGTGTCCAATGGATCTGTTTTGAAATAGATCCAAAATGTTTCAGGTATGCTTTCCTCATATCAGCATTCGAGCCTATAGCACGTGACGCTACAAAGACAAATTTAGACGATTGGGCTGTACATGGGAAGGAAGGGTCCAATTTCCCCATTGTAGATTTCTCTTGTTTAGAAGAAAAATACCCAGTAACGCCAAGATCTATTGATATTTTTGAAAGAGCTAATACTCATTTAAATATCGGCGTTACTGTGGTTCAGTATGAAACTGAATTTTAAGATGGGTTTCGTTTAAAAAAGAAGGGGGTGGTCTTCCCAGTAAGAGGCCCGTCAATTGAATTAGTCAAACACTGGATTTGGCTGTTGTATACACCACCATCTAGTGATTTTGCCAATTCAATTGGTCATTTTAACCCGATCGCAGACATCAGTAGAGTTCTGGGGCAGGGTAAGAATAGGGGGGGAATTTTTCCACTGTCCAATATGCCTCTCTAAATTCCGTAGTGATATAAAACTACGGGATCACATGAAGCAGTGTAGACGACTTGGCTATCAGTCAGTCAAAACGGTTTCAGGGGATAGGGCCATTTTACGCTTCAAAAATTTTCAAAACACCCTCCTCCATTGCAACAAAATATCTTTGAACTGTGAAGCTAAGCTGGTGGAGGTGAACGATCCTCGATTTCCAAACCGAATCAAAGAACATCAAGCTATTGCAGTTTCCTATGCCCATGCGCAAAGAGACAGTTCTAACACCATGCGGTTGTTATAAATAGTAGACACATTGGATGAGGGGGAGTGCATGGTCAAGGCACTGACTAAACTAATTGGCACAGCTAATGGCGCTATTTCTCGTTTGAGAAATACCCATTACCCAATGGTTTTGTCGGCAGAGGATCGCCTCGCGATTAAAAATCAAAAAATATGTTGGGTTTGTAAGGGGGAGTTTGTAGAGGGGGATAAGGGGACTAAAGGGAAAAGAGGCGGTGGGAGGGAGAAAGTTAGAAATCATAATCACTTGTGGCACGAAATATTATCTGGGGTTAGTAATTTTAGAGGGGTAGCCCATCAATCGTCTAACTTAAATGTTAGTCAACAGTTTTTTTTCCAGATTATATCCACAACTATAAGTACGACTGATAATTTATTTGAGCAGTACGAGCACATATGCATAGAGAGGCAGGGGGAGTAGATATTCCATGGGTAAACAGTTCATTTACCTACGATATCAGTTCCAAATTGTGCAAAAGCTTGTTGCTTCTCAAATTGAAATGGCAGGCAGTGGATAATGGGCATACGTTTTGGACTAAAATCATGTTTTTAGATTCTTTTAGTTTTTTTCCCAAGGCATTGAGTCAATTGATTCAAGTGCAGAAAAGCGATAATTTTGATAGCTTTCCCTTGCTTAAACAGCACTTTCCAGACGGTGAAATGTATGACCTATTGACCTGCAAAGGTGTATACGCATACGGCTATTACTGTTCTGGCGCTCGCTTAAGCGAGGTGAAACTACCTCTAATTGAAGCTTTTTACAATTCACTCACCAGCAGTAAATGCACAGCCGAGGACTATGAGTTTGCCAAGAAGGTGTGGTCTAAGGGGAATTGTAAAAATGGGTGGGATTATTGTAGACTGTACTTGGCCAGTGACGTTTTAACTCTGTTGGATATAGTCTGTAAGAACACAGATCAAATCTATTCAGAGTTCGGGTTAGATATAGGCTACTAATTTTCTACATCGCATTTGGTGATGGATATTATTTTAAAAATTAGTAGGGAGGAAATAGGCCTAATCACAGATGTAGATCAGCACCTTTTTGTAGAGCGTTCAATGAGGGGAGGGTATGTTTTTCATGGGGACCGCGTCTTGTCAACCGATCCGAGCGGACAAAACAGCACCGGTGCAAAGTCAAATGCAGTGTTCTTGGACATGAACTCATTGTACCCCTCGGCAATGTCTCACTACTCTTTGCCATCTGGGAACTATCAAAGGCTTGAGAATCCTTGTGAGTTCCCAGAAACTACCAACGTCGAGGACACTGGGCCACAAGGATGGTTCTTTGAAATTGACGGGCACATTCCTCTGGCGCTTCACGACTCCGTCAAAGATTTTGTTTTTCCCTGTATCAATCGACCCGTGAGCAGGGACTCATTGAGCCCCTACAATTGATCATTGGTTGAGGATATGGGGATGCACTGGACTCCCTCTAAGCAAAAACTGATTGCTGATTTGGACCCTAAGGAAAATATCGTTGTTCACCATGTGCTTTTGCACTGGATGGTGAACAATGGCTTCAAGATCACCAAAATACATAGGGTCCTGCAGTTCAATCAGCGACCATATTTAAAGACGTTTATCGACACTTTTGTCGATAAACGCTCTAGGGCAAACTCAAAGGTGGAGAAGGAAATGTACAAACTCATTCTAAATTCAGCGTTTGGTAAAATGTGTGAAAGCGTACGTAACAGATCTCGCTGTGACGTCGTGACTGACCCTCTAGAGTGTGCACGAATTATTGCCGATCCCAATTTTACATCGTTCACGAGCATAGAGACTGGCATGGTTCTTCTACACAGGCGAAAGAGAAATGTGGTACTGAACAAGAATATAGCAGGAGGTAGTTCAGTACTGGAAATTTCCAAAAAGCTTATGTTGTCGTTTTTTTACAATGTGTGCAAGGTGCAATGGCCACGGGAGGGGGAGGTTCAAGTTTGTTACGGGGATACAAATCCTCTGCTGTTAAATGTAAATTGGACCGAATATTTATTGGATTATTTAGAAAAGGGAGAATACATGAGCTCGCGGATGGATTTCACCAACTGGAATCCGTCCTTCTACCCCGATTTGGTGAAACTTCAAGCCCCCAACCAACTGTTACTGTTAAAATCAGACACGGTGAGTTATTTGACATCTGGGGAGGTGTTCCTGGGCCCTAAAGTTTATTGCGTTAAAATTCATAATGGGGATGAAAAGCAGGCATTTAAAGGGGTGCCTACACACTTTGTAAAGAGCAATTTCAACATGAGCGTGTTCAGAGACTGTGTAGAAAGTAGCCTAGTGCTGAGAGCACAAGTGCTTGCAATTCGCTCTCTACAGTATAGAAATTATACTGTGAGAGTGGAAAAAAATGCAATGTTATGTATATCTGACAAAGTCTATATGCTCTAGAATGGTGTGAGTGTCCTACCTCATGGCCACTACCGTATTTCAGACCGAGTTGAATGCATAGACTATCGCAATCAACTTGGTCTGGATAAATTAACCTAACCTGACTAACCCAACCACCACCACCAACCCATTCATAAATTAACTAACCACCCAACCCGTTCATAAATTAACTAATCTAACCTCAACTAACCCAACCACTAACCTGTAGCAGCAGTGACGACAACTATGTTACTGTTTTTTTTTCCACCGCGGCTCCCGGGGGGGGGGCCCTTCCCGCGGCTGGAAGTTTCCCGCGCACTTTTAAATTCATAATTTTCAACTGTGCTAGTTCAATTTCCAAGTGTTTTTTTGTTGTTGTTGTTTTAAAGTGTTGCTGTTGTTGTATAGAAAAGTGTGTGTTTGCTACTAATACACATAAAGTGTTGTTGTTGTACAGAAAAGTGTTTAAAGACAATAAGTGTTTTACAGATAGTGTTATTATTGATGCACAAAAAGTGTTTTTTTTATGTTGTACATAAAGTGTCATTTTTATCATTGTTCATGTTGAACAAATAGAGTTTTCATGTTGCCGAAATAAATGCTGCCATGAAATATTGTTTTTTTTTGTTGTTGTTCTTGTTAACGTAGATAGATCTATGGGAAAATTATTACTACTTATTCATGGGACACGAATGATTTACAATTAGTTATAGTTCGACTGCTGTCAGCAGCAACAGCAGCAGCAGCAGCAGCATGTATCACTTTAAAACACCATTCAGATCGTTTCTGTGTGGTCCATCAATGTCGAAGAAAACAACACTTTTAGCTAAAATAATTCAAGATTGCGATAAAATGTTTTTGGAAAAGCCAAAAAAAATCTACTATTGCTATAGTATTTAGCAGGAGTCCTATGATCAAATAAAATCTATTGCCACAACCATACCAATACAATTTATACGGGGACTTGATTTTTTCAATAGTATTGATTCGAATTCGGGGCTGATTATTGATAATTTGTCTGAATCCATTGAACAGTTCTCACAGGAAATGCTACAACTGTTCACTGTTCGCTCCCATCATGAACACATTTCCATAACCCTAGTTCTATACAATCTGTTTCATCAGAGCAAATGTATGCGATCCCTTGCTTTGAATTGCACCATCTATATTATCTATCGAGTCGTTCGTGATTCTAGCTCGCTCATAACTCTCAATAAACAGATATACCCCGTTGCCCCTAAATTTCTGTTGTCAGCGTACACTCAGGCGACTAATAAACCCTACGGTTACATTTTGCTGGATCTTAATCAGAGCACACCCGAGGATCTACGTGTAGTCACAGACATTTTCAACAATGAAATTACAGTATATCTTCCGGTGAACAGTAGAAAAGGCTATTAGTTGCAATTATGACACTGAAGAAACTTCACGAACAACGGCATTTATTTTCCGTTTTAAGCACTTCAAAACCTTTGCTTAGGAGGGCCATACTCAAACATGGTGTTGACAATGATTTCATTAATCTAATATCTGAACTTTGTTTAAATTTAACTGAGGGCAATGTTCAACTGCCAGAAGGTGTAAGACAACAGACAAAGCAACATCGTTCCACTGTACGCGCCTTGGCTTGTGAAAACAAGGGAAAAAATTTTAAAAGAAAACGTCTCCTTCAAGCAGGTGGTAGCTTTTTCACACTTTTACTGCCAATAATTGCAGGACTTGTAAACAGTTTTCTCTAGAGAATGGCAAAACCCTATAAATTGACACCATTTGAACTTGTCCTCTCGCCCGTCGAACATTTTGAAGACAATCTAAGCAAATTCATTAATGATGAGAATATTGCCGATGATAAAAAACTGCTTTTACTCCAAGATGCATTGCGACGTGTGAACAATCATAAACATTATCGTGAGAGACCCGCCGCTGCCACTGTTACCGATCCCTCTAAACAGGAAACATCTCCTCTAGATTCTGCACAATCAATGGAGAAGGACTTGAATTCAATTGTATAGAAAATTGGGAACCTATTGCCACTGACCTATTGAAAAAAAAGTAAAAGAGTATTATCTTATCTCTTGTTTGAAACTGGGGAACAAGTTCAGTTCGACAGCACAGGGAAACGAATTATAATTCAGGGAAAAAGTTATAATCTAGTTGATTTAATTTGTGATATGGTGACGAATCGTAAAGGACTTTTATTATTTGACAATAATCTATACACCTTTCTAAGTGTATCAAACTTTCCCAAAGGTCTTATTGGCAATAAGCAAATTCTAAAGACACTAAGAGAATATAGTCCTCCAACAAAACCAACACCATTTAAAAAAGAAAAAGAAGATTCAATATTTGAAAATACTGGCAGTAGCAGCAATGATTTTACAACACCTGTGGCTGCTAGTCAAAAGCGAAAACGAATTGATTCATCCTCCAGTGTGCAAAAGGGGAGTGGACATTACACTACGTGTTTGCGTTCAAAATGGATGAAGTTTTGAAAGGTGTCTATGAAAATATTGATGAAGTGGGAAGTTTAAGATCTCCCAAAACGCTTTCTAAAGTTGTCTCCGGCAGCACATTGAAAAAAGCAAAAGAGTATCTAGAGAATGAACTGAGTTACACACTGCATCGGAATCACAGGCTTCGTGGCAAACAATATTGACAAACTAAAGCCTTTTTCCCTCTGACTTTAGACGCAATTCTTTGGCGTCACAATGCACCCTACAAATATATTCTGGTGGCAATCAGTGTCTTTAGTCGCTATGCCTTTGCCATTCCATTACGATCAAAGAGAGGTGTTGAAGTTGCGCAGGCCATTGAAAGTATTCTTTAACAGGATTCATATAGAAAAATTCTATCGGATCGTGGCAGTGAATTTGTTAATCCCCATGTGCAAAAGGTTCTATTGAAATATAATACAACACTTTATCATAGTCACAGCCCGATAAAGGCTGCATTGGCTGAACGATTAATAAGAACGATTCGTCTATTAATTTCAAGATATTGGACACCGAAAAATACACCGGCTTTTATTCATGATTTAGATAAAATCATGCGGATATACAACCATCGACCTCATCGATCTCTGTCCAACTCAAGCCCTCGGGATGTTCACTGCAATGAAAATACATTTGATGCTTTTCTAAAGCAATATTCCAATGGTGAAAAATAAAAAAAAAAGTAAAGAAGAAATTCAATGTCGGTGATACTGTTCGAATTAATATAACCACCAATATTTTTGAAAAGGGGAATTATTTATGGAGCACCGAACTTTTTAAAGTGTCCAAAATCTTGGACACCGAACCCACGACATGTCGATTGCGAGACACCAGAGATGATGAAATTCTTGGTAGCTTTTATGAATATGAACTGCAAAAATTTAGAAACACTAGTGAAATTTATCAAATTGAAAAGATATTAAAGAGCCGTACTCGTAGGGGCAAGAGACAGTTGCTTGTTCGCCGGCTAGGATACAACTCAGATTTTGATTTTTGGGTCAGTGCTGAAGATATTAACAATGCCCAATGATTTCTATGTGACTTTCATGTCCAATGTATCTGATCCTTTCGACAACGAGTTGAATAGAACAAGTAATTTTTGGACAGAACTCTCCCCCACCATCAAATTCGACGACGGAAAGCATGAAGTGGCTCTTGTCGATTGTATTCTCAAATATACCAATGACATCCAGAGAAAATATCGTAAATATGAAATAAAAATTAGACCCTATGATTGGCTGCCACCATCCTCAAGTGATCAAGAACAAATTCAAAAAATCAATTGGATGGATTATCCATATATTGAATTACCCTACGAGGAACTCACCTGTATGAATGATTTATGTTGTTCTATAAATAAAAGAATTTCCGCACGTAAAAGGGGAGCTTTTCATTTCAACTATTCAAAGGAGGAGGGTAAGATCTGCATTAGTTCACCTATTGCCAACAAAAGGGTTATTCCCAATGATAATCTAAAGGATATTCTTGGCTTTAATCTCAATATAATCAATGGTAAAAGTGCCTGAAACACTAATTTCATTTTTGTTGACTACCCGCCTGCCTTCTCCACGGACAGTTGTATATTTCTCTACGCTTTATTTTTGGAAACATTTTTGGTTGGTAATTCAAATGTTCCCGTCCTACGAGTTCTTGAACGAAAAACCAATCAAGAACATATTCATCACTACAATATAAAGCATCTTCAGTATATTCCCGTAAAAACTTCCTATTTGGAACTCTGTCAGTTAACACTAAGAACTGAATTAGGTGATCCCATAGCCATTTCAAAAGGTTTCGCTGTAATAACATGCCATTTCTGCCCCATCGTTCAACAGCAACATGTCCAATAGAAAAGTGGTATTCACTTGTCCTGATATTGAATGCTATATTAATACTCTTGGCCCAAGACAACAGGGCAATGGAATGGACTATTACAAAGGTAGCTCGTCAATGTCTGGCTATGGTCTTGGTAGCTGGTTTGCTAAGCTCTTTCGCTCTGCACTACCACTGGCTAGAAAATATTTTGCACCGGCTGCAACATATTTTTCATCCTCTACACTATACGATTGGGGCTCTGGCAAGGATTTTAAAAAAAGTGCTACGGACAAGCTTAGGTCCAGTGCGCGAACCCTTGGCGAAAGATTAAAATAAAATGGTAAAGGTTTAAAAAGGTCAAGAAACAGTGGATCACTCAGCAGTCTCCCCTCAGGTCGGAAACGAAAGACATCATCCCTCTTGTCAAAGAAAAGAAGGAAAAAGCCGACACGTAGTGTAAACAGAAGAAGAAGCCCCAGGAAGAAAATTGTTAGATCGAAACTAGATTTCTTCTCTTAAGATGTCCTACCTACCGCATAAGGATACTCAACCTTCAATCACCGCCTCATTGAATCTATTCAATGCTGAAATTGTTGATGTGAGTGTAAATCATGGATACTATGAACAATTTTATCCACAACAACCCCTCTCCGATAATATCCACTGTCAAATTTAGTCCAATGAAGAATAATTTATGGAAATGTCTTCAAAATTCATAGATTTGCAAATGAAAGTCCGGAAATCCGATAATACACAGACGATTCGAACGGATGTATTATCCTATGAAAATTGTATATTACATAATTTATTTCGTCAAATCAGTATCTACATAAATGCAACACTGGCGAGTACAGGCAACAATCTCGCAAATTATAAAAGCTATATACACTTCATGCTCATGTCACCCAAGTCATACAAGGAATTGAGAGGCACCTCCAATGGATATGAATATATTCCTAATACTGATAGTACAGATGCACTTAAAAATGCTACAACCAGTGAATTACATCTAGTTGGAAAAATATATTATGAAATATTTAATATACCCCAATGGCTGCCGCCCAATGTTAAAGTGGTTATAAAACTGACGCTTGCACCCTCCAATTTCATATTGAGAAAAGAACTTGCAGCCAATCCTGATGTAAGAGTCTCCCTCACCTCGGCAATACTTCATGTACGCAAACAACAGGTCATGAGTTCTGTTGCTTTGGCAGTGGAAAAACTGAGAGCCAATGGTAATAATATTAAACTACTTGTTCCTCATACAATCACCAATCAACTTCATATTGCCATGAGCTCCCGCAACTTCCTTAACTTATCGTATTTCAATGGTAATAGCCTACAAAAATTTGCTTCATCGTTTTTAAACACTAGCTGTGTACAAGGTTGGGAAACTAAATGTCGTTGTAAAATTAAACTTTTTGGGAATTTGTGTCTTTCGTTTAACGTAATTGATATCCCGCTCTAAACTGCCTCTTTTGGTATATCCTCTAGAATATTGTATGAGTTGACAATGCAAACCCTAGAGATAGTTGCGGATCATGACTTGCAACTGTTTGAAAATAGTATAACCCAAGATGTGTTTGCTAATACACATGGTATCCTTGTTCTGAATTGTTCTGGCACACATGATATGAGTATAGTACGTACTGGGAGTGTGCGTTTAGAGTGCGCATTTGTTAATCCTTTTGCTGAGAGTATTGCACTAATCTCACTAAATCAATATGAAACCTATTGGGAAATCACCGAAGGCAGTGTTCTACTAGACTTGGCGCCATGAACACCAGTCAAATAATCAATGTATTTGATATAGATCTCTATATGTCAAAGTACCAATCCTATTGTATACTCTCGGACTTTCTCGGAAATATTCAAAGTTCCAACGATGCTTTAATTATTGTCAAGAACAGCCCGTCAACTTCTTTGACGGGTCATGGGTTATGTATCTTTTAAGTAATGAGGATAATTGAATATTTTGATCATCTTGGTCTACCCTATACATTCTACACACCCCACATCAGCAGTGGGAAAACTACTATATTTTGTGTTCCGATGTCGCGGTTATACTTACAAGCAGTTTCTCCACATTTATAGTGACAATCCACGTCTGAACGACTTTCTAGTGGAAAATATCCTCTCAGTTCTATACAGTATTGATTTCAGTGCCCTAAGAGTAAAGTGCTTAAAAAATATTTGTGAATTTGTTTATTAATAAAATGCATATATATATATATACAACAATGTCTTTAAATCTTCACTTTAGATTTCTTCTTCGGTGTATAGGCAACTGTCGTGAACCACTAATGCCGGTAAATCATTTGGATTCACTGTATATTGATCTTGATTGACTGCAAAGTCAGGGTCACATTTTCTACAGTACAATGTAACTTCACTCTTGTCATATCTCTTTGTATAGTCAATGATATTATTTGCATTCATATTATGAAATTCACGAGTTTCAGTCTGTCTATTTGAAGCAATATCACATACAGTGTTTTCAAATGGTGAATCACATTCAGTAACTGCCAAATTAAAATCACTTGGTTTATAGTCATAGTAGGCAGTATCGTCACAACGATGACGTAGAAACCAAATTGTCTTGTTACCCCAACAGTTGAATCGTAGACCAGATTCCTCCTCCCAGAATAATTTAAATCTATGAAGATACCAATCTTATAGAAATAAGCTAAAATCACGTTTGGGATTCTTTCCAATCATAGCGGGGTAAGTATTCTCCCACTGATCACATTTATCATAGTGACAATTGGAGCACAGGTGTCCTCTAGGGTGAAAGTCACAAATCTCCTCAAGACATGAATTACATCCTTTAATTTGTACTGCATAGCCTCTATGTAATTTACAAGGATTACATAATTTACACTTTTCACTATAGTCATCAATAATTGTACAATTCTCACATTGAGTCCGACTGCCAAGAGTGTACATGCACAATGGACATGTATAGAACATTATTGGTTTCTAATGTCAACTCTCTCAAAGCTAAAACGAAACTGATTGTCCTCGCTCGATAAATTCAAGGTGGAGGAATGGGGAGAGGAGTAACTGAGACGTCACCTCTTTTGAATGGGGGAGCCATCTACATCGAATTCATTGGCAATGTTTTCAAAAGTATATCCACGATATTATTCTGCTTTGTTCCAATTAATATATCAATAAATTGAGTATAAGCATTTGAATCACATTTTAAAAGTTTCATAAAATAGTCCAATGGGGGAGAATCAGTTTTCATTATATTGTCAAGTGTTCCCTGGCGAGAGAATATCGTGCGTTGAAAAGATAACTCGAGAAAATCGTCATCCAAAATCAAATGTTTTTCCATAAACACTAGATTTGATCTAATTCTCTCTTTCTCAAATTTATTTATTTTTCAATCCTTTCACTCTGACTGCTGACTCTAGACTGACCCTGATTCGTTAGCCCCTAACCTAACCAGAAAGGGAACATTTTCGAAACAATTTTATTGAATAATTACAACAACAATAATACTAAGCATGTTCAATTAGCGATACAGTTTATTGTCTTCGATATGTTTCACTAATGCACTTAAAGCACATTGAAGTCTATTCACATGTGCTATATCAACTTTTGCATCGAAACATAATTGATCCCCCATTTTGAATTTGCTCAAGGATATCACATATCATGCATATACTTCATCCCATTCCAGACAAAGCCGTGATCCTCTCGTGATTTCCACCGCAATGTTTGGTGCTCTTGTATTATTGCCATCAACTCCACTATCAACTTCTAAGAGGGTAAACATTCCACTCATCAACACACAAATATATATATCCAAATGAGTAAAGTCAAACTGTTCTTACTCCTTTAAATTCTATTCACAGACTAATAAAACAACTATAGCAAAAATCCTTTCCTCATTTTCTCTGCGATCCCCCGCCACTAATATGTAACCGAGCCTCTGATTTGCTGAGAAGCAGATGTAACAAGCCCTCTGATTGGCTGAGAAGCAAACACGTGATCTTGTTTTTGAAACATCCATCAAAGTGAGCTAAATCCTGTTTTTCCATTCTCACTGACAAAAACCATAAAACATGCATAAATTGCTGTACTCGTCGCTGTTTTTTCATTCTCACTGAAAAAAACCTCAAAACAGACATAAATTGCTGTTGACATTCATTAATGTGAGAAAGTTCCTGTTTTTCCATTCTCACTGACATAAACCATAAAACAGACATGAATTACTGTTGACATCCATTAAAAACATAAAATAAATTGACCAACACACATAACCGTCCAAGAAAACATCCATCAAAGTGAGAAAATTCCTGTTTTTTCAAGTGAGAAAAATTCTGTTTTTTCATTCTCAGTGAAAAAACCATAAACCACGTGGTAATGTTCGGAGTCAATAGGGCCTTTCTACTGATAGGGAAAGTCAAATAAATGTTCTGCTACAGCTGATTCGAATGTTTCCAGTTTTTTATTGTATTTTAGCAAGTAATCTATGGCATATTTATGTTGTTGTAATCTTTCTTCTAAATTTTGCTGTGTTCTTCATGGGCGCCGGCAGGGGAGGGGGCGTGGTCTCCCCTGGAAATTTGGGATCATAAGGTAATTACAAGGAAATCATAAGAAAAAAAAAACAGAATATGCAAAAACCATAGAAAAAATGTGTGTTGCCCCATTGTTGACTGCCTTCCAATAGATTTTGACCCTATAATGAAATTGTAAGAGCTTAACTATTGATAATATTCGATCAAATAATTTGTTTTTTATGTTGATCCTAAATACGTATTTGTTAATTAGTAATTAGTGCTGTTATTAGTACCCAAGAAGGTTCGTGTAATTAAAGAAAAGACAAGGAAAACAACTTAATAAGTTTTAAAATATAGTTTTAAAATATGCCGTCAACTTTTGCTTGCATTGCCAGAGTACCCATGAACTGATATTTGAAGCCATTATAGTCAGAAATTTTTCCTCTGAACGCAATGCTGGGAATTTTTGTATTTCCCCCACCTCCCCTGAACGGATACGTTTTTTGTGTTTTATTGTTGTTGGGAACTTTTTTATTTTCCCCACCTCCCCTGAACGGATACGTTTTTTGTGTTTTATTGTTTTTGGGAATTTTTGCATTTCCCCCCCCCCCCCTGAACGGATACTTTTTTTCTGTTTTATTGTCATTTATTTATTTTTCGAGGAGTGATTGTATTTATCTAGTTGTCGCATTGAAAAAGATTTAATTTCTTACAGTTATGAAGTATAAAGGTGCCAAATATATTGGTTTTTGCTATTCAAAATTAAATTTAAAATATTTAATTAAAAATTTTTATTTGATTTTTATTAATCTTAGTTTTAATACTTTACTTTGAGCAAACTACTTTGATAATGAGTTAATTTTTTTTTTATAGACAATTGAGTCTAAAGGCATTAAATATTTTGGTATTTGATAACCAAGTTCAAAACTGTCGATATTGTTAAAAAAAACATCCAACCAACGATTCAGTATTCCTCAACAGAACTGAATGCTGGGGGTTTATATCTTAGTTTCTGTAAGTAGGCTGTGGTTTTGAGCAGTTTTTTTAATTAATTATTTTCCTTTTTTATAAACTTTTACTTTAATTGACCTGCTTTTTACTTTGCCTTTAGAAAAATGTTTATCTCTAAGCTTCATTAAATAAAAAAGTTTTTTCAACTTAAAGTAAGGAACAACATTAAAACTTGAAAAGAACAGAAATTATTACTATGTGAATTATTATTATAATTATTATAATTATTATTATAATTATATAATTATGTAATATGTAATATAATTATTATTATAACAATTATTATATTAGGGTGGTTGCCCCCCTTCCTCAATACCTGGCTCTTCACGCTACAGTTTTTCGGCACTTCAGAAAAAAGTTACTTATTGTTCTAATGAAACCCTTGTGTTTCAGTAGTTGTTTTTAAAGAATTGGGATAAAATTTGAATGTTAGCGTAAAGAGTGAGATGTTGAAGAGGGGGGTAACCCCTCTCATGTACGTAATAATTTCTGTTCGTCTTAAGTTTTAATGTTGCTCCTTACTTTCAGTGGAAAAAATTTGTTTTTTTATATTTAATATCTGATCATTTTTTTTTAATAAATCCAGGATACCTGGTTCCACCTACACGGAAAAATCCCCCTCCCCACAAAAATATCTTCTGGACAATTCAATCCTGGCAAAAATTTAACCCGGACAATTAGGCCTACCCTTAACATCTCCACACCTAAAGTTGAATCGGTAAAGAAAAAGCAAGACATAAAGAACTTTCGTATAGGAATTCTGACAAATTCGCCAAGTTAAAAATCTCCCCTGAAAAGTTCACCCTCTGGAAACCTCTCTCCATGTAAAATTATCCTAGTGTAAAATCCTCCCAGCAGAAAATTCTCCCTCCCCTCCCCACCCGAAAAATGTATGCATATTCCCAATACCAAATAAAACAATATGTTAACTTCATAACCTAAACTTTCCCCAGGGGCTGTAGGGGGTCATTTTATCTAAGACATAAGCATTGGGACTTTAAAGTATGTTGAAGAAAAAGGCTAGTTCAAAATTGTGATGAGACGACTTTTGGGAAACGATAGCGCAGGAGGGTCCCGACTTGCCCTTCTATTATTTCAGCTACCGAAAGAGAGCATTAGAACCTTTCAGCTTAAGCAGAATGGGCCCACCTTTAACAGTGAAGGTTCACTGGGTCGCAACGATAACCCCTAGAAAAAAACGAATAAAAACACATCCTTTATCTTTCTTCTGGTAAAAATTACAAAATTCCACATGTTTGCAGATATGAGCTTGAAACCTCTGTAGTAGGGTTCTTTGATACGCTGAATCTGATGGTGTGATTTTCATTAAAATTCCTTGACTTTGAGGGGTCTTTCCCTCTTTTTTAGAAAACCTAGCAAATTTTCTCAGGCTCGTGGCTTTTCTTTCGCTATTGTATTTTTTTATGTTTGAATATATAAGGGATTTAAGTTCGAGGGGGAAAAACTGTCCTGTTGTGAAACAGATACATTTTACATAACTGTTATAAAA
This sequence comes from Artemia sp. Qi Xiang Cuo, assembly GCF_049724085.1. NCBI lineage: Eukaryota > Metazoa > Arthropoda > Branchiopoda > Anostraca > Artemiidae > Artemia > Artemia sp. Qi Xiang Cuo. Next base: position 37,496,589 of record NC_142795.1, read on the forward strand.
TCCAAAGGTGGTATCGGTGCAGGCACGATGATTTTTTGAGTATCTCTACTCCTTCTGTAAACTATTCTAAGGTGTAGGAAATTAAAGACAAGTATACATCTGTTATAATCTACGGATGCAATCTTTCTGTAATTTTAGTTTGAGTTTGATTTTTTTTAAGATTAAATGCATATTAATTAAATATATTATCGATTAAAAAAATTGATGCCTTTGCCAGGAATCCTTCCGGTTTAAAATATACTGTATTTTATTTTATTTTGCATGTAATTTCATTGCTCTTTTTATTTGAGAGTTTTTTCCTAAAAGTATTTAAAAATAAACTTATTCCAGCGTAAAAAATCCTGAAATATATTCCCTGTCACCGAACCACCACTGATATTTTGGTATTTGGCCCTCCCTGGAAAATGTTCTGCCGGCGCCCTTGTTGTTCTTCGTAAATAAAATTTACCACAAGAACAAGGAATTTCGTATATTCCCCTTTGTATATTTTTAGGAATCTTATCTTTTCCATTATTTAGTAAAGAGCCTATAGTTTGTCGGTAATTAAATAATGTTTTTATATTTTTTTTAGTTCTCTTCTTAGTTTGTGTGACAGAATTGGCACACATATGTGTGCCAAAAGAATGTGCGACAGAATTGTGACTAGAATACGGCAGCAAAGTTATGTAATTTGTTTGTTGATTTGACCCATCTTCTTCTATTATTACTGGTTCCATTAAAATTTTTTCCTTTTTTCAATTATTTGAGAAATCTTCTTTTCGGGGTATCCATTACCTATTAAAATATACTTAATGAAAATTGGTTATACTTATGTATTCTGGGCTAATTTTAATACCCTATCAACTACAGAAATAACGACTCCTCTTTTTACTTGGATTGGATGATTTGAGATGAAAGACAAATAACGGTTATTGCTGGTCGGTTTACGGTAAATTGAAAAAAAATAATTCATTTTTTTATTTCCAAGGGCGCCGGCAGAAAATTTTATACCGGGGGGGGGGGGTAAACCCCAAAATATCAGTGTTGGTTGGGTGACAGGGAATATATTTTAGGATTTTTTTCGTAGGAATAAATTTATTTTTAAATACTTTTAGGAAAGAACTCTCAAATAATAAGATCAATTAAATAGCCTGTACAATGAAACAAAATGCAGTAGATTTTAAACCGCAAGGATTCCTGGCAAAACGATCAATTTGTTTAATCAATAATATATTTGATTATTATGTATTTAATCTTAAAAGAAAATGAAACTCAAACCAAAATTGCAGAAAGATTTATTGCTTTCGTAGATAATAACAGATGTAGAATTGTCTTTATACAGTTTCCTATAACTTAGAATAGTTTTACACAAGGAGTGAAGATACTCAAAAATCGTCCAGCCTGCATAGATACCCCGTTTTGGCTTTATAACGGCCTTGTAAAATGTACCTCTTTCATAACAGGACAATTCTTCCCCTCGAACTTAAATCTGTTCTATACTCATACATTAAGAAAAAAATAGAATAGCGAAAGAAAAACAAAATTTAAACTTGCTACCCAGCAGTCAAATTGACCCTCTTTCTTTTTATTATCCTCTTCAACTAAAAAAAAATGAACACGTTAAAAAAAAAATTGGTCACAAGAGAATCTTATCAAATAAACTGGAAGTAAAAAAAAAAAAAAATAAAGTAAAAAGTGACTTGGACCGATATTCACCATAACTAAAAATTTAATTCTCATGACAATTGCTACACCGGCAGTATTGGCTTTTTATGCTAATTCTAAATATTTAAAATTCTTTCAGTTTATTGTTACCCACCCAAAACCAAAAATCTGAGAAAATTGGCCTCATTTTTGAAAAAAGGCCCCCCCCCCAAAAAAAAAATTGCTACACCTCATGACAATTGCTACACTGGCAGTATTGGCTTTTTATGCTAATTCAAAAATTTAAAATTATTTCAGTTTATTCTTACCCGCCCAAAACCAAAAATCTGAGGAAATTGGCCTTATTTTTGAAAAAAGGCCCCCCCCCCCGAAAAAAGCAAGCGATCTTTTAAGGAGCGACCAAGCTCAATGGTAACCGAAACTCTAAAAAACGGAATTTTGATACCAGTAGATACATCAAAAGAATCAGATTTTAATTCTGATTTCAAACATATAAGATTCAACAAGTTTAGTCTTACCCATCAAAAGTTACGCGCCTAAGAAAATTTGGCCGATTTAAAAACAAGGGGGAAAGACCCCCTAAAAATTATAGAACCTTAATGAAAATCACACCATCAAATTCAGCGTATCAGAGAACCCTACTGTGGAGGTTTCAAGCACCTATCTATAAAAATGTGGAATTTTGCTTTTTTTTCCAGAAGAAAGATCACGGATGCGTGTTTATTTGTTTTTTTCCCTGGGGTGATCATATCGACCCAATGGTCCTAGAATATCATGGGAGGGCTCATTGGAAATTAAATGTTCTAGTGCCCTTTTTAAGTGACAAAAAAGATGGAGGGTAACTAGGCCCCTTCCCACGCTCATTTTTTCCCCAAAGTCACCCGATCGAAATTTTGAGATAGCCATTTTGTTCAGCATGGTCGAAAATATGATAAATATGTCTTCTAGGATGACTTAATCCCCCGAAGTCCCCGGGGGGAGGGCTGAAAGTTATGAACTTTACCCAATGTTAACATATAGTATTGGCTATTGGGAAGTATACAGACGTTTTCAGAGGGTATTTTTTCTGGTAGGTGGGGGTGGGTTGGGGTCGGGGGTTATATGGGAGGATCTTTCCATGAAGGAACTTTTCATGGGGGAAGGGACATTGCTTTGAAGGGGGTGCCGGATTTCCCAGCATTATTAAAGAAAAGGATCAGAAATTAAATAAAAAAAAACAAGTTTTTCAACTGAAAGTAAGGAGCAACATCAAAACTTAAAACGACCAGAAAATATTACGTATGTGATTGGCTTTACCCCCTAGTCAATACCTCGCTCTTTAAGCCAAAGATATTTTAGTACTTTTATAAGAGCTATTTATTCTAATTAACGGCCTTTGTGATTAAGGGGTCATTTTTAAAGAATTGGAACAGAATTCGAACTTTAGCTTAAAGAGCAAGGTATTGACTAGGGAGCGAACCCCCTAATATACGTATTAAAAATCAATGAATATAGAAGTTTGTTACTTAAGTTAATTCGTAAGTTACGTATATATATTACTAATAAAAACGTTCGTAAATAAAATTAAACAAGATTCTAGAAAGCGATTTAACCAAAAAAAAAAGTAAAATTAATATGCCAATTTTGTTTTAATTATCCATGTACGGTGAGACAAAATAAAAACCTGTATTAATTCAAAAAGTTCAAAAATTGAATAAAAACAACAAGTTTTTTTAACTGAAAGTAAGGAACGACGTTAAAACTTAAAACTGACAGAAATTATTCCGTATATGAAAGGGGCTGTGCCCTCCTCAACGCCTCGCTCTTTACGCTAAAGTTTGACTTTCTCACAACTCTATTTTTGTTAAAGAATAAAAAACTTTAGCGTAAAGAGCGAGGCGCTGAGGAGAGCACAGCCCCTTTCATATACGGAATAATTTCTGTTCGTTTTAAGTTTTAACGTTGTTCCTTACTTTCAGTTAAAAAAAAACTGTTTTTTTTATTTAATCATATCAGAGAACCCACCCTAGAGGTTACAAGCTCCAATATTCAAAATGTGGAGTTTTGCATTTTTTTTATTCAGAAGAAACATCGTCGATGCATGTTTATTTGTTTTGTCTTTTTCCCTGGGGTGATTGTAACAAACCAAAGGTCCAAGATAGTTGGGAGGGAGCTCATTCAAACGTAAATTTAAGGCTCTATTTTAAGTAACCATACACATTGAACCAGGGAAAAATCTTCTTGCTATTTTAGGGCACAAAACTACAACTTTACCCCGAAGAGGATGAATTTGCAATCAATTCAATTCTGAGAAGCTAATTGATTTAAAAGTACCAATAACTATATTTTAGGCTTTCCAGTTGTAAAAGAAGCAATGCCACACGGTGGCAGCACTGGATTCAACCAAGTTGATTCGCTTTATTTGTAATGAAATTAGGCTACGTTTGACGATCTGTAATTGCGGAACAGCTATAATGAGGGGGATGAGTCATTGTTTAGGTGGGGGTAGGGTAGGTTCCTAAAAAAGTCCATTTTAATGGACAAACTGCTTAGTCTTCACGAGGCTTCAGATAAACGTTGAAAGACGTAGGGGGAGTAGGAATTAATTAAATTGTTTCGCTATATATTATTACTATAAACTATATACTCATTCTCTTTGCGCTACTTGTCAAATCACTCAGTAAGCATATAGGCTTACAATTTACTTATCCCTAAAAACAGGTCAATCCAACTAGAGTTCCAAACTACATACTGGCTAGTTCAAACATTATTTCTTTTTTCAAAGCTTTAGAATGTTTCCTGATATGTTTTGTATTTTTCAGGTTCCTTACATCAGGCCTGCACAACTAAAATTCACAAGTTTCATTTCAAAACTGATTTTCTTAATATGTGATTAATCGCAACTGCAAGTACGCTGTCAACTAATTTTTATGATGGGAGATGATGGGAGTGTGAAAGAAAAGAGAGAAAGGGAGTGAGATAGAAGATAGAGAGAGAGATTGAAAGAGAAGAGAGGCAGAGAGAGGAGTTTGATACAAAAGATTGTTCGAAAACAAATGTGTCGCAAACCGAAGCTTTATCAACAACCTTTGCCGTCTGAGTTATTGGCTGAGTATTTTGATTCACTTCTTTATATATAAACGTATTGCATATCTAGAGAAAAGCACTAAAGCTTGCTAACTCTGTTCATACAATTTTAAGACTGTAATGGAGCGCAAAGAAAGAAAATACCTTTTTATTTTATTCATAATCAACTGGAATTTGTGTGAGACTCTTCGACATGAGAAGAATTCGTCAATGGAGACTCAATACAAGCAGACAGAGAATGACCTTGTTTGCTGTTCATGTCCTTCAGAGCAAGTAAATATATTTCGTCACTCATAATAACTTTACGCACAATTTTGGTATTTTTGTTCAAAGGAACTAAATGCATTAACGTATAAGCAAGGTCACCCTATTGCTTCCTTTGAGTAAACTAATTATCTTCGCATTGTCTTCCAAATGAAAACAATATTCGGAAATGACTAATGCTTTGAAAGAATTTTGGTTGAAATGTTGTAACAACTAATTTATATATATATATATATATATATATATATATATATATATATATATATATATATATATATATATATATATATATATATATATATATATATATATATATATATATATATATATATATATATATATATGCGATTTTCCGGAATATTAATACTCTTTCAAGTTTCACAATTTCCCCTTTTTTAATTCAGATTCGTCATTTTATGAAAATCTTGGAAGCAGTGTTTATGCTCTGGTTTGAAATGTTACTATTTAACAACCATGTTAAATAGTAACATGTTAAATTGTATTTTTGATGGGATGATCATCACCAGGGCCATTGAGATGGGGAGGGGTGGAGATATCCAGAGGTTTTGACTTGTTTTTAGTGTGAAAAATATGATACATGTTCTATTCGGCCTTTTGAAATTTATAATCGAAGAATCATAAGTCATGTCTTTCTTTCTTTTGAGTCAAATTTTGAAAATCAAGGCCCTGAGGTGAAAAATCGAGTAGATTTACCCCGAGGCATTAACTCGCAACCTTTTTGTCGCCGCCATCCTAAAACTAAGCAAAAATATAAGTCAGTCACTTTTTGATTCCCTTGTGATTAAAAACAAAAGACAATTTTTTTTTAAATCATTGTTGCAGAATCAGCTGCAACTTAGTAAAGAACGAACCACAGCGAACTATAGTGGCCAAAAGATAAAAAAAAACTCAGAAGAAAACTGCCTGGTGAAAAAAAATCCATCTAACACTGATTCAGGAATGGTAACTATTATTTTGGTTCGTCTTAAAATAAAAGTTTATAACGAAAAGAAATTTATGGTGATTTTGAAAAAAAATTCCTGAAACCCTTCGAAAATGGCTTCAGATCAAAGAAAAAGGGACCATTCGAATCAACATGTTCGAAAACCTCGTAAAGAAAAATTACAATCCCCCACCTTGAACAACAAGGAAAATCCCTTTTTTGCATGGGTAGCATTGATCTCTCCCGTTTTTTTTTCTTTTCTTTTTTTCATACCTAGCGGGCTACCAGAACATCATAGAGAGATTCTTAATGGCACATTCAGAATCCATTTCTCATATGTACATGCTTTTTGTAAATTCCACCATCTGCACACCAGTTCCATATGGCACTAAAATGGAAATTTTTGTGCCATTTCTCAAGGGGTGGCGCTAGCGGGTTACTAGAACATCGTAAATAGATTGTTAATAGTTTATATAAAAGCAATTGCTTTTGTCTAAGTTCTTCCTATAAATTCCACAATCTGCAAGTTCCAAATGACACTAAAAATGGCACTTTTAGTGCAGTGTCTTAAGTGGAAAAACCGGGGCTAGTGGGCTACCAGAACTGTCTAGAGTTATGTTTAATGACTCATTTGAAAGCTATTGTTCTTATCAACCTGCTTTTTATTAATTCTACCATCCGTAAGTGCGATATAGCGCTAAAACTAGTCTTTCAGTAAAAAATTAAAATTACCTTCAAAACTTAGGCATAAAAACAAATATTATTTTCAGAAGTGCAAAGTTATTAAACAACATACAAAGATAATGGATTGATTTAACGGGCAATATCTTGGTCTCATCTAGTATTAGTCGAAATGACGAACAAATAAACCATAATATTAACTCTGGAAATCCGGTTATTTCATACAACGGATAACTTTTAGTTACGATACAAACTCTAAAGCGAGTCTCTAGTCCTAATACTATCATGATTGGTGAAATTCGAACTTTCCTACAAAATAATCATAAACTACCCTTTTCAGATCCAAAACGACAGTCAATCATTGGACTGAGCCCATTATGCAGAAGGGATGCCAAACAAAACAAAAAGAAAATCAAGCAACAATCTTAAAATGCTTTATTTTTATATTGATAAAGGCTACTTAAGTGGTTTACTTTTTCTGTACCAAAACTCTTATATTATTTTGTGTTTTCAGTAAAGCGTTTGTTTTCTATAATCCTAAAAACATAGGAAAATATCACCATTGGGTTCATTAGTACTAGTTATATATATATATATATATATATATATATATATATATATATATATATATATATATATATATATATATATATATATATATATATATATATATATATATATATATATATATATATATATATATATATATATATATATATATTTATATTTGTATATATATAATTTTTGTTCATTTAAAGTTTTAACTTCGCTCTTTACTTCCTTCAAAAAATTTTGTTTTTTAAATTAATTTATGTAAAGAGCGACGTTAACACTTGAGATAAACAAAGACAAGCGCTTTAAAATGCTTCATATTCTAATTCATTGGGTCTTGAATTTTATCAATTGCTCTTTAAAAATTGTGAAACAATTCAAACTATAGCGTGAAAAGTTAAGGTTTGTGGAGGAGATAGCCCCCTCACTTACTGAATCATTTCTGCTTGTTTAATTGTTAATGCCGCTCATCCCTTTCATAAAAAAAAAAAACAAGAAAAAACTTCTTCCTTTATTTGGTTTCTGTCCGTTTTTATAGGATACATAGGGTTACCTTAAATTAAAGGGCCACATTATCTACCTCGAATATGACTCTTTAAATCAGCATTTATCGTTTGCACAGCAATATTACTACTACTACTAACAACTCACCGCCACACCAAGCCGCTTGAGGCCAACACAGCTACGCACGCTCCTCCTCCATCCCAATATATTCAAAGCCTCCCTTTTTACACCCTCCCAGGAAGTTCCCATTTCCTTTAAATCTTTCTTTATGACGTCCTTCCACCCCAGATGAGGATGACCTGCTTTCTGTTTAGCCCTTGATGGTTGGCCAAAAAAGACAATCTTCGGCAATCTGTCATCTTTCATCCGGTACCTTAGCCACCTCAACCTTTCTTTCATTATAGGCCTAAAAAGCGATGTGGAACCACATTTTCTGTACAGCCTACTGTTTGAAATACGGTCAGTCAGCCTGGTACCCGGAACAATTTTTAACATCTTCACCGGAACAATCCGTGAGCAATTTCTCTGGAAAACATCTAGCAAATCTTCATCCACTTTACGGAGTGCCCATGCTTAAGAGCTGTCATCACTTCAGCTTCTAATATTCTAATCTTCATTTACAGACTTATCTTCCCATTCTTCCAAACTTGTTTTAACTGTGAAAATACACCATGAGTCTTGGCAATTCTATTTTTAACATCTTCACTGCTCTCACCGTCTTTACTAATAATACTACCAAGGTAAGTGAAGCTGCCCACCTGATCAATCTTTTCATTACCCAACATTACTTTTTCATCTTCACTTATTCCCAGCCTTAGTGACTTAGTCTTCTTAACATTAATTTTCAAACCTTTTCTAGCACCCTGGATTCGCAAAACCTCAAAACGTTCATTCATTTTGTTCACACTTTCATCTAGAATGCTTAAACCATCAGCATAATCCAAGTCCAGGGGACTTTTTCCTCCCTATTTGATTCCATGGTCTCCCTTTACCTTTCCTGTACTTCTTAAGACAAAGTTCATCAAAATAATCCATATGAAGGGGGATAGAACACAACCCTGCTTAGCTTCTGATTTAATACAAAACCGGCTGCTATCCTCATTTTCCTACCTTAACCGCAGCAGTGCTATTCTCGTACTGCTATTAGTGCACTAAGTTAGTGCTATTCACTAATCACTTTAATGTATTTTTCTGGTATACCATATTTGGATAAAACCTTTTCTAAATCTCTTCTATCAACAGAATCGAACACTTGCTCATAATCTATAAAACTGAAGACCAAAGGTGTTTGACAACTCAAGCACTTCTCAATTATTAATCTAAGAGTGAAAATTTTGTCGACACATCCTCTACCTTTTCTAAAACCGCACTGTTCTTCTCTTAAAACTTTGTCTACAGCATGTATCAGTCTAAGAAAAATATCATATTACTAAGTTATTTGCTAACTACAAAGACCAGACTAATGCCTCGATAATTACCAAACTCACTCTTATCACCTTTCTTATATAGTGACTTAATTGAGGTTTTCCTAAAATCATTAGGTACTTCCCCTTTTTCAAAAATCATGTTCATAATCTTCAATTACATATTTCTAACCTCAGAGCCACTATATTTCAGAAATTCATATACCACACTATCAGAACCCGGAGCCTTATTATTTTTTAATCCTTTTAGTATTGTCGCTTATTTTTCTTCACAAAAAAATCTTCCGTCACATCCAAGGTATGATTAACTTTTTCATTTTCCTCAATATCTTTCCTGCAACTTTCTCGGTTTATCAAATTCTCAAAATGTTCTGCCCATGTATCTCTTTAACTCTTTCCTTATCACTAATTGTGGCCCCGTTCCTATCTTTAACTGGGACAAGTCCTGATTGACTACTGCCTCTCAATTTATTAACATGCCAGTACAATATTTTACTATTATGCCGCCTAGCTGCATCTTCCAGATCCTCGGCAAATTTATCCATGGCCTCCACTTCGCACCTCTTTAGTTAATAGTTTAATGCTTTCTCCACTTTCTTTATATTCCTTTTGTTTTCATATGATCCATCACTCAGATAATTCAGGTACAAGCCCCTTCTCCTTTCTATTAAACATAAAGCTTTTTCACTAATATTCTTAGCTGCAGTCCTAGCTTTTTTCCCTAAGACACCTTCAGCTACTTCACAAGTTATTTTTCTAAAACTTTTCCAACCATCTTCCACATTGTTACATTTTAAACCCTTGAGTTTAGTATTCAGCTCTTCCTGGAAAGTTTCTCTCAAATTCTCTTCCTGGAGTCTACCAACATCAAAACTTCTCGGGAGGTAGTTACCCTTTCGAAATTTCAGCTTTAAATTAACTCTAGACACTACTAAATGGTTACTTAATTCGTGTACAAGTCCTCTCTCCTTTCTATTAAATATAAAGTTTTTCCACGAATATTCACAGTTATATTCCTAACTTTCATGCCCTAAGACATCATCAGCAACTTCACAAATTGTTTTCGTAAAATCTTTCCATCCATCTTCTACATTGTCGAATCTTAACTTCTTCAATTTAGTATTCAACAGTTCCTGGAAAATTTCTCTCAGATATTCATCCTGGAGTCTACCAACGTCACAGCTTCTCGGAAAGTAATTGTCCTTTCGAAATTTCAGCTTTAGATTAACCCTACGCACTACCAAAGGATGACCTTTTTCTTTTAACATTAATAACAGCACTCCTATATAGTATGTTGTATTAATCCTGCCAGTCTTCGGTTTACTTTACCATAATCAACAAGGTTTGCTGTCATACCATCACGTGAATACCATATTAACTTTGAACCATTTTATGACTAAACATCGTTTTGGTTGTAACTAGATTGTATACCTACAAAATTGCAAAAATCTGTATCCATTACTGTTTTCTTTTCCTATACCATATTTACCTAGGCTAGGATACCATCTATCCCTATTTCTACGGCTTAGGCGTTAAAATCTACTAGTAAAAACACCATATTTCTACCTGGGTCTCTGTCTATTTGCTCCTGTAACTGTAAGTAAAATTCATCTGAGTCACTAGTATCTCCCTCAGTCGGTTCTACAGGGGCATAAAATACTATAACTGATATCCTGAACTTTTTAATCATAAAATGAGCAATTAGTATTCTATTATTAATACCTTCCCTGCCTAAACAAGAATTAGCAGCTTCCTTATTCATCATGAGCCCTACTCCCTGTCTATGTACCCCATCTTTCTCGCCTGAGTAAAAAAATTCTATATCACCTAATTTCATGCTTCTCACCCCTGGGATATGAGTTTCTGAAACTCCTAATAAGTCCAGTTCAAATCGTCTGAATTCGTCAGTCAAAATGTCGATACGATAGTCATTTTTTAACGTCGTAACATTCCAAGTTCCAATCTTCTTGTTCTTTAAACCATTGAAGTTATTTTGACCTCAGAACAGCAATGCTTTGATAAAAAGCTCATTTAGTTGTATTTGCTTTTCGATATAAAGTATACTTATCTAAAATAAATTACCATCTCCACAGTAAGTGGGGAGCTTTATTTAGATAATATATATATATATATATATATATATATATATATATATATATATATATATATATATATATATATATATATATATATATATATAATGTATTACGGTGAGTGTCTGCAAATTGGTTAATGTCGACATTCAGCGGTGAATGTCCGAAATACCTTTTTTTTTCTCACTGGATTTAGTCACCGTCGCCAGTGAATTTTTTCATTCTAATACAAGGTTTGATTATGGGAGATTAGGTTAGGTTAGATTATGTTTGGTTAGACGAGGTTAGGTGGGTTTAGATTAGCTTAAGTTAAGTTTTTAACCTATTTCTTATATTTAGAACAAATTTAACCTAATCGTCATCGTTGTGAGGACAATGGTATTTATGGTTATAATTATAAACCTTTTGATTTTTTTTGGCTTTTACAGAAAGTGATTCTTCATATTAGAATATCATGTGTGACATTACTTCAAACAAGCAAATAGAAACATGTAAATTTTACAGTGTGAATCATAATAGTATCATTGACTTCATAAAGAGATATAATAAAAATGAAGTTACATTATATTATGGAAAATGTGACCCTGACTTTGCACGCCAGAATCAGTACAAATTGAATGCCAATAATCTGCCACCCCTAATCATTGTAGACGACGACCACCCAAATGGCGAAGAAGAGATCTTAAAGATGAAGCAAATGACTTTTTTTATTGTACTAATATATTTTATTAATGAACAAATTTACAAACATTATTAAAACATTTTATTCTTAGGGCACTGACATTAATATTAAACAGGTAGGACAAGTTATTTTCCATATGAAGTCATTCAATCCAGGATTATCTACATAAATGTTGAGAAATTCACTGTAAGTATGAAAAGAATAAAATATAAAATAAAATAACGAAAAATAAAATGCAGTAATGCATGGAAATCACAGCTTTTGGTCGATAAATCTTGTACGTGCTTCTGATTTTGAATAATTGTTTTCCCACTTCTTTCAAGAAAGTTTTTGATTTGAGATGTGTAGAATACATATGGTAGAGCAAGAGGATAAAAAAATGCTATATTCTTCGCTGTTTGAAAGATGCATAACTAATGTTAACAATGATAATGGTATTGGGGGGAGGGAAGCGCAAAATAAGTTTATTTGAAAAACTTGCGATAGGAGCAAGTTTAATTAACGTAAACTTGAGATAATAAAGTAAATTACACTACTTTAGACTACGATAGTAGTAATTTATATAAAGCTTCTAATTACACATGAAAATATACATTGGAATTGCGCAAGAAAAACCCATATCTTTGACACTGTATTTACACGTGAACATTTTTTAATTGTTTGATTGACGTGTTTGGGGAGATTACGTTCCTTGGCACAGTCTGTGCTATCAAGAGCGGTTTCTGATTTGTTTTGGAGAATTGCCTTTAGCCAACAATAGTTTGATATGAATGTGTCGGTAGATAGGATTTGCGAATTTGATCCTACTAAGGGGGAAAAAAGAAAAGGGTTTAGCATTTTTGCGAATACTTCGATGTGTTGTCAATTTAAAATAGTTTTTAGAAATAAAAATATTAACAAGGAATGGCTGAAAAGTGTTTTGGGGGAGATGGGATGATTGTGTACTGTATAACACACAAGTGATGTTTGGACAGTGTTGTCAATTTAAAATATACTTCTATGGGTTGTAAATTTAAAATAGTTTAGAAAAAAAATTAACAAGAAAGGGTTAAAAAGTGTTTGGGGGAGCTGGGTTGATTTTGTACTGTATAATACACAAGTGATGTGTGGATAGTTTTGTCAATTTAAAATTTACTTCGACGTGTTTTCAATTTAAAATAGTTAAAAAATAAAAAAATTTAACAAGAAATGGTTGAAAAGTGTTTTGGGGGAGATGGGTTGATTGTGTACTGTATAATACACAAGTGATGTTTGGAGTGTTGTCAATTTAAAATATACTTCGATGTGTTGTCAATTTAAAATAGTTAAGAAATAAAAAAATTTATCAAGAAATGGCTGAAAAGTGTTTTTGGGGGAGATGGGTTGATTGTGTACTGTATAATACACAAGTGATGTTTGGACAGTGTTGTCAATTTAAAATATACTTCGATGTGCTGTCAATTTAGAATAGTTAAGAAATAAAAAAAATTAACAAGAATTGGCTGAAAAGTGTTTTGGGTGGAGACAGGTTGATTGTGTACTCTATAATACACAAGTGATGTTTTGGACAGTGTTATCAATCTAAAATATACTTGGATGTGTTGTCAACTTAAAACAGTTAAGAAATAAAAAATTTAGCAAGAAATGTCTGAAAAGTATTTTTTGGGGGATGGGGCGATGACAGATTAGATGTCTCAGACTAGTTATAGTGCTGTACTCTGGCATGAATTGCTTTCGAAAACCCGGATGAATTAGTTGAAAATAAAGTTTTAACAAGAAATGTCTGAAAAGTATTTTTTGGGGGATGGGGGCGATGCCAGAGTGGATGTCTTAGACTACTTATAGTGCTGTGTTCTGGCATGAATTGCTTTTGAAAAACCAGATGAATTAGTTGAAAATAAAGTTTTAACAAGAAATGTCTGAAAAGTATTTTTTGGGGGATGGAGGCGATGCCAGAGTGGATGTCTCAGACTAGTGATAGTGCTGTACTGTGGTAAGAATCGCTTTCGAAAACCCGGATGAATTAATTGAAAATAGAGTTTTAACAAGAAATGTCTGAAAAGTATTTTTGGGGGGATGGGCCGATGACTTTTCATTGGTTAAAGATGAAACAATGGTACTGTTTTTTAATAGAATGGAAAAGAATGACTATTGAATGCCCCACTGTTTGAGTTAAGAGGTGAAATCAAGAACATCAGAATTTATTATATATTTCATTAGTCAGAGATGCAACAATGGTAAACTTTTTTTTAATAGCATGGAAAAGAACGACTATTGAATTTCGCGCTGTTTAAGTTAAGAGGTGAAACCAAGACCAGAGGAGTTTTTGAGATTTTTCATCGGTCAGAGATGCAACAATGGTACACTTTTTTACTAATGGTTAATAGAAAGACTATTGAACGCCTCGCTGTTAAAATTAGAGGTGAAAACAATACCAGAGAAATATTTGTGTTGTTTCATAGGTCAGAGAAGCAGAAATGGTACACTTTTTTTAATAGCAAGGAAAAGAACGACTATTAAATGCCTCGCTTTTTAAGTTAAGAGGTGAAATCAAGACCAGAGGAAATTTTGAGATTTTTCATTGGTCAGAGATGCAACAATGGTACTGTTTTTTTAATAGCATGGAAAAGAACGACTATTGAATGCCTCGCTGTTTAAGTTAAGAGGTGAAACCAAGACCAGAGGAATTTTTGAGATTTTTCATCGGTCAGAGATGCAATAATCGTACTGTTTTTTAATAGCATGGAAAAGAACGACTTTTGAATGCCTCGCTGATTAAGTTAAGAGGTGAAACCAAAACCAGAGGAATTTTTTAGATTTTTCATTGGTCAGAGATGCAACAATGGTACACTTTTTTAATAACATGGAAAAGAACTACTATTGAATGCCTCACTGTTTAAGTTAAGAGGTGAAATCAAGACCAGAGGAATTTTTGAGATTTTTCATTGGTCAGAGATGCAATAATGGTACACTTTTTTTTAATAGCATGGAAAAGAACGACTATTGAACACAGAGACAACACACATACAGAGACGACACACACATAGCGACGACACACGCACAGAGACGACACACACACACACAGACACGACACACACACAGATAACACACACACACAGACGAAACACACATAGACACGACACACGCAAATAGACGATACACACACAGAGACGACAAACAAACACACACGACCCACACAAAGCGACGACACACGCACAGAGACGACACACACACAGAGACAACAAACACACACAGATACGAAACACACAAAGAGACGACACACACAGAGTCCACTTACACACAGAGAGGACAAACACACAGAGACGACAGAAACAAAGAGAAGAATCGCACACAGAGAGGACAAACACACAGAGACAACCCACACTCACAGAGACGACACACACATAGAAACAACACAGACACAGAGACGACACACACACAGAGACGACAACACATAGAGAGCCGACACGCACACAGAGACAACACAGACACAGAGATGACAGACACACAGATACGAAACACCCACAGAGACGACACATGCACAGAGACGACACACACACACAGAGTCCACTCACACACAGAGAGGACAAACACACAGAGACGACAGACACAAAGAGACCAATCACACACAGAGAGGACAAACACACAGAAACGACACATAGAGACGACATATGCACAGAGACGATACACACACACAGAGTCAACACACACAGAGAGACGAGACACACCCACAGAAATGACAAACACACATAGAGACGACACACACAAAGAGACGTCACACACGCACAGATACGAAACACACATACAGACGACACACACATAGAGACAACACACACAAAGAGACAGCATCCACACAGAGATGACACACACACACAGAGGCGACACACACACAGATACGACACACTCAAAGTGACGACTTACACATAGAGACGACACACACACAGAGATGACAAACACACAGAAACGACACACACACACAGACGACACACACATATAGACAACACAGACACAGAGACGACACACACACAGAGACGACAACACATAGAGAGACGACACGCACACAGAGACGACAAACACACAGAGACGACACACATAGAGAGACGACACGCACACAGAGACGACAAAGACACAGACAACACACACACAGATACGAAACACACACAGAGAGTACACACACACAGACACGACACACACACACAGTGACGACATACACATAGAGACCACACAGACATAAAGATGACAGACACACAGAGATAAAACATCCCACAGAGATGACACTTTCATAGAGACAAAACACCCCCACAGAGACCACACACAAAAAGAGAGGACACACACACAGAGAGGACAAATACAAAGAGACGAATCACACACAGAGAGGACAAACGCACAGAAGCGACACATACAGACGACACATGCACAGAGACGATACACACACACAGAGTCAACACACACAGAAAGACGAGACACACACACACAGAAATGACAAACACAAATAGAGACGACACACACAAAAAGACGTCACACACACACAGAGACGACACACACATAGAGACGACACACACATAGAGTCAACACACACAGAGAGACGAGACACACACACACAGAAACGACACACACATAGAGATAACAAACTCAAAGTGATGACTGACACATAGAGACGACATACATACAGAGAGGACAAACACACAGAAACGACGCACACACACACAGAGAAGACACAAACATCCATAAAACAAAGACACAGAGATGAAAAGAAAACACAGAAGACAACACATAGAGAGACGAAACGCACACATAGACAACACACACACAGAGACAACAAACACAAAGAGACGAAACACCCACAGAGACGACACATGCACAGAGACGACACACACACACACAGAGTCCACTCACACACAGAGAGGAAAAACACACAGAGACGACAGACACACAGAGACTACTCACACACAGTGAGGACAAACACACAGAAACAACACATAGAGACGACACATGCACAGAGACGATAGACACACACAGAGTCAACACACACAGAGAGACGAGACACACACACAGAAATGAAAAACACACATAGAGACGATACACACACAAAGAGACGTCACACACACACAGAGACGACACACACACAGAGACGACACAGACACACACATACAACACCCACATAGAGACGAC
Source organism: Artemia sp. Qi Xiang Cuo (assembly GCF_049724085.1). Lineage (NCBI taxonomy): Eukaryota > Metazoa > Arthropoda > Branchiopoda > Anostraca > Artemiidae > Artemia > Artemia sp. Qi Xiang Cuo. The sequence goes on from NC_142795.1 coordinate 37,513,593, forward strand.
ACCCACAGAGAGACAACACACACACAGAGACGACACACACAAAGAGACGACTTACACATAGAGACTAGATGCACACAGAGACGACACCCATAGAGAGACGAAACGCATACAGAGACGACAAACACACAGATACAACACACACACAGAAACGAAACACACAAAGAGACGACACACGCACAGAGAGTACAAACACACAGAAACGACACACACACAGAGACGACACACACATAGAGACAACACAGACACAGAGAGGACAAACACAAAGAGACGACAGACACAAAGAGACGAATCACACACAGAGATGACAAACACACAGAAACGACACATAGAGACGACAAATTCACAGAGACGATACACACACACAGAGTCAACACACACAGAGAGACGAGACACACACACAGAAATGACAAACACACATAGAGACGTCACACACACACAGATACGGAACACACATAGAGAATACACACGCATAGAGACGATACAGACACACAGAGACAACAGCCACACAGAGACGACACACACACAGAGACGACACACACACAGAGACGACACACTCAAAGTGACGACTTACACATAGAGACGACACACACACAGAGACAACAAACACACAGAGACGACACACATAGATAGACGACACGCACACAGAAACGACAAACACACAGAGACAACACACACACAGATACGAAACACACAATGAGACGACACACGCACAGAGAGGACAAACACACAGAAATGACACACACATAGAGACAACACAGACACAGAGATGACAGAAACACAGATACGAAACACACACAGAGACGACACATACACAGAGACGACACACACACACACACACACAAACACAGAGACGAACAAACATACAGAGAAGACACACAAACAGAGACGATACACCCACAGAGATGACACACACATTGAGATGACACACGCACAGACACGACACACAAACAGAGTCATAGTGAGAGAGATATCCAAAAGTTGGCTGATGTAGGTTCACTCAGAGTGGCGCGCCACTCTAAGTGAACCTAGATCAACCCAATTTTTGGATATCTCTCTCACTCTGACTCTGTTTGTGTGTCGTGTCTGTGCGTGTGTCGTCTCAATGTGTTTGTCATCTCTGTGTGTGTGTCGTCTTTGTGTTTGTGTCGTCTCTGTATGTTTGTTCTTCTCTCTCTGTGTGTGTGTGTGTGTGTGTGTGTGTGTGTGTGTGTGTGTGTGTGTGTGTGTGTGTGTGTGTGTGTCTGTGTGCTGTGTATGTGTCGTCTCTGTGTGTGTTTCGTCTCTGTGTGTCTGTCATCTCTGTGTCTGTGTTGTCTCTATGTGTGTGTCGTTTCTGTGTATGTGTGTCATTTATGTGTGTTTGTCCTCTCTGTGCGTGTGTCGTCTCTTTGTGTGTTTTGTATCTGTGTGTGTGTTGTCTCTGTGTGTTTGTCGTCTCTTTGTGCGTGTCGTCTCTTTATGTGTGTCGTCTCTGTGTGTTTGTCGTCACTTTGAGTGTGTCGTCTCTGTGTGTGTGTCGTCTCTCTGTGGATGTTGTATCTGTGTGTGTTGTCTCTATGTGTGTGTCGTCTCTATGTTTGTTTCGTATCTGTGTGTGTGTGACGTCTCTTTGTGTGTGTCTTATCTGTGTCTGTTTGTCATTTCTGTGTGTATGTCTTGTCTCTCTGTGTGTGTTGACTCTGTGTGTGTGTATCGTCTCTGTGCATGCGTCATCTCTATGTGTTGTTTCTGTGTGTTTTTCCTATCTGTGTGTGATTCGTCTCTTTGTTTATGTCGTCTCTGTGTGTTTGTCCTCTCTGTGGCTGTGTTGCTTCTATGTGTGTGTCGTCTCTGTGTGTGTGTGTCGTTTCTGTGTGTTTGTCGTCTCTGTGCGTGTGTCGTCTCTTTGTGTGTGTCGTATCTGTGTGTGTGTTGTCTCTGTGTGTTTGTCTTATCTGTGTGGGTGTCGTCTCTCTGTGTTTGTCGTCTCTGTGTGTCTGTCGTCTCTGTGTGTGTGTCGTCTCTATGTGTATGTCGTCACTTTGAGTGTGTCGTCTGTGTGTGTGTGTCGTCTCTGTGTGTGTGTGTCGTCTCTGTGTGGATGTTGTCTGTGTGTGTGTGACGTCTCTTTGTGTGTGTATCGTCTCTATGTGTGTTTGTAATTTCTGTTTGTGTGTCTCGGCTCTCTGTGTGTGTTGACTCTGTGTGTGTGTATCATGTCTGTGCATGTGTCGTCTCGATGTGTCGTTTCTGTGTGTTTGTCCTCTCTGTCTGTGATTCGTCTCTTTGTGTCTGTCGTCTCTTTGTGTTTGTCGTCTGTGTGTGTGAGTGGACTCTGTGTGCGTGTGTTGTCTCTGTGAATTTGTCGTCTCTGTGGGTGTTTCTGTATCTGTGTGTGTGTTGTCTGTGTGTGTGTGTTGTCTCAGTGTGCGTGTCATCTCTCTCTGTGTTGTCGTCTCTGTTTGTACGTCGTCTCTGTGTCTGTATTTTCTATATGTGCTTGTCGTCTCTCTGTCTGTGTAGGGATCGTTTCTGTTTGCGTTTCCTCTCTGTGCGTGTGTCTTCGCTATGTGTAATGCGTCACTTTTGAGTGTGTTGTCTTAGTGTGTGTGTCATCTCTGTGTATGTGAGTGTCGTCTCTGTGTGGATGTTGTCTCTGTGAGTGTGTTGTCTCTATGTGTGTGTCGTCTCTATGTGTGTTTCGTATCTGTGTGTGTGTGACGTCTTTTTGTGTGTGTCGTCTCTATATGTGTTTGTCATTTCTTTTTGTGTGTGTTTCGTCTCTGTGTGTGCGTTGACTCTGTGTGTGTGTATCATCTCTGTTAATATGTTGTCTCTATGTGTCGTTTCTGCGTTTTTTTCCTTTCTATGTGTGATTCTTTTCTTTCTGTATGTCTTCTCTGTATGTTCGTAGTCTCTGTGTGGGAGTGGACTCTGTGTGTGTGTGTCATTTCTGTGCAACTTTCGTCTCTGTGGGTGTTTCGTATCTGTGTGTGTGTCATCTCTATGTCTGTGTTGTCTCTATGTGTGTGTCGTCTCTGTGTGTGTGTGTCGTTTCTGTGTGTTTGTCCTCTCTGTGTGTGCGTCGTCTCTGTGTTTGTTTAGTATCTGTTTGTGTGTTTTCTCTGTGTCTTTTTCGTCTCTGTGTGGGTGTCGGGTCTCTATTTGTGTCGTCTCTGTGTGCGTGTCGTCTCTCTATGTGTTGTCGTCTCTGTGTGTGTGTCGTCTCTGTGTCTGTGTTGTCTCTATGTGTGTGTCGTCTGTGTGTGTGTGTGCCGTTTATGTGTGTTTGTCGTCTCTGTGTGTGTGTAGTCTCTATGTGTAAGTCGTCTCTTTGAGTGTGTCGTCTCTGTTTGTGTGTCGTCTCTCTGTGTGTTTGTCATCTCTGTGTGGATGTTGTCTCTGTGTGTGTGTTGTCTATCTGTGTGTGTCGTCTATATGTGTGCTTTGTATATTTGTGTGTGTGATGTCTCTTTGTGTGTGTCGTCTCTATGTGTATTTGTCCTCTCTGTGTGTGAGTGGACTCTGTGTGTGTGTGTCGTCTCTGTGGATGTGTCGTCTCTGTGGGTGTTTCGTATCTGTGTGTCTGTCATCTCTGTGTCTGTGTTGTCTCTGTGTGCTTGTCGTCTCTCTATATGTTGTCGTCTGTGTGTGTCGTCTCTGTGTGTGTGTTGTCTTTATGTGTGTGTCGTCTCTCTGTGTGTGTGTTGTCTCTGTGTGTTTGTCCTCTCTGTGTGTGATTCATCTCTTTGTGTCTGTCGTCTCTGTGTGTTTGTCCTCTCTGTCTGTGAGTGGAATCTGTGTGTGTTTCGTCTCTTTGTGTGTTTCGTATCTGTGTGTGTGTCGTCTCTCTGCGTGTGTCGTCGGTATGTCTGTCGTCTCTGTGTATTTGTCGTCTCTGTGTGTGTATCGTCTCTGTGCGTGTGTCGTCTCTATGTGTGTTTCGTCTGTGTGTGTGTGTCATCTGTGTGTTTGTGTCGTCTCTGCATGTGTGTGTGTGTCGTCTCTGTGCGTGTGTCGTTTCTATTTGTGTGTCGTCTCTGTATGTGTGTTGTCTCTGTATTCAATTGTCGTTCTTTTCCATGCTATTAAAAAAAAATTATACCATTTTTGCATCTCTTACCAATTAAACATCTACAATAGTCATCTTGTTTTTTTTTCACCTCTAACTTTATCAGCGAGGCATTAAATAGTCGTTCTATGCCACATTATTAAAAAAGTGTACCATTGTCGCTTCTCTGACCGATGAAAAATATCAAAAAGTCCTCTGGTCTTGGTTTCACCTCTTAACTTAAACAGAGCGAAATTCAATAGTCGTTCTTTTCCATGCTATTAAAAAAAAAATGTACCAGTGTTGCATCTCTGACCGATAAAAAATCTCAAAAATTCCTCTGGTCTCGGCTTCACCTCTTAACTTAAACATCAAGACATTCAATAGTCGTTCTTTTCCATGCTATTAAAAAAAGTGTACCATTGCTGCTTCTCTGACCAATGAAAAATCAAAAATAGTCCTCTGGTCTTGGTTTCACCTCTAATTTAAAAGCGAGGCATTCAATAGTCTTTGTTTTCCATGTTATTAAAAAGGGTAACATTGTTGCATCTCGGACCAAAGAAAAAACTAAAAAACTCCTCTGTTGTTGGTTTCACCTCTTAACTTAATCAGCGAGGCATTCAAAAGTCATTATTTTCCATGCTATTAAAAAACAGCACCCTTATTGCATCTCTGACCGATGAAAAATCTCAAAAACTCTGCGGGGCTTTATTTAACCTCTTAACTTAAACAGCGCGACATTCAATAGTCGTTCTTTTCCATGCTAATTAAAAAAAAGTACCATTGTTAATTTTATTACAAGTAAAAAATCTCAAAAATTCGCCTGTTTTACAGTTAAAATCTAACTTAAACAATAAGAAATTCATCAGACTCTCTTTTCCATGGTAATTAAAAAACATTTTTATTGTTTCATTTATGACCAATGAAAAATCATCGCCCCATCCCCCAAAAAATACTTTTCAGACAATTCTTGTTAAAACTTTATTTTCAACTAATTCATCCGGGTTTTCGAAAGCGATTCTTACCACAGTACAGCACTATCACTAGTCTGAGACATCCACTCTGGAATCGCCCCCATCCCCCAAAAACTATTTTTCACACATTTCTTGTTAAAACTTTATTTTCAACTAATTTATCCGGGTTTTCGAAAGCAATTCATGCCAGAGTACAGCACTATAACTAGTCTTAGAAATCCACTCTGGCATAGCCCCCAACTCCACAAAAATAATTCTCAGACATTTCTTGTTAAATCTTTATTTTCAACTAATTCATCCGGGTTTTCGAAAGCAATTCATTCCAGAGTACAGCACTATAACTAGTCTGAGACATCCACTCTGTCATCGCCCCATCCCCCAAAAAATACTTTTCAGCCATTTCTTGTTAAATTTTTTATTTTTTAACTATTTTAAATTGACAACACATCGAAGTATATTTTAAATTGACAACACTGTCCAAACATCACTTGTGTATCATACAGTACACAATCAACCCATCTCCCCCCGAAACACTTTTCAGCCATTTCTTGTTAATTTTTTTTTATTTCTTAACTATTTTAAATTGAAAACACATCGAAGTATATTTTAAATTGAAAATACTGTCCAAAAATCACTTGTTTTTTATACAGTACACGATCAACTCATCTCCCCCCACAACACTTTTCATCCGGTTCTTTTTATATTTTTATCTTTCTTAACTATTTTAATATGGAAGTGCCTCGAGGTATATTTTAAATTTACAACACTCTCCAAACATCACTTGGGTATTATACAGTACACAATCAACCCATCTCCCCCCAAAACACTTTTCAACCAATTCTTGCTAAATTTTATTATTTCTAAAATATTTTAAATTGACAACCCATCGAAGTATATTTTAAATTGACAACACTGTCCAAGCATCACTTGTGTATTATACAGTTCACAATCAACCCATCTCCCCCCAAAACACTTTCCAGCGATTTCTTGTTAAATTTTTTTATTTCTTAACTATTTTAAATTGACAACACAACGAAGTATATTTTAAATTGACAACACTGTCCAAACATCACTTGTGTATTATACAGTACACAATCATCCCCTGTCCCCAAAAACACTTTTCATCCATTCCTTGTTAAATTTTTTTATTTCTTAACTATTTTAAATTGACAACACATCGAAGTATATTTTAAATTGACAACACTGTCCAAACATCACTTGTGTGTTATACAGTACACAATCATCCCATCTCCCCCAAAACACTTTTCAGCCATTCCTTGTTAATTTTTTTTATTTCTAAAAACTATTTTAAATTGACAACACATCGAAGTATTCGCAAAAATGCTAAACCCTTTTCTTTTTTTTCCAGCTTAGTAGGATCAAATTCGCAAATCCTATCTACCGACACATTCATATCAAACTATTGTTGGCTAAAGGCAATTCTCCAAAACAAATCAGAAACCGCTCTTGTTAGCACAGACTGTGCCAAGGAACGTAATCTCCCCAAACACGTCAATCAAACAATTAAAAAATGTTCACGTGTAAATACAGTGTCAAAGGTATGGGTTTTTCTTGCGCAATTTCAATGTATATGTTCATGGGTAATTAGAAGCTTTATATAACTTACTACTTGCGATAAAGGGGAGGGGAGTGCCCCCGCGCCCCCCCCCCCTGGATCCGCCACTGCACCGAGTAACGTGTTTGTCAAAAAGTTGCTTATCTTCACTACCGCTTGAATAGCGCCTTCTTCAATAGTACCCCCTCTGTCCCTCAATAAAAATACTGTAGCTACGCCCCTGATAGTCCTAATACTGTCAAGATGGATTCACCTCGGACTTGTCTACAATCTATTCTTGAAATGTCCTTTTCAGAACTCAAACGTGATCCAATCATTGGACTAAGCTCGTTGTGCATAAGTTATACCAAATTAACGAAAAAATAAGGCAGTAATTTTTAAATACTATATTTTTTTCAGTGCCCTTAATCGGTATGCTTCCACTGTACCAAAACTACTGTATTGTTTTGTGTTTTCAGTAAAGCGCTAGTTTTCTATAATCAAATATCGCCATTTGGTTAATTTGCACCAGTTTTATCCATATATGTTAGATAGACTGTGAACAATAATTTTTGTACGTTTTAAGCTTCAACTTCGCTCTTGAATTCCCTCGGAAGAACTTTTTTTTTAGAATTTAATTTACAAAAAAGACTAATTGAGAAGAATAATCGAGCAATAATCACCAACAAATGGCAATTCTTTTTCAAAAGCCAGTTTTTTTTATCAAATCAGAAGCAGTTGCAGTTTTTCACTTGGACAAATAGACTGCTCAGAAAATGAGTCGTCTATTGACTATTCGAAAACGTAGCATAAATTTAACGTTTTTAGGACCAAAGCTTAAAAATTAACTTTTATTTAAGACGTAACAAAAATCTTACGAACGAAACCTCAGTGACAATCCTGCCAAGATATTGATTCCGTCATTATTGATATTTTTCGCGACAGGCTTCTACGTACCCTTGGGGGTACACGTACCATAAGTTGGGAACCAATGTTCTAAGCCATTATCCTTCCAAATATCCCTTATGTCTTCACAGTAAAAGATGAAATAACATGTCCTTCAACAAATTTCGTTTGGCTAATTTCGTTTCAAAATAAACCGTTCATAGCTAGAAAATGTAGATTTTTATTTATTAACAGAAATGGTGTCCAGCGAAAAAGACAAAAAACTGCATATATTTATGTTTTGAAGATTTGTTTTTGTGTATGTCTCATATTAGTGTTACTTTTTTATATTTATGTTAATGACTGACTAGTTTTATACAAATTTGACCGCTGTACCAATTTTAGTGATTAATTGGCATTTACTATTTATCAAGTCTAAAAAGAATTACTACTTCCTTATTAGTTGACATGTAATATAAATTTTAAAAAAGTTACTCATGTGCTATTAAAACAGTGTGTCAGTGGGCCGTGGGTTTCAAAATATCAAAGTAAACTGGGAAAAATGCAATGGAAGTACCACAAAAGGTTTGCATTGGCATATACGCAACTAGGGGAAAGGGAGAGGGGTTGAACATACTCGTAATTAGGACGTTTTTGGGGTGAAGGGAGTCAAACTTGAGATTTGGGGTGCACAAGTTCAACATAAACACCAAAAACAGATGAATTAAATGGATATATATGGGGAAAGTTGAAACATTTTAGATATTTCGGAAGTGCACTCTACATATGAGTATATCGACTTCCAAGGATTCAATTAACGAGTGGTTTTTTTGTGTAATTTTAAGGCCTCTTAGTGCTCCTCAAATATATTAGGAGGCTCTCGGTTATGTCAATAGTGAGGCAAGAATAAAATTAATGCAAATTCTTTTTGCACTTTCTCTATTGCTGTTTTTATAGTATCCCAATGTGGATGAAGATGGCAGGTCCAAACCCAAGGCAGATAGTAAGACTTAAGCGAATTTTTGGGCTTCGCAAAATGGATATTGACCATTAAAAGTCCAGTCTGATCCAGGCAAAGCTTGACCGGTCAATACCATAAAACTACCAAGGAAACCTGCAAGATGTAAAAATAATTACAACGAAAAAGAGCTTATGTTCTCTGATAAGTGTCAAGTAAGTAGAATAAGTTCACTAAGTTTGAAAATGCAATATTTTTCCGATGAGTAAAAGGCTACCAAGTTCATGAGAAAGATCATAGGATAAAAGATTACTATTAACTTAGAACAAAAATAGAAATGAGAATGCTTTTTATGTATCTTTGACTTTAACTATTTTTGCTACTATATGATAGTGTGCACTTCCTGCACACTTGCAACAGTGGTGGGTCCATGGGGTGGAGGGTGGTAGGGGTGCCCCCCCTAACGTAGTCAAAAGTAGTGTAATTTACTGAGTTAACTCAAGTTTGCGTTAAATAAACTTGCTCCCAATACAAGTTTATCGGATTAACCTATTTTGCGACCCCCCCCCTAAAAAATTCTGGATCCGCCCCTGAGTTGCAACAACCAAAACTTTCATTCTTTAACTTTTTTTTCCATTTAGCCCACGGTTTGACGTCAGACGCTTAGTGTGGCCGTTAATATCAAACGAGTTTTATGTGCCTACTATATAATGCAGCAGTTTAGTATCAGCGGGCTTCGTAAAACACTACGAAGCGTAAATAGAAACGCTTGTTGAGTCCCTGTAAAATATAAACTTCTTATGAAAAAACATCAAAACTCCCTTATCTGTACTAATTAGTTTGCGATTTACTTTCTTCATACAGGCATTTACTTTTCCAAAAATATACCCGTTATTAAGTGCGTAATTGCCTGTAATAAACTATATGTGCCAGATTGCCTTTTGCGAATGTTTTTGTTGAAATTCTTTTGAAAGATGTATAGGCTTGAATCTTAGCATCCTAATATGAAACTCACGGGAATTGAAAATTACTGCAAGATGGGTAAAAAAAGAAAAATTATAACTGAATATATTTGAAAATACATTCTTTCAATAAATCTTGTGAAATATGCGATTTTTACTGTTGTAGCGAAAAAAGTAGTTTTCAGACGCAAAACAGAATTTATTTTTTAACTTATTTAGCCTTTTTGTTCTTCTCGCGATAAGCAAAATCCTTAAATTAACTGCTTCTTCAAAAAATTTTCAACATTCTAGCCTGGATGCTATTAAAAAAAAAAAAAGAAAAAAAACAAGTCAATTCAGTTCAAAACAACTGAGGAAATTTCTGGTACCTATAAATAGGCTACACACATCTTAGTGTATTATGCTATCTGCGGCATCCAACTACATACTTTACTGCACATAGTTGAAAAATATCAAGTAAAAACAAAGATCCAGAAATTCGCTTAAGCATCGGTAATTTTAATGAAAGTCATATGACAGCACAGGCATTTTGTTTTAGTTGAATCTTCTTGAACCTGATTAACGGATACTTCAAATTGTTATTGTCTTTTTTACGACCTTCTTCATTGACGTATTTCAAAAATAGATATTTAGAGTAAATGGCAATGGCCTAACGACTTATATTTAAAAGAAAGTGAAAACTTTGTTTACAATCACAGCCTACTTTCACTAAACGTGGCTATGTTCTTAGATCATTAGCCTTAACCAGACACTGAAGCTCTCAGACAAGCTGCTTTTTCTGAAAATAATCCTTTTTTTATTTGACTCTGATCTCCAAATATGACTCTGGAGGGGCTTGGTATTAGATTTATATCTTGATTTTCTGCAGTGTTTTCACCGCAGGGGAGACAATGCATCGGGCCTTCGGAACACGTGGGCAGATTTGCTTCGACTATAGAAACATAAGACAAACCTAAATGTAAAAAATGAAACAAATCAGGTAACTTTGGTAATCACAGCAAAAGATGATTACGGTTTTGATGAAACTAAAAAGGACAAGATCAAGGATGTGTACTAAACATCGTCTTCTTCATCGTTATCAACAAAAACATCTTTATTGGAACACGCAATCCCTTGGCAGTCTTTGCAATCAAGTGTGCAAGGCAATCCGTTTTTTAGGCAACTACAGCGTTAACTGTCACAGTTGGAACGCGTGCAGCTGCAACAAATCGCATTTACCACCTGAGGCGGAGTAGTTCCGATGTCTGTCATGATTGGAGTGAGGTGTCGTTCGCGTAATCGCCAACTCCAGTCTTTCGGGTCGAGTTATGACGCAGTATTTTGCCACTCCATTACCTGATAGAAGACTCTAAAAGAATGAAATTTCACAGCCGATAAAGTTGGTCGAAGTCTCTCTGGGTTCACAAAAGTTGATGTTTTTGAGCTGTTCAGTTTTTCAAAAAAAAAACTCTACCTAGATTTGCTGAGACCCTCCCCTTTCTTAGCCTTTTAGAAATAGAGCAAAATATTTTCACCGGCTTGCTGGGTTTCTTCCTTCGTAGAGCGCGGATTAAGGAATACTTCACAGTTATTCCTAAATTCTTCATGAGTAGTAATCAATGTTATACTTTGCTCGGGTATATAGCAATTCCCATGTTATTTGCCCACTTTATGTTCCCTGGCAGCTTTCCATGGCAGATTACCAGACTGAGTATTGCTATTGATGTCAATTGCATATGGAATTATACAAAACCTACCAGAGAGCTTTTTTGATCAACCAGACAAGTTTCTGGGCCAACTCTAAGACTAACGACATTGCTCCAATACAACAAGTGGAGATAGGCGGTCCATTGGGGGCCACTCACATCCATTCCAGACCGGCGCTGCCTGCTCAAAACCTACCGGTGCCAACTCCTATGCAGCCAGGTAGAAAGCTGAAAAGAGAATGGATGGTTGCTCACATGATGGGGAGCCCCACTGGCTCATCTGTACAAGCCAGTGACATCGCCGCCACATCTATGCAAGAAACGGACGGCACTCAACAGCAGTCTTAATTTGGAAATGTGAGTATTTTCACCTATTTCTATCCAACTTTTTTTTTTAAGTATTTTCTTTTCGCCATTTTTCAACACCGTAAAAGTGTATGTCAGAGATATTAAAATGGTAATCCCCCCGCCCCCAACCATTGTTTTAAATTCCTCTGCTCCCCTCAGAGATAGCTGAATATAATGAATTTTTTTATTAGAAAAGAAAGAACTCTTTGGCGTCTTTCTGAACTTTCTGTGGGAGGGGGGTGGAGGCAAGTATTTAGTTTAAATAATTATTGGAGAACTTGAGTTTTGAGGATGGGGTGAAAAAATGAACATGTTTTTTTTGGTTTTTTTAACTTTATAAAATAATCGCTATTTCACATAGAAAATAAAACCTTTTGTTCTATAGATTAATGAATTAGCCTTTTCGCCATTTTTTTCAACACTGTAAAAGTGCGTGTGTGTGTGGTGTGTGTGTAAGTGTGAGTGTGTGTACATGTGTGAGTGTGTGCGCATGTGTGCTGTATGTGTGTTTGTGTGTGTGTGTATCTGTGTAAGTGTGAGTGTGTGTACATGTGTGAGTGTGTGCGCATGTGTGTTGTATGTGTGTGTGTGTGTAAGTGTGAGTGTGTAAGTGTGAGTGTGTGTGCATGTGTGAGTGTGTGCGCATGTGTGTGTGTGTGTGAGTGTGTGCGCATGTGTGAGTGTGTGCAAATGTGTGTGTGTGTGTGTGTGTGTGTGTGTGTGAGCGGTGCATGCGTCGCGTCTACTCGATAATTCATTGAGATAGTGCAAATTCAATATCGATGTAATGATTGAATGGCATATATTTCCATATCATTATTTCCTATGTTTGATCTGAGTGCTGTAATTTTTTCAATATACATATCAACTGAATTGTATTTTAATGCTGATTTTGAATATCTTTAAATTATTTCGTTTAACTTAATCAATCAAAAGTTATGAGAAAATTAAGAATTTTTGAATTAGAAAATTCTGACATTTCATAATTTGTTTCCGCAGCGTGTTAATTTGTTCCCACAGCACGTTTCTATCTGACTTCAGAGACAATTACTTATAGGCTAATGGAATATAGGCTAAGGGGTTAGAAACGTATTTTCAACCTGTAAGAATATTTCAACGTGTGTGCGCATGTGTGTGTGTGAGCGTGTGTGTGTGTGTGTGTGCGTGTGTGTGTGTGTGTGTGTGTGTGTATGTGAGTGTGTGTGTGTGTGTGTGTGTGTGTGTGTGTGTGTGTGTGTGTGTGTGTGTGTGTGTGTGTGTGTGTGTGTGTGTGTGTGTGTGTGTGTGTGTGTGTGTGTGTGTGTGTGTGTGTGTGTGTGTGTGTGTGTGTGTGTGTGTGTGTGTGTGTGTGTGTGTGTGTGTGTGTGTGTGTGTGTGTGTGTGTGTGTGTGTGTGTGTGTGTGTGTGTGTGTGTGTGTGTGTGTGTGTGTGTGTGTGTGTGTGTGTGTGTGTGTGTGTGTGTGTGTGTGTGTGTGTGTGTGTGTGTGTGTGTGTGTGTGTGTGTGTGTGTGTGTGTGTGTGTGTGTGTGTGTGTGTGTGTGTGTGTGTGTGTGTGTGTGTGTGTGTGTGTGTGTGTGTGTGTGTGTGTGTGTGTGTGTGTGTGTGTGTGTGTGTGTGTGTGTGTGTGTGTGTGTGTGTGTGTGTGTGTGTGTGTGTGTGTGTGTGTGTGTGTGTGTGTGTGTGTGTGTGTGTGTGTGTGTGTGTGTGTGTGTGTGTGTGTGTGTGTGTGTGTGTGTGTGTGTGTGTGTGTGTGTGTGTGTGTGTGTGTGTGTGTGTGTGTGTGTGTGTGTGTGTGTGTGTGTGTGTGTGTGTGTGTGTGTGTGTGTGTGTGTGTGTGTGTGTGTGTGTGTGTGTGTGTGTGTGTGTGTGTGTGTGTGTGTGTGTGTGTGTGTGTGTGTGTGTGTGTGTGTGTGTGTGTGTGTGTGTGTGTGTGTGTGTGTGTGTGTGTGTGTGTGTGTGTGTGTGTGTGTGTGTGTGTGTGTGTGTGTGTGTGTGTGTGTGTGTGTGTGTGTGTGTGTGTGTGTGTGTGTGTGTGTGTGTGTGTGTGTGTGTGTGTGTGTGTGTGTGTGTGTGTGTGTGTGTGTGTGTGTGTGTGTGTGTGTGTGTGTGTGTGTGTGTGTGTG